>NC_138183.1:241979444-242336449 GCF_964194105.1 Spermophilus citellus
AATGAGAAGAAACCTGAGAGGGTAGAATTTCAATTAAAAAATAAGGGACATCAGTGGAGCAGAGGAAGGGGACAGAGGGTGAAGGATGAAGGATGGGAAAGGGAAGAATCATCAAATAAAATTCACCAACTTCTACTCTGTGCCTACATGAATATCCCAATGTGAATTTCACCATTATCTGTATCTATAGAGGACCAATTTTAAAAATCCGTAAGTATGTATAAGGAAGACCAATAGAGTAGAGGACTGGGAACAAGGAGAGGTAGGAGGGTAGTACAAGTATAAATTATATTCCATGCAAGCATGAGGAGTATATTAAAATGAACCCCCCCATTCTATTTAACTATCATGTTTGAAAATAAACATAAAAAGAAGAGTGCATATTTTAAGATTCGTACTCATAAAACTTGAAAACTGCAAATTAACATATAGTGACAGTAAGTAAGTATACCAGTGTTTTGCTAGGGGAGGCAGGAAGGAGAATGAAGAGTGAGGAGGAGAGATTACAATGAGATGTGAAAAATGAAGTAGATTGGAGATGTTTACTACCTTGATTATGATAGTGATTTCATGGGATATACACATCCAGAACTTAGCAAATTACAATTAAATATGTGCGGTTTATTACATGTCAGTTATATCTCAATAAAGCTATTTGTAGTTTTAAAGTAAAAAATTGACAATGATGGCTTTTTAAAAAGCAGCTTATGTCCATATCATTGCTCTCAGCTTGTAGTCTCAGAAAATAATGAAATTAAATATTAAAAATATAATTATGTGATTACAAAACCAAGTCTGTGACTCTCTTTTTAAGTTGGGATCAATATATTTTATTTTGTTTTAAAATAAATTATACTAGTGCATTTACAGAGACTGTTATGTTTACTAGTATACTTTTCATTTTTATATTTTCAAACTTCATCAAAGTATAGTTTACAAATCAAAATCTTATACAATTAGGTGAAAAACATGTTTTATATATGTATATATCCCAAAGGGTTACCATCATCAACTTAATTAATATATCCATTATCTCCAATACCATTGTGTGTATGTATGTGTGTGTGTTGTTAGAACATTTAAATTATTGCTTAGCCAATTTCAAGAACATGATACAGTTGATTAATTGTTATCAATAGACTTTATAATAGATCCTGACCACTTAATTGATTAGTAAAACTTAACCTTTATATTATTCTAGTAAAACTAATTATTCATAAAAATTAAGATTCTATGAATGTATGTTTCTGCCAATTCAGTTTTATGTATGAATTAAAATCTGGAACATGTTACTTTGGGATACATCACTTATCCTAGTTTTAGCATGCTTTAACATATAAAACATGAGGTTGTGCCAACATATAAAGCCATAATGTATGAATGGGGCCACTCCAGTGACCTGACTTCTTGGCTTGCTGATGCCTGTTGTCTCAAGGCCTCCTCCTGTGGTCCTTTGGATGGTGCCCACACAGAACAACGACACAATGATTATAATGTGATTTAGATCCATTGGGTCAACTTTTAACAGAATGCTACTCATATCCTCATACCCTAAGTAATACATTATCCTTGAATCCAGATGGACTCTAATTGAATCTTTGGAGACTGGAGTTCATATTCCCTACTGCTGTGTGGGAAGAGTCTCCAAGGACTGTGGAGGACATGCATAAATTGGGTCCAACCAAGTCATGCCTAGAATCCAGAGGGCAAGGAGAAGGTTGCTATTTCCAGAAACTGGCTTTTCTGATCAAAAGTAGGTACTGGTGATCAAAGGTAGGTACTGATGATCAGGCTCAGCAAAGTGATTTGACCTCTCTCTGACAGCAGCTGCTGTTAGAAGAGGGATAGGGTTTTATTTGGCACCTAATGGATCATTGCTGGACCACATACATGCACACAGACACAGACACACTCCCTGGTAAGTCAGATTCCAGCCAATAATGTGTTTTTATTTACAATTTAAAGTTTAATCTGTTAGTTAAGTTAAACCATGAATAATTAAGTATGCGGTGGAGAAGCAAAGAGGGCCAAATCCTGTGACATGCTGTAAACTCTAGTTGTACTCTGCCCTGTGTTATCCAGTTAATTAATTGTTATCAATAGGCTAGGGTACTCATTATCATTGTACTGCATTTCAGGTGCCAGAGGGTCACCTCATTTCCTCCCTTTTGGGCAGGGCTGCTACAGGGTAAGATGCATCACCATATCCATTTCACATATGAGACTTAAGTGCCATGAGCTCCGATAGTTCTGTCCCTGTTAACTGACATCTTCATAGTAACTGGCAATTTGTTTCAAATTCAAGATGGATCTCGGGAATTGAGAAGGATTCTTCTTTCTTATTTATCCTTCCTTTTGTGTAGTAATGCAGTACACTGTACTGGTAAAGTACACTGACTTTTAAATTTTTAGTCTAAATAGTTTGAGCTAGGTTATAAATTCCTAGGTTGTAAATATAGAGAAAGAGCATAAAGTCATAAAAGAAATTATTCATTATTAATTATAAGGATTCCTTTGCTAGAGGATCTCTTCTCTATGCTGTATTATAGAAATAACAAGATAAAGAACTCTTCACCTTAGGGGTGTTGCATTGTGGTCAGGAAGAAGAGACAATTCAATAAATAAGACTTAAAAGATGTATCATGGGGGAAATAGGGAAGTGTGAACACAGAAGAAAAGATGAGATTGATGGCTAGAAGTAGCAAGGAATATAAAACAGAGTTATTACAATGAACATTAGTCAGGAAAGTGACATTTGAAAATATTTATAGGAGAAGAGGGAATGACCCAAGCAAATATTTTGAGAACAGTCAATCAAGTAAATGAAAGAGTAATCTTTGATACCAGGGCAGAGTTTTCTTGTTCATAGCGTTGTGAAAAAGTTGGCAAAGCTGCAACAGAATGAAAGAAAAATGACTATAAAGATATTGAATCATGTAGAATAAGCCATGAATATATCTTGGTCATTGTAGTAAATTTGATTTTTTACTTAGAATAAATTGAAAATTTTACAATTTTTTTATAATACAAAAGTGATGCTATGTGATATCTCCTTGTATTTTAAGTGTTATCCTGGATGCCTTGTTGAAAAGATTATGGCCCAACAAAGATGTAGACCAATTAGAAGCTATTTCAGTACTTGTTGCCGAAGATGATGGTGGTTTAGGGCAGGGTGGCAGCAATGCAGGTGTTTAGAAAGGCACAGCTCAGGATAGGTGAAAACACAGGATTTCCTAGGTTATTGAAAAGTAAATAGGAAACCAAGAGAGTAGGTTGATTCCCACTTTTTAACTTGACAAACTGAAACTCAGGAACTTCAGTATTTGATATAGGAAATAAACAGATCATGTCTTGGAAGCAAAGATTCAGAATGCAACTTCAAATGCGCTAAGTTAATCAATACCTACTGTGAAGTGTCAGCACTGGACAAAACTTAGTTTTCTTTGAATGTTAGAATTTTTACCCTGAGAAATATGTCTAGGAAATCTTTGGAAAGGTTTTGGGAGTTTGTGGATGCTCTAAAGTTTCTTTATCTATGTGGGTGTTGGTGCTTGTATGTGAATGTGTGCGTGTATGGGAAGAATCATCATTATTTTCATCATATCCTTGAGGAATAGGATAATTCCAAAAATTTCAGAGCCATTAATTATCTGCAGATAAAAAAAATTAAGGACTATAGTTGTTAGAGATTGTGCACAAGTTTACAGTATTTTGGGGGATAACAAGAATGAAATTGCGAATTTTTAGATCTACATGGTGTCCCATGCCTATAATCGCAATGGCTCAGGAGGTTGAGGCAGGAGGATCAAAAGTTCAAAGCCAGCCTCAGCAACTTAGCAAGGCTGTAGTAAATTAGTGAAACCCTATCTCAAAATAAAAAATAGAGTAAAGTAAAATAAATATGTCTGGGAATGTGCCTCAGTGGTTAAAAACTCTTGGGTTCAATTCCTGATATGGAAAAACAAACAAACAAATAAATAAACAAAGAGACAGAGTGGGGCGGGGAGGGAGAGAGAAAAGAACTCTGTCATTTTTCCTGCTTTCCATCACTCACTTCAATTAAAATTAAGACAGTGTCCTATTATGCAAAGATATGTATTTACAGAAGGGTACTTAATCTACTGTGTTGTACTGTTTTACAGTACAAGATTGTCTGTTTTTTATAAGGGATTATACAGGACATATTACCAAATTGGAATCATACATGGTTGGTGCTTACAAAAGTCTCAGAAACCTGTCCTGTGACTTGTGCTCCTGAAGGAAGATGACTCCCCTAAGATCACACAGATGATGAGTACTGGGGAAGTATCCCAATTACAAGTTCAATGAGCTTTTTACTTTAAAGCCTATCACTCTTTTCAAATTATAAAATTTGACACAGTCATATCTGTTTATCGTGATGCTTGTTTTCTCTTAGTCCTTTTAAAAGGGTTCTATCCAATCATTGGTGCTGAAGTAGATATCAAGAAGTTTCCTCGTTTTTTTCCCCCCCTCTGGGGATTTATATTTAAGTTCTTCTATTTATGTTTTTAATTCATTTCAGGTAAAATTTTCTGAGTTGTGTGAGATGGGGAAGCATTTTCATTCTTTGAAGTGCTTTCCAGTTTCCCAGCACATACCAAACAGACTCCCATTTCCACATTGTGTTTTCTTGGTGACCTTTTGAAGATTATTTGCAAATATTGCTTTCTGGAGTTTTGAATTTGTTGCCCTGGCCTATGTGTCAGCTTTCATACTTTGTATCATAGTTTAAAATCAGGAATTGTGTATGATGCCTCCAGCTTAATTCTTCTTTGTTATGATGGCCTGAGTTACTTGGGACACTTTGTGGCTCCAAAGGAAATATAAGATTTTTATTCTACTTCTGTTAAAAATCACATTGCAACATGAATGAATGTGTAGGATTTTATCTAACTGAAATAGTTCAGATAGAAAAAAATTACCGTCTGATGGTATCTCTTATCTCTAGAATCACAGACACAGATTAGAACATTGGCCACCAGAAGCTGGGGAGTAGGAAAGTGAGGAGACGGTCAAAGGGCACAACCTCTCAGTGAAGATGAGTAAGTCCAGTGGATCCGGTCATGATACATTGTGCAAACATACAACATACAACGTGATGGCTACAGATAACAATATCATATTGAACACTTGTAATATGCTAATATAGATTCTAAACATTCTCATCATAGAAACGATGGCAAAAATATGTAAACCAGAAAAACATTGTATGAAAGTAGATAACAAAATATTAACATTTAGCACAATTCCAAATGACACTACTACTTGGTTTATATTGCCTCTTTATGGAACTTGAGTTTATTTATTTTCTTACAATGCTCAACTTTTATAAACTAGTTAATTATTATTCTCTCCCTTGGAAGAAAAACATTCACCATTTGTTAGGTGCATTTTCTTTCCAGGCTTTGGGTCTCTATATTTTTTTATGTAAGATTGAAAACCCTTTCTATTTTCAGAGTTTAAGATAATAGTTTGGGAGATCATTGAAAAACTTTCCTGGGCTTGCAGAGCTACCAGGAAATGGGATCACAATTGGAACCTAGACAACATTTCAGTAATTCAGTTCTTCCTGTGCCAGACTTGTCTGCCTTCAGCTGGACTTTCTGATAGGTTGTAAGTTTTCTTGTTGCAGTTGAGCACCAGATCAAGAGTACCCCCACCCCATGTCTGTGAGCCAGCTTCTTCGCAGTTTGTGTGCCAGAGAGAGTATGACCAGATGCCTCAATATCCTGCAAGTTAGCCCAGGATAATTTACATGGTGATAACAGGATCCCAAAAGTGAGAAAGATTACAGAAAACCTCTTGAGACCTAGACTAGTATCTTCATGGGTCTGCATACTTCAACCTATTCATGAAAACAAATCACCTAACTGAACTCACATTTTTTTTAAAATTAAAAAAAAAAACACTCTAGAAATCATTAAGTAATTCTGGTTTTGACATTATAACACATAGATTATTTGATCCGTGATTAATTCACTTTCTATTCTCAAATAAGAACTTTAATGCTAAATAGAATATGATCTTATTATGATGTACAGAGAAGATAGAAAAACAACTAAAATATTGTGTGTTTCAGTGGAGAATCCTTAAGTTTTCATTTAATTTATTTATTCACCATTACCAAAGATCTAAAAGATTCTGTGTACGAATGGAGACAGGAAACACTAATTAACAAATATATATTTTGAAATTCTTATCTCTCCAGTCTTTCCCAAAATTTTGATGATGAAGTTATGCAAATATAAATTCCCCTATAGAGGGGATATTGAGACTAATGGCCTTATTCCTGTCCTCCTGGATAAGATTGCATTTTGTACAATCTGTCCTAACTCTATCTAAAATTTTTCATATATATATATATATATATATATATATATGGAATTGAACCCAGGGGTACTTCGTCACTAAGCCACTTCTCATATTTTATTTTGAGACACAAACTCTCAAAGTTGATTGGGATATTGATAAAGTTCTGAGTCTGGCTTTGAACTTGGTATCCTCCTGCCTTAGCTTCCTGAGTCACTGGGATTACAGGCATGCACTACTATGCCCAATTCTACATAGAAGTTATGATGCTTCCCTTTCTTCTTTACTGGAATCCAGGTCTCAACAGGTGACAGAAGAATGAGTTTCCCTCATTCATTCTGTGGTTACATTAATTCCTCATTATAGCTTCAGTCTCTGTGGGTCTAAAGGCTAAAATAAATGTATTTTCAACAAGTTGTGTGACAACCTAATACTCCAGAAACGCCCAAGGCACCTCCCTCCACCATCCTCACTTAGTCTCCCTCAGGTCCTCTACCTCACCAGGCTCTCTGTGTGAAAGCTCTGATACACTGATTATGCTGTGAGAGCGCTCCACTTGGTCCTCACCTCAAACTGAGAGATCATTGTCTTAAAAGTTTATTATTTCTATGACTCATTTAAATATCTAAATTTTCAGATAGTTCAAAATTATCTGGGAAGATTGGAATAGAAAACTAGAGAATAGACTCTACCATTTACCTATTTTCAGTCAACCCAAGAAGTGAGGTAATTCACTCTGACCATTAATTGACACGTTTTCCCATATTTTATTTAAATAGGAGGTTAGTTAGCTCTAGATTTATTTGTATGGACAAGTGATAACTCAGTAGAAGAAGTTCATAGTAACTATTGTGGCTATAACCAAATGATTATAGTTTATTTGTACAAAAAACATAATCTAAGATAATTGTACTCAAGTTTGAGCACTAAAATCATTCATTGAAGAAAAGATAGTTCTACAACAAATTATGTTGGGAAAACTAAAAATCCATATGTAACAAAATGAAATCACATCCCAAACTCTCACCCTTCACAAAAGTCAACTCTAAGTGAATCAAAGTCTTAGGTATTAGAAGAGATACCCTGTGCCTAACAAGACAAAGTTGACCCAAATCTTCACCTTGTCAGCTTAAGATCTGACTTCCTTACGACTCCTAAACTGCAAGTAAAAGAATCAATCAATGGGATGGATTCAAACTAAAAACCTTCTTCTCGGCAAAGGAAACAATCATTAATGGGGAGACAAAGTCTATAGAATGGGAGAAAATCTTTTTCACATATATGTCACAGCATTAATTTCCAGGATATATAAAGAACTCAAAAAACTTAACACCAAAAAACAGTAAATAACCCAATCACAGAATGGGCTAACTGAACAGACATCTCAGAAGAATTATAATTGATGAATATTTCTTTGTTTTAACTTTTTCCTCTGGTTTAAGGCTTGATAAGTAATCAACAGAATACTGGGTCAATGGTCCAAATGGTGATTTTTTTTCAAAACATTTGAAAATCATATACTTAAAAAATGAGTACTGTTCAATGAAATATTTTCATTTCGTTTTTGACTTTTAGAACTTCAGGTTATGAATTTGGAGGATTCATGTTCTCTCAACACCTTAACATTAAACAATAGTTTAGTCTTCATGTTCAGCATCCACACTATTACAAACTGCCTCAGTTATATGAAAATGTCCTCTGGAAGATATTTGGAAGAAAGCTGTCAAAAAAACTAACCTTTTAAATTTTTTTGATGATTAGAGAAATTCATGTGTTTAGAGAACTATAGCACCACCTCAGGAAGGAGAAAACAGGAGTAAAAAAACATACTTATGAGAGGGGTACGTAGCTTAGTGTTGGGAGCACATGCACCCAATTAATATAATTCTGGGTGCAAATATGAGCTGTGATTTTAAAAAGCTCTGTGATCTTGGGCTTGCTCCTCAGGTTCTACAAACAATAACAAGATGATCATAAACCACCTTCTTTATAAGGTTGAGGTAAGAATTAAAATGGTTAGATACAGGACTTAATATAACAGTGTGTGTGTGTGTGTGTGTGTGTGTGTGTGTGTGTGTGTGTGTTCTATTTGTGCCTATGGTCACAGAGGGGAAAATTTTATTGATATTCATGTAAATATCATCATGCTACTTGATACATAAGAAGTTTTCATTAATTTATGGAAGAGCACTGGAAATGTTTGCATAAAGGCTGTGTACCAAACATAGGGCTGAGTGTTTGTGTGTGGTGTGTATGTGTAAATCTTCTTCACACATTCAGACAACCTGACGAGAATCCAGTAGTGATAGTTCTAAATTTTTTCATCCCCCCCTGTTTGATAAGAAACTGGCCCTACATTACAGAGTAAAAAATGGAAGATCCAACTTCAAAATCTGACTCAAATCTGAGTGTTCCAAATTCACAAATTAAATCCTAAAATTCCAGCTAATAAACAATAAAACTCCACAAGCCTTCTAATACTTAATTGATACACTGTTTATTTCCCTTAGTGAAATTATCACTAAGTTTTTCCCCCTCATTATGATATGCAGGCTTTCCCCATTGTGGACATGGAAATAGGAAATCGCACCATCCTGAATGAATTCATCTTGTTGGGCATCTCGGCAGATCCCCAGTGGCAGGTGATTCTGTTTGTAATATTTCTGGTGATCTATTTGCTAACCTTGTCAGGGAACATGACTCTTATTTTCTTAATCAAGATTGAAGCCCGGCTGCATACACCTATGTACTATTTGATTGGCAGTCTATCTTTTTTGGATTTCTGGTACACCTCTGTATATACCCCTAAAATCTTGGCAATCTGTGTCTCCGAAGACAAGCGCATTTCCTTGGCTGGATGTGGGGCTCAGTTTTTCTTCTCCTGCTTGGCAGCCTACACAGAGTGCTATCTCCTGGCAGCCATGTCATATGACCGCCATGCAGCAATTTGTAACCCACTGCTTTATTCAGGCACCATGTCTGCTTCTGTTTGCATTGGCCTTGTTGCTGGATCCTACATAGGAGGCTTTCTGAATGCCATAGCCCACACTGCTAACACCTTCCGCCTGAGTTTCTGTGGTAACAATGTCATCGACCACTTTGTATGTGATGTTCTACCATTGGTAAAAATGTCCTGCACAGACACTCGGGTCTATGTCATAATCCTTTCCAGTATGGTTGGCTTTACTGTCCTCTCCTGCCTTCTGGCCATCCTCATCTCCTACTTCAACATCCTCCTGGCCATCCTAAGGATGCGCTCAGCCTCAGGAAGGCGCAAGGCATTCTCCACCTGTGCTTCCCACCTGGTCTCTGTCATGCTCTTCTATGGATCCTTGCTCTTTGTATACTCGAGGCCCAGTTCCAGCTACTCCCTGGAGAGAGACAAAGTGGCTGCCCTGTTCTACACCATCATCAACCCATTTCTCAACCCTCTCATCTATAGCATCAGAAACAAAGATGTCAAAGAGGCCTTCAGGAAAGCAATACTGTCCATAGGACCACAAGCTTGAGGTTTATTTTATGCCTTTATTGCAGTTTGCAAATTACTGTTTTTGTAGACATGTTTCATGTTTGTATGAGTGTCTGCAGTTCAATTAAACTTCATAATTTATACTTGTAAGAACGAAATATTGGTCAAAACACACTTTTATTATCAGGAGTGCTGTTCTTCCTTTCTGTCTCTTTCTGTCCATAAAGTGAACAGTTCTGCTCCAGCAAATCCTTCTGTCATGATGTTACCACAGGCCCAAAGCAACATTGCCAATCAACCATGGACTAATATATCCAAAACTTGAGCCAAAATAAACCTTTATTTGTTGTTAGTTAATTTTATCAGGAATTTGTTATAGTGATGGAAGCTGACAACCACATTGATAAAGTGGAAGGGATTTCAAGTTCTTATAATTATTAATTTTTTTTCAATGTGTCCATACCACTTGATATCGATAGCAGATCAGTTTTCCTTGGAGAGGACTGTCCGTTTTCTAGGTCATTTTATAGGATTTCAGTCATATGAATATTCACAGGAAAGTGATACATTTCTAGTTTCCATGTAAAATGATGATAATCCATTCTTGGATTAACTCACACAACACAGCGGGGCACACCTTCACTATGACTTCTCTGAAACCTACTTATATATGTGCACAGATATGCTTGAGGGGTTGGGCACTGAATTTTTAGACCCAGGAGACCAAGGTAACTTAAGTGTATGCCAGACAGCTAACACATAATCCTAGCTAAGGTTAAAAATTTGTTTTTCAAACTAAAAATAAATTTTAATTCAAAATTATTGAAATTTATATTTTTGTGTTTAGAGATAAACTTCTTTTGTCTGGGCCTTTTTTCATCATTTCCCTTTGCATGCATAGATAATTCCCAAATAATGAAATAAAATGGATATTTAAGCAATATACTACACAAATATGTATACTTCCCCACAGGAAAAAAAAAAAAAAAAAGATCTTTCAGACAGTAGGGTTAACCTACAGAATAGCATTTTAATACATGAATGAGTCAAGTAAGAATGAATTATCGGACGCCAGACATCTATTTGCTCTCTCAAAGCCATTTCTGCACCAACCATGGCAACCTTCGTGGAGCTCAGCTCCAAAGCCAAGATGCCCATTTTGGGTCTGGGCACCTGGAAGTCTCCCCCAAACAAAGTCAAAGAAGCCGTGAAGGTGGCCATTGATGCAGGCTATCGCCACATAGACTGTGCCTACGTCTATCAGAATGAGAATGAGGTGGGAGAAGCCATCCAAGAGAAGATCCAAGAGAAGGTGGTGAAGCGGGAGGACCTCTTTATTGTGAGTAAGTTGTGGTGCACCTTCTTTGAGAGGAAGCTTGTGAAGGAAGCCTGTCGGAAGACCCTCAAGGATCTGAAACTGGACTATCTGGAGGTCTATCTTATTCATTGGCCCCAGGGATTTCAGGCTGGGAAGGACTTATTCCCCAAAGATGATAAAGGCAACAACCTCATCAGTAAAGAAACATTCTTGGATGCCTGGGAGGTCATGGAGGAGCTGGTGGATGAGGGGTTGGTGAAAGCTCTTGGTGTTTCCAACTTCAACCACTTCCAGATTGAAAAGATCTTGAATAAGCCTGGACTCAAATATAAACCAGTGACTAACCAGGTCGAGTACCACCCATACCTCACCCAGGAGAAACTGATCCAATATTGCCATTCTAAGGGCATCACTGTCACAGCCTACACCCCCCTGGGCTCTCCAGATAGACGTGGGGCTAAACCAGAAGACCCTTCATTATTGGAGGACCCTAAGATCAAGGAGATTGCTGCAAGGCACAAAAAATCCCCGGCCCAGGTTCTGATCCGGTTCCATATCCAGAGGAATGTGGTGGTGATCCCCAAGTCTGTGACCCCAGAACGTATTCTCGAGAACTTTCAGGTCTTTGACTTCAAATTGAGTGGTGAGGAGATGGCGACCTTACTCAGCTTCAACAGAAACTGGAGGATCTGTGTCCTGGCTGACCAGGCTAATTTGCTGGACTACCCCTACAATGCCGATTACTGAAGCTGAATTTCCTGATGAGACACCTGGTGGATTCTTTCTCTTCACTGAAGTGGAATTTGCTCTCCCTGAGGCCCATTTTAACTAAATTTATATGAAATTATATTGTGCTTGATCTTGTCAGAATCTAGGCAAAATTAGAAAAAAATTATTAGTGCATTATAATTGTACATAATGGTCCATGCACGCAACATTAGTTGCTCAATCTCCTTCCCAGAACCTTCTTTCCTTCTCCTCCTCCCTCCCCCTAAGCAAGGTTTTATTTAGATCCATATGTTGAACCAAGGAAAGACTTATCACAGGGAAGTATGACTCAGATGAGCAAATGAATATTTCTTCCACTTATTTGATCTGAACAAATGTTTGTTAAACAACAGGGTCTCTGCTACCATTGAGGATGCAAAAATAAAAATAATTTAAAAAAAATAATGAAAGTAAAAAAAAAGAAGAATGAATTATCATATACATCCGTGATACCTTAAAAAATGCGAATTACAACTGAAAAAAACAAACTTTGAACAAGGGTAGAAAATGTAATTTCAAGTAAAGTAGAAATATTAGGCACAGTAGCACAAGCCTGTAATCGCAGAGGCTAAGGAGGCTGGGAAGGGAGGATTATGAGTTCAAAGTCAACCTCAGCAGAAGAAAAATGCTAAGCAACTCACAGAGACCCTGTCTCTGAATATAATACAAAATAGGACTCTGGATGTGGCTCAGAGGTCAAGTGCCCCTGAATTCAATCCCTAGTATACCCCCCACCCCGGAAAAAGAATGAAAGAAATAAAAAAAAAAATGCAGAGAACTTCTGACTATGTCTAGCTTAACCAATGAAGGCCTTCTAGATGTTAAATTATTGTGATCTTTATAGCAATGTCAAGATATGTTCCTCTCTAAGGCTCATGATTTTTTTTTCTAAAATGTACATTCTGCTTTATATTTTAAAATTTCAAGGTTTCTCATGCAACTCTTATTTAAAGATCAAGCAATTTTAGGCATATAAAATATTTCAAATATCTATTTTTAAAGACTAATTGTGCTTCATATAGATGTGTATATCTGTGTGTGACACACACATATATATTAAATATGATATCAAATATTTGAGCAGGTTAAAATCCTCTAACACTGGAGTGGAGGGAACTGAAAGCTCCTGGGGAATGAGACCACATGACATTGAACAAATAATGTTACATGTTTTCAGGAATAAGGTGTAATGAATCCCACTCTTGTGTATAATTATAATACACCAATAAAAAATCTCCATCATTTACCTAAAGTATAAAACTGAAAGATATCTAAATGTTCCTATGAATTTTTATTATCATTGTTTCATTATGCTTCATTCTACAACTTCAGAACGCCTTAAGACTAAAAAAAAAAGTTTCTTTTCTTGATGTTTCCTGATTGTTTCTTGCTTTTATATGAGAATTTAATTTTTTCTTACCATGGATTTAATCTTAATGTAAAATGTTCTGTTTTGGTGTCCAGTAGTGAGATACTAGTTCTCTTTGTGAATATTCACATTTTCAAAAAATGCAATGAGAATATTGTGAAGATATTTCAAAGATATCCTTTCTTTGGTACTTATCACATCTTAGAAAGAAATGGCTGTTAGATTGGATGTTTGGATACAAACTGGCACAATTTGTCCTAGGAAGCAAATACAAACCCTTGTTTGAATCTCCAACCTATGAACACATCATACTTCACAGATTGCAAGAGTTTGGATCCTTCAATAAAGGGAATCAAACTTGGCCAAGGTGTATGTATCCATCCTCCTCCAAGACTTTACATGAATGGCTTGGAGCCATATTCCCAGGTATTACAGATCACCTAGGGATGTGACAGGTAATCTTGATTGTCAACTTGTTTGGTTTGAGAGATGACTAGGAAATGAGGAAAGCCCACTTCTTAGTGTATCTGTGAGAGTGTTTACAGAGATGATTGGCATGTTGGTCAGCAAACTGAGTTAGAAAGGCCTGAAACCATCCAATAAGGTGAGGATCCAGATGGAACCAAAAGTGGAAGAAGGAGGAAGTCCACAAGTCTACAAGTGTGGACAACCTGGATTGTTCTTAAGCAGTTGTTTTTGTTTTTGGCTACGTCCTTATCCCTGAGCATTAAACTGCATATTCTTCACCTTTGGATTGTGAATGGACAGCTTCCAACTTTGGACTGGGGCTGCATCACGGGTCCCTCTTGTTCTGATCTTTGAAATTCTTGGACTGAGAAGATCCTGATTTCTCATCAACTGGGCTAAAGAAAACAATGTGAAATATTATTCTGGCCTGATTTCATGCTTCAGTGGTTCCCAATATATAGCAGATCATTATTTACCCAAAAGCAAAAATTATACTGGGTAGAGATAAAAATAAAACAGAACCAATTTAACTTCCTTCCCTTCACTTTTGGCACAGGAATTATCATTGATTAAATGTTCAAGTGCAATAGAAGTTTCCCAAATTTCTCCTTGTAAACTTTCTCTGTTAATGCAGCAAAGAAAATGCAATACCACAACCTTGAGAGCAATATAGAGGTGAATGTGTTTATTAAAGTCTTGAACATTGCAGAGTTCAGGGTCTCAGGTGTTGCCTTCTACTCATGTCTATTGGGTTGAAGGATGAATTGAGGGTCCTCACTATAGAAGTTATGATTGAACATTTTTTATAATTAGACAGGTCCAAGCCAGCTGCAGAAACAGTACGTTTTTTTTTTTTCTTGGAAAATAAAATGGAGAAAATAAAATGGAGGCTGAAGAAGAAATAAATATTTATCTTCAAAGATGACAACTATGAGAGGTTCTCACTACCATTCAACCATTGAACTTTGGAGGGATAAGCAAAGAACTTTGATGTCAGTTTGTTTGCAGAAACTGAGACTGAGACAGGCTGAGATTCTCATACTGTATTGAATCTTAAAAGTCATACACTATCCCAGAAAAAATCCTAAGTTAAACATATATATATATATATATATATATATATATATATATATATATATATATATATATATATATATATATATATATTTGCATTTACTGGGGGGTTGCCACTACTCAGATATATGAGTTGACATGCACTGTGAATGTAAGTCAGCATATTTCCCCACACATCCTTGCTGATGACCAAGGGACCCTTGTTCATCATCATGACCATAGCAGTTGACATCAAATCTATATCTGTATCTATACCATTTTCTTCCCCTCATCTGGCCTGATTTAGCTGCTTCTATTTGTTAGGTCCAAATGCTAAAGGCAGAAACCAGTGCTGTATCTGTAATATGCCATCACTTTCTGGGAGGATTTGTGGATCACTTGTGTAGGTAGCATCAAGGTGAGATTAAACAACTTCTTGCTCAACCTTGCAAGGCAATGCCTTGCTTTCTAAAATAATTACCTGTTATAGGACTTATTTAGTTTGCCCATTTTTCCTGACAACGTCTAGTTATTGACTTACATAATCCCTTCTACATGATTTGTTAGTGTCCACTGATTTATCCTACTTTTAATCCATTCTCTATGCAACTGTTCTGTTAATCCTCCAAACATTGTATCTAATGCAATCACACTTGTCTTTCTTAAATGCATTATGGTCCTCTATTGTTTTTATGATTAGAACAGGAATGCCTATAGATAAGTTTAATATGAGATGTCATTCTAATTAAAACTATCATAGGGAATATGAAGAGAGTCACGAGTGTGTTCCCATAACTATACATTTACACTCAGTGTCAAGAGTCTCCTGGGATGGCACTTGACTTGGGGGAAAGGGGAATTTAATTATGTAGACTTTCCACAAGAGCATGGATGCAGAGCAGTTTTCTAGAATGTTTAAGTCATTAAGGATGCTTTGAATTGGATTCTTCAAGGATTTATATCCAAGTATGGAAAGAAAGGGATGAAAAATACTGTGACAGACAAAATGTTTCTTTGACTTTCTATGCACTCTGTAAGTCTCCTGTGCATGGTGACTTAGATTGTTTCACCGTCAATACAGGATTAAAGCCCACCTCCTACCTCCAGTTATCTAGTGTTCATATAACCAAGCAAGCTTAGAATGGAGGAAAACTAATATAAAGGAAGAGCCCCACAGAGCACTCCAGGATTGCTAAGGACCACCCATAAAAAGAGGAAACTTGGAGATGCTCAGAGAAAGCTTGTGAGGGACCAGGACCAGAAGACACTTCTGGGAAAGACAGAAACAAGGCCCAAGGATTGTCATCTTAACTATTCTTTTATGAGTGATTCCTCTATAATGGGACAGACCCAATGAAAACAGTCTGGAGAGATGAAAGCTGGGTTATTCCTACTTCTGTCAGTACAAACTGACTCAGAGAAAGGGCACATTTTGTTGTGGTTTCATTGTGATTGTATTTTAAATGACCCACCCATCACCCCTATCTCAGACCCATGTGGCAATTTGGTTCAAGTTCCTGTGTAGGATCATAAATTACAGCCTTCTTCTCTGGACACTTCTTTAGCTGCTCACCTTTAGAAATGATGTAGACTCAAAGGACTCTTCACATGTCTAGTTATTGACTTACATATTCCCTTATGCATGATTTATTAGTGTGTTCACTGATTTGTCCTGCTTATACATTCACATTGCAAAGTCTGCACGTCTACGCTTTCTTGTTCATTGCTTTCATACAGTGTTTATGGGAGAAAATTCTCACATACTATTTTACCTGTCATGCTTACTGATGTCACAGGTTTTAAGTAAAGAGTCAGTCTAGAACATTGGGTGATCTCCATACTTATTCTTAAGACAAAATGAATCCCTCCCTGCAATGGGGACCAAATAATACCCAGACCCAATGTGATCTTCATAAGGAGCTCTGCAGAATACCTGAAATTTTGGATTTCTTTCACTCTATCCCCATCCTCAACCTTGATCACAGTGATGGTAAATTTGTGAATTCTTTTACAACACAAGCCCAGAGTCACACATTTTATAGGTTTTTATCTCATTCAGGACTTGATGAGGTCAAAGATATAAATGCCTTCTAGGAAACTATAGGATTTTTATTAAAAAGGAAAAATTGAGAAAAAAACTGAAAATGTATAAAAGTGGCATTCCTTTTCGATGGAAAATATTTATAAAATAAGAAAATACACAGCAACCATTTAAACATAACTAAAGTATTTTATATTTCTATGTTTTATAGAATGGCACTAAACATTAAGAAATTGTTCTTGTAATTCCTCATGGAATTTGAAAATGCTATTCAATTGAGCATGGATTTTCACCTAG
This sequence comes from Spermophilus citellus, assembly GCF_964194105.1. Taxonomy (NCBI): domain Eukaryota; kingdom Metazoa; phylum Chordata; class Mammalia; order Rodentia; family Sciuridae; genus Spermophilus; species Spermophilus citellus. Next base: position 241,996,558 of record NC_138183.1, read on the forward strand.
TCAAGCTCGGAGGAGTTGATGAAAAATGTGGGTATGGTCACAATTAAAGTCAGGGAAAGTCAAGTTTACAAATGTTTCAGATGCATCTGCTATGCTGTTAGAATCTGGAATGTGGTCATTTAGTAATTCTATAAAGGAGAACCAATCAGGATTCTCCTATGATAGTTGTTTTGGAAAATGGATGTAAAAATTTAGATGACTTTTGACAACTTGATACAATTGTTCACTTTTGTTCATGAGAATAATTCCCTTTATAAAGACACATGAATAGCCAGGAAGACGTACTAAAAGAAATGTTTCTTTCCACTAATAAATTTTTTTAAAAAAATCTGAGTATTTTTTATGTGTTTTTCAATAGATAACAAAGAACTTCTGTATTTACAAATGTCAAAACTCTTTCTGTGACTCCTGCCTATAAAATAGTAGCTGATTCATAGTAGGGCAGGGAGAGGGAGCATGGGAGGAATAGACCAACTCTAGATAGGGCAGAGGGGTTGGAGGGAAAGGGAAGGGGCATGGGGTTATCAATGATGGTGGAATGTAATGGTCATTATTATTTAAACTAAAGGTATAAAGACATGAATTAGTGTGAATATACTTTGTATACAACCGGAGATATGAAAAATTGTGCTCTATATGTGTAATAAGAATTGTAATCCATTCCACTGTCATTCATAAATAAATAAATAAATAGATAAATAAATAAATAGATATATAAATAAAAACAATGCCAGGTTTCTCACCCAATGAGAATAAAGAAAATTTAACTGAAGGAAAAAAAAAAAAGACAGTATCTTCTTGGAGAGGAGAAATCTGGAGACACAGCAGAAGTGTTAGGACTTCTGTTCCCCCTGAGATTCTGAATTGCTGATGGCTGTTTACCCTACAGTGTGCCAGGAGCCCTGTTCCTGTGTGCAGAGGCCACAGTCCTAGATATTTGCATATGTGAGCCCTCATTGTCTCCTCAGCTGCAGGCTCTGTTAATGCCCTTCTCAAGAGTTCAGTGAGGAGTGACTTAATTAGTGAAATGACTTATGACCTCTTTACTACTTTCAATTTCAAGATGTCAAAATTGGCGTAAAATCAGAAACAGAATCAAATAGAGAATCAAATACAAAATCAAATGCAGAATCAAATAAATGTGCCACTTAGCTCATAGGCCAAATATGTATTGAAGCACAAATGTGGACAATACAGTTATGTGCTAATCACAAGGGATTCAGAAGAGAAGGAAATAGTTCTCAACCTTTGGTGCCTAAGGTCCAGGTTGTGAGGACTGTCAGAGCTAGGCGATTTCTTGGAGCGATGGTGAGCTTATCTGGTATACCCAAGACCTTGAAGAGCGTTCATGGCAGACCTTGCCATGCTATTGTCCATCTAAGATGTTCTAAAACACAATCCTCTCAATGGTTTCGCTACATTTTAGAGCAGGAGTTCTTGATTTGGGTGCAACTTGCCACTAAGTAGAGCAGGTGGATTTCAGGATCCAAAGATTCCTCCTAAGAATGTGCCTAGGAAATGTTGTTTGTGTCTATCTTTTGAAAAGAGCCTGTTAGATTCTTATTAAGGTCCTTGTTTCAGACTTGTTGCTCTACAGGCTTTAGATTTGCAATGCTCAAAAGGAAAGACTTCTAGAATTAGATATTAACATTTTCTGAGAAAAGCTTTTATCAGAGAAATTTGGGGGACAAGGATGGAGTGAGTGAAATTTCCCTTAGAGTGGCTTAAAATTTAGGCTCTGGATTGACTCTTAAAAATAGTTGTCAGTCAAATATTAACCATTAAATTTTTTTTTCAGTTTTATCATTTTGAACCTAATCAGAAGAGGAAAATTAGGGGGAAACAGCATGTAACATTGTCAAGAGGAGTAAAGAAGTAAGGATGTGTTGATACTCCTTGTACACATTGTGGGGAAAATAAGAGGAGACATCCTAAATGAAGAATCATCGGTTTTCATATGATAGTTCTCAAACTCTCTGAATCACAGCATTAACAGAAGCAAATGTTTGCAAAGCAATTGTGCATCCCTTTACTAAATAAAATACAATTTGAAAACACCCAACATTTATCTGTACAGTCTAGAGCTTATGCTTCACTGAATGGTACAGACAGGACAGGTGCTCAACAATCCCCTCTGCTCTATCTGGGCACAAGCAAAGCTATATTGCAGACAATTTTATGGTTAAGTCAAGATTATGTAATTATATTCTGTCCAATGGGATACACCAAAAAACCCAACAATCAAACAGGCATCGCAACTGTTAAAAATCAAAAACAAACAAAATGTGATCCTTGTATTCAGAGAATTAATTCAGTGTTTGAAAAAAATATAACTTCAATGAAAATATAGTAAAATTTGCCTCCCAGGTAAATGTAAAGGGAAAATACACCTGTCAACAGAAGCTATCTTTTGTACTTTCAAATTAATATTTCTGTGAATATTAAACTCCTCTAAAATGATTTAAGTCTTTTTTAAAAAAAATAAAGGAGTTTAGTAGTCTCATGAAGGGAAAACTGAATTTGAAGGGGGTTGGATATAAAAGGAAGATTGAAGGGCTTTATTATTAGCTTTTATAATTCTTCAGTGCTCTTTGTTTATGTAACACTGATTTTTTGTTTTTGTTCTATTTTTTTTTTAGTAACAATGTTTTTTATTAGGAACTAGCTTGAAATTATGTGTTATTTATGTAGTACAAATAAAAAAGCATAAAATTGTTTTTATCAGTACTAGATTTAAGCAATATCATTGTCCTAAGAATAATACACTTAAAACCTCTGCCTTTTTTTTTAAATTTTGTATCCCTAAACTGATAGCCAGAGAGTGCATTCCAATTTCAACGTAGCAAGGAAAAATCTCTCTTAGTTAATTCTTATCATCTTCTGAGTAAAAGCAATATAGCAGATTCAGTGTATCCATCCTGGGCTAGACAAGAAGCCCATACATAGTGTAATTTAAAAGCCGATTATGGTATAAAATGTACATGTATCTGTGAGTGTAAGTTCCCCTGTCTGGCTTTACACCATAGTCCTAAGAAGGCTGAGTCAGTGCCTGCTCTAGTTCCCCAGTGTATACACCTCTGCTCTGGCAGAGGCTCTAATACAGCAAGTAGTAAAGGAACACTTGATAGGTTATTTTGAGTTAGGTAATTAATTAATAAATATGCAGATACATAATTATCTCCAAGGTGCTTTTTAATCAGGAAAGCAAAGCACAAAGCATAGTGAACAAGATCTTCCTAGGCCCATATGTGCATATAACAGATATATTCAAAGGTATCATTGCAAATATATAGGAGGAAAAGAAGGAACCGTTAATCATGATCACTGCTAGAGAGAAAAGAGGAGGTGTGAGCTGGGAGGATTGGTTGGTTTCCAGTGTGTTTCCTTGCATATCTTATTGGATCTCAGTGAGTGGCCACTACCAAACCTGAATGAAATTATTTGACTCACTCCTAAACAAGTCTTAGATAAATTAATGAGGCAGGCAATTGTAAAAAAGAATCAATCAGTTGAAATCTCCCCCCAAAATAAAACAAAAAACAAAAACAGAAAGAAATAAAGAGGAAAGAACCTCTCCTCTTCACCCATATAATAGGAAATTATCTGGACTTCATAGACATGGTGGATTCTCCCCAGTCCCCATGTGTTTCTGAATTTGCTGGGCCACATCACAGAGTTGGAATTGCAGCTCCATAATTCATCATTCCTCTTTCGTTTTGTTGTTGTTTTGTTGTTTTTCTGTACCAAGGATTGAACCCAGAGTTGCTTAACCACTGAGCCACATTTCCAGTCCTTTTTAATATTTTATTTAGAGACAGGGTCATGCTGTTCCTTAGGCCTTTGTTAATTTCCTGAGGCTGGTTTTGAACTCATGATCTTCTTGCCTCAGTCACCCAAGCCACAAGGATTACAGACTTACGCCACCAAGATGGGTGGAGAACTCACCTTTTCATACACATGAATACACAGATGTACCACTGAGCTCGTTTCTCTGAAGAACCCAGGCAAATACAATTACTGAGTTTCTTATTTTTAATAGAATATTTAAGTCCATGAAATTTTATTTTATAGAGGAACCTTCCTTTAAACATTTCTATTTTTTCAAATGATCAATTTCATTGACATTGTATACATGCATCAAATATCATAATGTAACTCATAAAGATGTACAAATACAATGTCTCAATAAAAATGTAAAATAATTAAAAAAAATAAAATTTTAGTTTATTAAAACCTATACATCTAAAAGACATATTTGAAAACCATGAGAATATTAAGAATCTAAACTTCTTCTATGATTTGAATAAGCAAATTTCTTCAGTGTTTATACTGCAACTTCAAGTTATTTTGGAAAACCCTTAACAATTCTAAAACATAATTGCAAATGAATCAATTCCAGTTAGTAGCTTACTACTAACTATATATTGATAAAATCTAAAACATCTTGTAAAATATGAATGCCTTAATGCTACATTTTTATCGTTATTTTTTCTATTTTCCTAGGATCATTATTACCCGAACTTTATCTTTTTTATAGGATCTTGAGGATAATGTTTATGCATAACTCTGGAGTCAACATAACTTTTATGATTGAGAAACAAGTTAAAAATACACTTAGGTCAGTCAAGTTTACAGTAACTCTATTGATTCTTCTTTGAAGAAGAACATTGGTTCTTCAAAAGGGATACAATGGAGGCCTGGACAGTGCTTGGAGCAGCCTCTCTGTAGTTAGGTGTTGCTATTTAGGAGACTGGGAAGTCTTGCCAAGATACTTGTCACATATATTGTGCTTTTGGTAGCCAATGTTCCCCCTTGCTTTTCCATATTCACACAATTGGCATAAAATAAGTGATGTTCGGCCACTGAAACCAGCTAACTGGGCCTGTTGATATTCCTTAAAAAGAAGGCAGGTTATAGGAATTTTATTATCATTAGTTGGAAATAAAAGATACCTTTGGGAAAACCAGAGACTGAGCTGGAGTAGCTTTCTAAAACAAGCATCCTGGAATTCCACCGTTAGTCACTGTTTCTGTTGGTTACTGTGAATTACTACCAGCACCCATAGTCTTTCTGGACCTCATCTTCCATATGCACATGCATGACAGGCAGGGTAGAACATTCCTGTCTATCTATGATGAGCACATGTGTTTTCCAACGCCATTTGACTATTTCATGATTCCTCATAATTTTTTTTTTAATTTAAAAACCAATTCAAACAAGACACATTTGTGGTTTAAAAATTTAATTTATAGGTGGGGACAATGGTACACATCTGCAAACCCAGTGTCAGAGGCGAAGGCCAGAAGATCATAAACAAGTTCAAGTCCAGCCTGGGCTACTGAGGACCTAAGCAACTTTGCGAAAGCCTGTCTCAAAATACAAAACAAAAATGGGTGGGAATGTGGCTCAGTCACAAAGTGACTCTGGGTTAAATTCTAGGTATGAAAAATAAATTAAAAATTTAAAATAACACATTAATATTATTTTACTTTGAAAATACAATCTAAATTAAGTGCATTATTATCATGTGTATCCTATTATTTAATCATTAAGTCTTCATTTTTTTTTCTGAAAATTTTTCTCTATTGTGTAATGGAGGCTTTTAGACTTCTATTCCTCATATTGTTTTATGTAACACATTTATTTTTTTATTATAATAACTGTCTTCTGATGATCAAAATAACATTATTTGTCTTCAGATGTTCACCCATATATAAGAAAGTGAGGTTGAGAGAGTTCTGAAATGGACCTCAGAAATCATCTATGGAACCTTGACTGCTTTTCCTTATAAGAGACATATAGATGAGAAGGATCACACCTGCTGGGAATAATGTCCACTAAGCTATTTATTAGGTACCTCCGGATCACTGTATTAAAGTTTCTGAGTGAAAGAAAGTACCTCTAAAAATGCTTAAGAATCTATTAAGGGGCTGGGGATGTGGCTCAAGCGGTAGCGCGCTCGCCTGGCATGCATGCGGCCCGGGTTCGATCCTCAGCACCACATACCAACAAAGATGTTGTGTCCGCCGAGAACTAAAAAATAAATATTAAAAATTCTCTCTCTCTCTCTCTCTCTCTCTCTCTCTCTCTCTCTCTCTCTCTCTCTCTCTCTCCTCTCTCTTTAAAAAAAAAAGAATCTATTAAGGAAAAGTAAAGAGATGGATATCATCTAGTTATCAGGAAAATACAAATTATTCACTCAATATACTTATTCCTCTTAGAAAGATATAACTGTATAGATAAGATTCTAACCAAGAAATGAATAGGAGCAAATTATAATTATGCTTACTTAATTATGTCAAAATGAAACCAAATATTATGTATAACAATGAAATAACAAAGAAAATAAAACATTTTGTAGGTACTAAAGGTATCTTAAGAAAAGTAAGGTCAAGTGTTACATTTTCAAGTTAGAGGAGAACTTTTTTGGCTTAGGTTCTTTGTGTTTAAAATATAGTAGCATGAAATTCAATCCAAATACTTACATTTCATGGTTAATTTCATGTCCTGTATTACCATATCTCATATTGGATATTTGACCTACCATATGCCAAGGGTGAAAATCCCATTATTTGCATTATATTATATCATAAGGGAGCACAAGGGCAGCTCTGCTTGATATACAAATAACTTTATCATCAATTGAATCTGCTCCTTCATCACAAAGAAAGTCATGATCGTTTGAGCAGTTTATTCAGAGCCTCTTTCACATCCTTATTCCTCAGGCTGTAGATCAAGGGGTTCAACATGGGAAACACCACAGTGTAAAAGGTAGAGACAATTTTGTCTGTGTCAAAGGTGTAGCTAGTTTTGGGGCGAGAGTAGATGTAGAGGATGGAGCCATAGTACAGGGTGACAGAGACCAGGTGGGAGGAGCAGGTGGAGAAGGCCTTGAGGCGGCCCTGGGTGGAGCGGATCCTCAAGATGGTGGCAATGATGAAGAGGTAGGAGGCCAGGATGAGCGCTATTGGGGTGATGACATTGGAACTCAGGAGAAAGTACATCAGAGCTTGGTAGCCTTTCTTCCTGCCACAGGCCAGCTTCACCAGGGGAAGCAAGTCACAGAAAAAGTCATCAATAATGTTTTCTTTGCAAAAGTCAAAAGAAAATGTTTTCTTGGTGATGACAGAAGAGTTAATAAAGCCACCAAGATATGAGGCTACTACCAAAAATACACATAGTTTTATCGGCATGGCCTGAGAATAAAGCAGTGGCTTTGAGATGGCCACATAGCGGTCATAAGCCATGGCAGCCAGCAGGTAACACTCAGTATAGTCCAGTCCAGCAGAGAAGAAGAACTGAGCCAGGCAGCCAGCAAAGGAGATGCTTTTATCATCAGAGATGCAAGTCATTAGGATCTTTGGAGTGTAGACACAAGACAACCAGAGATCCAGAAAAGACAGATTTCCAATGAAAAAATACATGGGTGTGTGGAGCCTGGAGTCATTACAGATCAGCCCTATGAGGGAGGTGTTTCCTGCCACAGTCAAAACGTACATGATAAGGAACACCACAAAGAGGACCAGCTGCATCACGGGGTCTTGTGTGAAGCCCAGCAGGATGAACTCTGTCACTGTGTGATTTCCCCTCTGCATGGCTTAGAATATTTCACTTTAGAAGAGTGAAAATGAGAGCCCCACCTGAATCATATTGCTAAAAAAAATGGTGCAACAAATGAGCTAAACATGTAACAGTATATTTCTGGTAATTCAAGTCTAGGAAGCAATAATCTAAGTGCCTGTTTAGAAATAGTTTATATTTTGTAGCTAGTTAAACCAAAATTCTAGTGATAGGATATTTGTTTGTACTCTGCCCTTTTTCCTGGCCCCTAGGAAAACACTCAGTTCATGTTCAACTCTTAATTTTGGTTTTAATAAGTATTAATATATGGACTTATTTCTGAGAAAAAAATATAAAACAACATAAGGTTGCTCCACTTTCCATTTTGCTACTCCTTCTGCATTACAGACTCGATGACCTCACATGACTAAATCCAGTAATCATGTTTAAGTCATCATCTGATTTGATCAATCTACACTTTGCCATACTCTTCTTGCTGGAGAAATGGTCCTTCTCTTGGTGCATTTCTTGGTGTTATTATGATAGATGTTGAATTTTAGAATGCTTCTAGAATCAATGCTTGGCCCTTCTTATTTTTATCACTGTATTCATCCCTTGCTGATCTCACCCAGTTCAATGGTTTTAAATGTCCCTGATATGTGAAAGTGTCCGAGTGTTCTGTCTTTGCCATGTGTCTTTTCCATATTCTCCAGACATTTTGATTCAAATAACTATTTAGTGTCTGTTACAGTATGTTTACTGGGCATCACAGAAAAAAATATGATTGAAAATTCTTCCTAACCTTCCTTCTCTTTCAGTCTCCACCACAGAAAATGGCTTTATTCCAACCCAGGGAAAGTGATTTAGTATCGTTGTTGGTTGTAGTAGCTAGCGTTAAATCTCTCTTATTGATTAGAACATCCTCTGGTATCTACCTTTAAATATGTACAGAACCTGGCCAGCTTTTCACAGTTCCAACCTTTCTACCCCAGAGGAAGCCACCATCACTCCCACGGACATTACTGCAGAAGCCTCCTGGCCATCTCTCTGCTTCTATTCTTACCCCACCTGTGTCTCTCAACTTAGTGGCCAGAGGTCCCATCAGAATGTGATCTTGTAACTTTTCCATTCTAAACTTCTCCATTTATTCAGAGCAAAAGCAAAAATCCTTGCAAAGCCATCTACGGTCCACGTGCTCTGGGCCTCCTCTCTGCTCCCAGGGCCCACTGTTCTCCCCTTCACTGCTCACTGCACTGCAGCCATGCTATCCCCACGTCTGTGCCCAGAACAGTCAGGATGTGTTCAGTGCCTTCCTGGCAGCTCTTCCTTGGTTGGGATGCTTTCCCCATTGTGTCCTCATAGCTGGAACTCTCACCTCTCAGTCCTTACCTGTCTCTAATAGTACTTTCAAGGATCTCCCAAGTCAATGCATTGCAGTCCACTCCCCTCACATTTCTTTTATCTCTTTCCCACCTGATTCTCACCACTCCACTGCTCATTACCCAATATTCCGTACATCTCACTAATGTAACTCCTTTCCCTCCTCTCCCAGTAGAAAATGCTTTCTCCGTTTGCAGTTGAGAGAAAGAATATGTTACTTTAATACATATCTCATGTTAAGTTTTACTTTTATTATGAGATTATAAGGATGACTTATTTTAATTTTAATACAAAAGAAGAACAATTTCAGGGTGACACAAAATATTACAAATCATTGATCCATGAAAACGCAAAGGGTTTGTAGTAGAAAAGTTGAAGACTCCGGAATTCAAACTGACTTTTAGCATGTTTTGACTTGAATATGCTTTTAGTCTCATAATCTTAGAAATCTGATCATTTATACAAATACTAGCCTCCAAATTTTGAACTCTTTACTCTTGGGTCAAGCCTTATCCTTGGTGCTTTACATGTGATATTTTATTTATTCCTCACAGAACACCTCTCTATGTTCAAACATAAATGACAATTATTTTACAGATCATCGGATTGAGATTTAGTAAGTAGTCAAAAATTGTACAATTACTAAGTGGTGTTTCTTTCTCTGGAGATCTGACACTTCATTAGTAACCCACTCTCTTTCCTTTTGATATCAGCTGAACACTTATGAGTGGGCTTCAGGGTCTCTCTCATGTAGGATTTAACACCTTAACTAAAAACAAGAGCATAAGACTGAGAGGTTCAGATGTTCACAGGCAAATTCCTCACACATGTGGTCAATGAAAGTTTCCAGGCTCTGCCCAAATCATCTGCTGGAAGATCTCTATGCCTTTGTCTTAGCTCTAAGCCTGATTATGAGTCCATAAACATTCTAATTTCACCACCCCTGACAAGCACACTTACCTGACATTCACAGTCACAACCAACATAGGACCACACTTCAGATCCAGGTGACTTATTCCTGCTCAGTCTCCCCAGTGTATATGATGTCTCAAGCACCTCAGGGGTTCATATTTAGAACATCTCTGAAAAAGCAATTAAATGCAGAGTGAATTGACATTAGCTTGTTCAGAGGAAAAAAAGAAAATGATTTTTAAAATGATGAAGATAATGATGTTGATGATATTGAAAATCTGATTTTGGTAAAATCTATACCAAGGAAGTTTTAAATGAATAAAAGCTTCAGTAAATAATCAAGTAACTCTTCTAGTATGTAAAGTAAATCACATTGTATTATATCAAATATATACAGAACAATTAATTAGCCTCCCATGAAAATTTAGAAGTATGTGCAAATAGGATTTGAGCCTAGGGCAATTTAACCATAACATGCATGGTTGTTAGCCAGCAGTGAGGGAAGATCAGAAAAGGGTAATCTCTGAATATCTGTCCATTCATGACTACATTGCTTCAGAGGTGAACTTGGCTTATCCTAAGTGTCTATAAAGGTAGTTTTTTGCAACAATTATTCATCCTCACTTCTAAAAATCATTACTTCCTATTGAGGCATAAAATTGTATCATTAGTTTCTGTAACAGTTGATGGCATATGTGGCAATTTAACCAAGGTATCACTTGCTAAAAGTAACTTGTCAACTTTCTCCATTATTTAGCATAATAATATTTGTTGAGCATATACTACGTGCTAGGTAGTCTGCCGAATGCTTTAAAACCATCATCTCATTTTAAGAGTCATAACCTTGTGAAGTAAAATTGGTGACCTATTTTGCAAAAGGTTTCTAAGATACAAGAAGGGTCTATACACACTGTTCAAGTTCACACAGTGCGGACACTGGCAGAGCCATGATTTACAACCATTTCTCCCAGTGCTTCCCATCTGTCCACAGCCTGCATATATGTCTGGCATTTACTGTGTTCTAGATTCTTTGTCAGGCACTAAGATCAAGGGGTATGAGGCCTGGGGCCTGACTGCAGGAAGGCTGAAGTTTAATACAAGAATCAAAAATTTTTAAATAAATAAATCAATATACTGTGATAAAATTTTCATTCCTGATTATGGGAGGCTGGTCAGGATATAGACTGCCTCACCCCTCCTATAGAATATTCTCCACTCTCTAGGAAGGGATTTTGTGTGATGGGAAGAATGAATATACAAGAAAGAAGTGTGTGCTGTGCTTGAAGAATGAGAAAACAGTTACCACGAGGTAGGAGGACATTCCTTCTGAAGGAAAATAAGCTACTCCTACGAAGCCACAGAAGAAAGAAAGAGAAGGGGGTGTAGGAAATGTCATGTTTGGCGGATCTGTCTGTAGAAGACAACATTCTTATGGGAACAGTATGAGTGATGTGAGAGGAGATCCCAGAGGCTTTCTAATGCCATAGTCAGAGCATTCTGGGTGATACTAGCTTAACCTGAACCAATAGTCAAACACTTGGAACTCCAGGGTCTGTGGCTGAAGGATTGCTGGTGTTAGGGAAATAACCATCACTGTCCCAGGGAAGACCTGCCCTGCAGGCCTGTGTGATGAGTGCAGCCTATCACACGCCCCTGTTGTTAATATCACAAACACGAGGAACCTGAGAACTCTTGGAAAAGGAAATGACTCTCATCACAAAACAATCAGTGGGTGGAGCTGAGGCAAAAACTGAGTGCTTCTAACCCTGCACTGGATTCTTTGTCCCACACCAATGCCTCCTTAGCCACCTCCTGCCATGACGGGAATCCTCCTTTGTAGGAGGGTTTTTGTGTCTTCGGTCACATCTGTGAATCTCCTCCGTAGAAAATGCTGAAATCCACAACACAAATACAGCCAAAAACGATAGTGCACATTTTTTCATGATGTTTCTCTTGAGCTTTAAACATGAACTCTAGGTTCCAAGTTAAAATTGTGCTTTAAGAAAGGAGTTCTCTTCTGGTTCACCTCACCCACTGGCTACCTGACACCATCTGTCCTCTGGAGGAAAATAAACTAAAATCATTTAAGCTTTTCATAGTTTATTTTGAGCATGAGCATAGAAACTGTGGGGCTTTTGATATGTTCATAAAAGTTTATCTCTCTAGTAAATGCTTCTCTTTGGCTGTTTTTTCAGTTTTGTCAGTTGTATAATTTTATTTCCTATCCTTATCTTTGACTTAAATGGCTCTCCTTCAATGATATAAAAGCTTAGTCTCGGTTTTTACTTTTAGTAGTTTCAGAAACTCACATAGAGTGATGGCTAATGAAAATGAGGTGAGATTTTTTTTGTTGGTGGTGGTTTTTTTCGTTGTTGTTTGTTTTTTTAGCTTCTGTCCTATGACAGAATGTAAAAGAACATTGAATTACTGTAAGACTAAAAAGCAGAGCTTCTCTGTCATTAATTATATCCAAATCATGCAACTTATCAAAATTTCAGCAGGAACCTAATTCTAACATTCCAATGTCCAAATCAGCTATTTCCAAAATTATTTACAAAAATTATTAGATCCCCAGTGCTTTATATGCATGGAATTCCTCATGGCTTTGTAGCTTGGGGAAATGGTAAATGAAGCAATTTTTAAAATTGCTTAGAAAAAATGTACTTAGAAAAAAATTAGTTCAACCTCAATTTATAAGACTCAGGTTAGGTTTAGAGATTGTAATCCCCAGTGATGTGTATAGTCAGACATAATTTTCTTTTGCTTTCTGTACTGGATTTTACTGAACCGAAATGCATATGTGTATGTATGTATATAAAGCATATGTATCTATGCATGCATATTTGCATATGTATAAGTGCAAGGTTTCTCAGACTGCTGTAAGGCTGTTAGATTTCTTCCTTTTTCACCTAGAGATCAATGCCATGCTTTTTTATTCTGGTCTCTTATCTCTAAACCAACCTCTACAAACTCTACCCAACCAACTTGAACAAATCATGGAAAAATCTACAGGAGCAAAGAGAATGCAGTGAGAATCCTCATCCCCCAAAGCTCTTTCTTTCAGGGTCACTGATACTCACTTTCATTCTGGATCAAGTTCCATGATCATTCACAGGACCACCAGTGATGTCTTGGCATGAAGTATGGGTAGAGAGCAAGGCTGTGAAATATCAATCAATTGTAGCATTGATTATGATCAGTACAATATTGATTCAAAAATGTTGGATTATCATTAGATCATTCTAATATTGGTTATAGAGTTATGTAAAACTATTAATGATTTCAATTAATAAAATACCACTTGGAAAAATCGGATTACAGTTTCAAAGAAGTTTGTTATTTCTTGTATTTCTTTAGGAAGTAAAGAAAGCCAGTGTTCGATTACAAGGATTACAGAAAAAGCAGTATCAATAAAGTGCTAAACCTTGCCAAAGATTCTATGATGAGCTTAAAGAATTGATGAAGGGAAGATTTGGGTGTGCAGTTATTGGGTATCCAAGAAAAACCCTTGCCTATAGAAGTAGGACCTGATTCCCACCCACTCCGGCTCCTCCAGAGGAACCTAGCTTTTCTTTTGAGAAAAGTTTTTAATGATCATATTAGGTAGGGAGCTAACTCATAAGCTCAAGTGAATTTCCTCAGCATTCCACATTGCCTCCATGGTGAAAGTTAAATGTCACTACTCCAGATGAAGAAATCTAAGATTTGGTTTAAGGACACAGTGTAATGAAAGATCTATTTGAGTTCCTCATGGATTATGGATGTTACAGCTTTATCAGATGTATGATGTATGGTTTGCAAATCTTTTTTTGTTTGGTTAGTTGGTTGATTTTTTTTATTTATTTATTTATTTATTTATTTATTTATTTATTTATTTATTTATTTTTAGTGTATGTATTATCTCTTACTCTATTCCATTATCAGGATGGAACATTTTAGTTTGATGCAATCTCATTTGTCTATTTGGGCTTTTATTGGCCATTGGAACCTTACCCAAGAAATCATTGCTCAGACAAATGTGAATATTTCCCCTTATTTTTCTTCTAGTAGATTTACAGTGTCAAGTGCTATCTTTAAGTCTTCTATTCATTTTTTGAGTTGCTTTTTGTATGGAACGTTGATCTGGGAGAAAACATTTCACCCTTGTTTTTCTGAGTCTGACTTATTTTACTTAGCATGATGTCCCCCAGTTCCATCTGTTTTCCAGCAAACCCTATAATTTAAAAGGCCAAATTTCATTCTTATTCACGTGGATATTCAGTTTTCTTTATACCATTTTGAAGAGACTGTCTATTCTACATTGTGAATTCCTGGCACCTTTGTGGCAATCAAATGGATTATAAATATTTGGACTTGTATTTGGGATTTCTATCCTGTTCCAGTGTCTAGTTTTATAAAACTATTATGCTGCTTCAATTAAAATATTTATAGTGTATTTGAAATCACAGAGTATGATGCTCCAAAATTTGTAACTTTTGCTTACAATTACTTTGGCTATAGGCATTTTCTGGCTCCACATGAATTTTCTATTTATTTGTAAAGTAACATTGGAATTTTTATACACATTCTATCTTTACAAAATTTGGGGTGCTATGAACATTTTAATAATATTATTTTTTCCAATTCATGAACATGGAATAACTATTTCATCAATATTTTATATTTTTAATGTATGTATATATTTAAGGTTCTTGATTAAATTTATTTCTAAGTACTTTTTGATGCTAGCATAAATGAAATAGTTTTATTCATTTCATTTTTGGATAGTTCATTATTAGTATATAAAATGCTACTGCTTTTTCTATTGATTGTGTAACCTGCAATTTTACTGATTTTTAAAGTCTGTTTTAAGGACCTCCTAAAGTTTTTAGGGTTTTCTATATATAACATCCTACCATCAGCCAAAGGACAACTTCACTTTATTTCCTCTATGGGTCCCCCCCATTTTTTTTCTTTAATTTTTATTGTTGGTTGTTCAAAACATTACATAGTTCTTGACATATCATATTTCACACTTTGATTCAAGTGGGTTATGAACTCCCATTTTTACCCCGTATACAGATTGCAGCATCATATCGGTTACACATCCACTGTTTTACATATTGCTATACTAGTGTCTGTTGTATTCTGCTGCCTTTCCTATCCTCTACTATCCCCCATCCCCTCCCCTCCCATCTTCTCTCTCTACCCTATCTACTGTAATTCATTTCTCCCCCTTGTTTTTTTTTCCCCTTTCCCCTCACTTCCTCTTGTATGTAATTTTGTATGACCATGAGGGTCTCCTTCCATTTCCATGCAATTTCCCTTCTCTTTCCTTTTCCCTCCCACCTCTCACCCCTGTTTAATGTTAATCTTCTTCTCATGCTCTTCCTCCCAACTCTGTTCTTAGTTACTCTCCTTATATCAAAGAAAATATTTGGCATTTGTTTTTTAGGGATTGGCTGGCTTCACTTAGCATAATCTGCTCTAATGCCATCCATTCCCCTGCAAATTCTATGATTTTGTCATTTATTAATGCAGAGTAATACTCCATTGTGTATAAATGCCACATTTTTTTATCCATTCGTCTATTGAAGGGCATCTAGGTTGGTTCCACAGTCTTGTTATTGTGAATTGTGCTGCTATGAACATCGATGTAGCAGTGTCCCTGTAGCATGTTCTCTTTAGGTCTTTAGGGAATAGACCCAGAAGGGGAATAGCTGGGTAAAATGGTGGTTCCATTCCCAGCTTTCCATGAAATCTCCATACTGCTTTCCAAATTGGCTGCACCAATTTGCAGTCCCACCAGCAATGTACAAGTGTACCCTTTTCCCCACATCCTTGCCAGCACTTGTTATTGTTTGAATTCAGAATGGCTGCCAATATTACTGAAGTGAAATGGTATCTTAGGGTGGTTTTTATTTGCATTTCTCTGACTGCTAGAGATGGTGAGCATTTTTTCATGTACTTGTTGATTGATTGTATGTCCTCCTCTGAGAAGCATCTGTTCAGGTCCTTGGCCCATTTGTTGATTGGGTTATTCGTTTTCTTATTGTTTAATTTTTTGAGTTCTTTGTATACTCTGGATATTAGGGCTCTATCTGAAGTGTGAGGAGTAAAGATTTGTTCCCAGGATGTAGGCTCCCTATTTACCTCTCTTATTGTTTCTTTTGCTGTGAAAAAACTTTTTAGTTTGAGTAAGTCCCATCTGTTGATTCTAGTTATTAACTCTTGTGCTATTGGTGTCCTATTGAGGAATTTGGAGCCCGACCCCACAGTATGTAGCCAACTTTTTCTTGTATCAGACGCCGTGTCTCTGATTTGATATCAAACTCCTTGATCCATTTTGAGTTAACTTTTGTGCATGGCAAGAGAAAGGGATTCAGTTTCATTTTGTTGCATATGGATTTCCAGTTTTCCCAGCACCATTTGTTGAAGATGCTATCCTTTCTCCATTTCATGCTTTTAGCCATTTTATCAAATATAAGATAGTTGTAGTTTTGTGGATTGGTTTCTGTGTCCTCTATTCTGTACCATTGGTCCACCCGCCTGTTTTGATACCAGTACCATGCTGTTTTTGTTACTATTGCTCTGTAGTATAGTTTGAGGTCTGGTATCGCTATACCGCCTGATTCACACTTCCTGCTTAGAGTTGTTCTTGCTATTCTGGGTCTTTTATTTTTCCATATGAATTTCATGATTGCTTTATCTATTTCTACAAGAAATGCCATTGGGATTTTGATTGGCATTGCATTAAACCTATAGAGAACTTTTGGTAATAACGCCATTTTGATGATGTTAGTTCTGCCTATCCATGAACAGGGTATATTTTTCCATCTTCTATTTCTCTCTTTAGGGTTCTGTAGTTTTCATTGTATAAGTCTTTCACCTCTTTTGTTAGGTTGATTCCCAAGTATTTTATTTTTTTGAGGATATTGTGAATGGAGTGGTTGTCCTCATTTCCATTTCAGAGGATTTGTCGATGATATACAGGAATACCTTTGATTTATGCGTGTTGATTTTATATCCTGCCACTTTGCTGAATTCATTTATTAGCTCTAATAGTTTCTTTGTAGACCCTTTTCCATCTGCTAGGTATAGAATTATATCATCTGCAAATAGTGATAATTTAAGTTCTTCTTTTCCTATTTTTATGCCTTTAATTCCTTTTGTCTGTCTAATTGCTCTGGCCAGTGTTTTGAGAACTATGTTGAACAGAAGTGGTTAGAGAGGGCATCCCTGTCTTGTTCCAGATTTGAGAGGGAATGCCTTCAATTTTTCTCCATTCAGAATGATGCTAGCCTGAGGCTTAGCATAGATTGCTTTTACAATATTGAGGTATGTTCCTGTTATCCCTAGTTTTTCTAGAGTTTTGAACATAAAGGGATGCTATACTTTGTCGAATGCTTTTTCTGCATCTATCGAGATGATCATATGGTTCTTATCTTTAAGTCTATTGATGTAGTGAATAACATTTATTGATTTCCATATATTGAACCAGCCTTGCATCCCAGGGATGAATCCTACTTGATCATGGTGCACAATTTTTTTTATATGTTTTTGTATCTGATTCGCCAGTCTATGTATGTCTTTTCCTATCAAATGCGTCTCCTGTAGGCAGCATATTGTTGGGTCTTATTTTGTGATCCATTCTACTAGCCTGTGTCTCTTAATTGGTGAGTTTAAGCCATTAACATTTAGGGTTATTATTGAGATATGGGTTGTTCTTCCAGCCATATTTGTTTATTTATGTTACTTAACATGGTTTGTTTTTCCTCTTTGATTATTTTCCCCCCTTTACTGTAATACCTCCCACTGTTGGTTTTCATTGTTATTTTCCTTTTCCTCTTCCTGTAATGTTTTACCGAGGTTGTTTTGAAGAGATGGTTTTCTAGCTGCAAATTCTTTTAACTTTTGTTTATTGTGGAAGGTTTTAATTTCATCTTCCATCCTGAAGCTTAATTTTGCTGGATACACAATTCTTGGTTGGAACCCATTTTCTTTCAGTGTTTGGAATATGTTATTCCAGGATCTTCTAGCTTTCAGAGTCTGTGTTGAAAGATCAGCTGTTATCCTGATTGGTTTACCCCTAAATGTAATCTGCTTCCTTTCTCTTGTAGCTTTTAAAATTCTCTCCTTATTCTGTATGTTGGGCATCTTCACTATAATGTGTCTAGGTGTGGATTTCTTATGATTGTGCACATTCGGTGTCCTGTAGGCTTCTAGGATTTGGGATTCTGTCTCATTCTTCAAGTCTGGGAAGTTTTCTCATATTATTTCATTGAATAGATTGCTCATTCCTTTGGTTTGGACCTCTATACCTTCCTGTATCCCAATGACTCTTAAGTTTGATCTCTTTATGTTATCCCATATTTCTTGGATGTTCTGCTCATGGTTTCTTAACACTCTTGCTGAGCTGTCTATGTTCTTTTCAAGTTGAAATACTTTGTCTTCATTGTCTGATGTTCTATTTTCTAAGTATTCTACTCTGCTGGTAGTATTCTCAATTGAGTTTTTAAGTTGGTTTATTGCTTCCTGCATTTCTAGGATTTCTGTTTGTTTTTTATAACCTCTATCTCCCTGTATAGTTGATATTTTGCTTCTTGGATTTGTTTATGTAATTCCTTGTCAAAGTGATCTTTCATTGTCTGATTTTGCTGTCTAATGTCTTCCCTGAGACTCCAGATCATCTGAAGCATGTATATCCTGAATTCTTTATCTGACATTCCATCTGCTACAGATATTACCTCTTCTAACGTTGAGTTGACCTGCATTGCTTGTGATCCTTTCTTTCCTTGTCTTTTCATACTGCTTGTGTTTCTTTCTGCTTGGTGAAACTGTTGTGTTATTGAATTTCCCCCCTATATATTTATATTGCTCTTGTATAGTTGCAAAGTCTCCCTTGAAGGCGTGGGCAGAGGCTCTGCCCCTCCTCCAATTGGGACAATGTGCCTACCACGCTGGCAGGCCGCTGGGCCTGTTCTGCTGGTCGGTAGCAGGTCCGCCTACCTTGCAGGTGCAGGCGGCAGCTCTGCCCCTCCGCGGGCTGCTGGGCCTGATCTGTCTGTTGGTTGCAGGTCTGTCTACCTTGCAGGCGCGGGGGGCGGCTATGCCCCTCCCCCAACCGGGGCAATGCATCTACCACGCTGTCTGGGCCTGTTCTGCTGGTGGGTCGCAGGTTCACCTACTTTGCAGGCGCAGGGGGAGGCTCTGCCCCTGCGCGGGTTTCTGGGCCTGTTCTGCTGGTGGGTCGCAGGTCTGCCTTCTTTGCCAGTGCTGGGGCGGCTCTGCCCCTCCGCAGGTTGCTGGGCCTCCTCTGCCTGTGGGTCGCAGGTCCGCCTACCTTGCAGGTGCTGGGGCGGCTCTGCCCCTCCACAGGTTGCTGGGCCTCCTCTGCCGGTGGGTCGCAGGTCCGCCTACCTTGCAGGCGCTGGGGTGGTTCTCCCATTTTTGTTTATTTACTTATTTTTTCTCATTGTTCTGGAGAGAACTTCCTGTCCTATGTTGAGTATAGTAATGAGAGTTGGGTTTTTGTCTTATTCCTGATTTTAGAGGAAAAGCTTTAACCTTTTCAACATTTAGTATGATGTTAGCTGCAGCTGATCTTGTGAAGCCTTTATTGTGCATAGGTATATGACTTTTATACCTATTCTGTGAAGAGTTTTAATCATTCACAATAACCAAGTTATGGTACCAGCCCAGGTACCCATCAGTAGAAGAATGGATAAATAAAATGTGTATATATACACACAATGGAGTTTTATCCAGCCAGAAAAAAATGAATTATGGTATTTGCTGGTAAATGGATGAAATGAGAAAACATAATGCTAAGTGAAGACTCAGAAAGTTGAGTCAAATGTTCTTGCTCATATGTTGAAGCTAGAGAAAAATAAGGGAAAAAAAGTGTGGATCCCATAAAATAGAAGGGAGATAAGTAGAGCAGAGAAAGGGGATTAAGGGAGAGGGAGGAGGACAGAAAAAGAGGAAAACTCTGGAATTAAATTGACCAAATTATGCTGTGTGCATATAGGAATATGTCACAGTGAATTTCGCATTTTTGTATAATTATAAAGCACGAATTCAAAACAATAAATATATAGAAGACCAGTAGAGTAGAGGAAGGGTAACAGGGGGAGATGGGAGGGGTGGAAAAGAGGAAGTACTGGGAACCAAAGGGGAGCAAATTATATCCCATATATTCATGATTGTGTCAAAATGAACCCACCATTGTGTATAATTATAATGTGCAATAGAAATATTTTAACTTGGAGTTTTATCATGAATAAGTGTTACATTTTTGTCACTTCATAAAATCATGTATCATAGTCACTGATTTACATTTTTAAGCATCCTTGCATCCTTGGGATAAATCCCTCTCGAATGTACTAAATTATCTTTCCAGTGTGCTGTTGACTTCTTTTTCTTTAATTTATTTATTTGTCCTAATCAGTTATACAAGCATGCAGCAGAATGCTCTTTGATTCGTTGTACACAAATAGAGAACAATTTTTGACTTCTCTGGTTGTACCCAAAGTAGGGTCACACCATTCATGCAATCATACATGTACCTAGGGTAATGATGTCTGCCTTATTCCACCATTTTTCCTACAACTATACTCTCTTCCCTACCTTTGTCCCCCCAAAGTTCCTCCACTCATTCCATTCCCCCCATTATGGATTAGCATCCACTTATCAAAGAAAACATTCAGCCTTTGGATTTGGAGATTGGCTTATTTTGCTTAATATGATATTCTCTGACTCCATCCATTTACTTCCAAATGGCAAATTTTTTATTCACTTTTATTGCTGAGTAATATCATGTATATATACCACACTTTCTTTATCCATTTACCTATTGAAGGGCATCTAGATTGGTTTCACAGTTTGGCTATTGTGAATTGCACTGCTATGAACATTGATGTGGCAGCATCACTGTAGTATGCTGTTTTTATGTCCTTCGGATATAGAACAAGGAGTGGGATAGTTGGGTCAAATAATGGTTCCATTCCAAGTTTTCTAAGTAATCTCCATAATGCTTTCCAGATTGGCTGCACCAATTTGCAGTCCCACCAATAATGTATGAATGTGCCTTTTCTCCCACATCCTCACCAACACTTATGGTTTGTATTCTTGATAACTGGCATTCTGACTAGAGTGAGATGAAATCTTAGAGTAGTTTTGATTTGAATTTCATGTTGAGGAGTTTTATATTAAAGTTCATAAGGAATATGGACCTGTAGTTTTCTTCTAGACATTCTCACCAACTTTGTTTCCATTATAATTCTGGTTTTATGAAATGAGTTTGGAAGTACTCACCATCTCAATTTATTTTGAAAATAATCAACAGACACATGAAAAATGCTCAACAGGGAAATGTTATTTAAAACCACAATGGACTGCCATGTCAAACTTGTTAGAATGGTCATTTTCATAAAAAAAATGATAAGTGTCAGTGAACAGAGAGGGAAAGGCAATATCTTATATATTATTGGTTGGATCATAAATTGTAACAGCCATTTTGAAAAATAAATTAAAATTTTTTTAAAAATATAAAAGTATCATATGATCCAGAAATCCCAATTCTTGCTACAAATCCAAAAATTTGAGGTCAGTATATGGAAGAGATTTATTCATCCCATGTTTATTTGAGCATTATTCATAATTGTCTATATGTGAAAGCAACCTACATATCCATCTATGAATGAATGGAATGGGATAGATAGAAATAATGGAATACTTCCCATTCTTAGAAAGGTAAACTGTCATGTACAGTAGTGTGAATGAAACTGGGAGACACTATGCTAAGTAAAATAAGCCAGGCACATAAATGCAAATATTCCATGATTTGCAGTACAAAAATGCAAATGCACTGATAGATCAAATCTTACAAAGCAGGTCTCAAAAACACAGTGAAAGGTGATGACCTGCAGCAGGGGAAAGAGAAAGAATCAGAGAAGGGGAATTGCAAGGGTACCAAATTTTAGTTTAACTGGAAGAATAAGTTTTAGTGATCTGATGCACTTCATGGTTCATAATAATACAGTGTTACCTATTTCAACATTGCTCAAATAACCCATATTATTGCTCATATTACAGAAATAAGTGAGCTAATGAATGTTAATTGGTTTGATTAAACACTTCTAGAATGTATACATAGATCAAAATATCCATTGTACCTCAAACAAATGCAATAATTATGTAAGAATGAGAAACAACATATAGAAAAGAATAGACTGAAGATCATTAAAGTGTAATAGTATGCTTGAGGTCACATGGCTAGTAAGATGCAGTGCCAGCCTTGTTCCCTTAAAATCTATTTAGCTGATATGCAGGAAGAAATGAATCCAGAGTTTGCTATGATCAGGGAGAAATCATCAGAAATTTAAAATTTCATTTAAAAGTATACTAGGATTATAGCCATTTTTAATTCCTGTGAACTCTTCTTTCCCTGATGCCTGCACTTTAGGTATGACTATTTCTGTGGTGAATGCACCCATTTTCGTGATTAAGAGTGTTAAGCAATGCAGAAGGATGAGAATATTCTGTTATTTGTAAAATATTCCATGCTTCAATTATTGAAAACATTCACATTCAGGAAGGGGGATTAGATGGGGAAAGGAACCAACACTTCAGCCAAGAGTCCTTCAGAAAAAAATGCTTAAATTTTAATTATTGTTCTGGGACATAGTCCCTCAAGAATTTAAAATTCAGCCTAAGGCTCAAAAGTAAATTAAAACATTTAGATGATTTAGGGATAGTACAAAATCATCTCTTTTTAAAAGTCTATAAAAGTGTAGTGTTTATAGCAATATCCTATATGTAATTATGGTAAAGGAGATTAATTTTTGACCGTGGAATTGTATTTTTTGTGCACAAATGTCACCTGATTTGTCTAGAGGACAGATATGAAGCAGATTATTTCCATGTGCTGCGTATGACTTTTCTAGGGTATGTTTTATCTGTGTGCCTATATTTTAAGTAGTTTATTGAAATTCAAAATATTAAAAAATAATACAAATCAACTGTCATTCAACTAATAGACGTACTGGGATTACTCAGACTTGGGTGCAAATTAAGACTCTACTAAGTGCTCTGGCTTTGAGAAGTTTGTATAGCCTTTCTGATCTTTAATAGTTTCCTGCAGAAAATGGAAATAAACATATCTCAGAGTACCCATGAAGATGAAATTTGCTATGTACAAAATAACTAACAAAACACCGTCCTTGTATTAGAAAATGATTGTAGGTAGCAATTAATGTCAGATATTTGGGTGATTTATTTTATGTCCATAGAGAAAGTTTTTGCTGAGGAAAAGCTGATTATTTGCTACCACTGAAGTCAAATGTTGATGTAGATTATGGGAAGCTGGGCATTCTTGACGACCCAAGGTTTGTCTCTGCTAGGAATCGCCTTCCAGAAGTCTCTACTCTCATATTTTCCTCTTTCTTAAAGGTGTTACACAACCAGAATCTCAGTTATTTATTCAAGAGGATATGTAAAACTAACTCCATGCTAAGTAGTAAATTATTATCTATAGTTTGATCTTTAAGCTCTATGACTGATATTTTTCATTTTATCAAGTAATAATTCTTTTTTCAGTACAGTTTTCATAATTTTGTGATGAAATCTTTAGAAAGTTGTTCTTAGACTACCTGGTAAATCCTTGTAATAGTCTTGCTTATTTAGGATAATATGATGATGATTTAATCTTTAGTGTTATTAGTCCTTAAACCTTTCCCTTCTTGAATTTTATTCTAATATTAAATTTTGTGGGCTGGGGATGTGGCTCAAGCAGTAGCGCTCTCTCCTGGCATGTGTGGGGTGCTGGGTTGGATCCTCAGCATCACATAAAAATAAAATAAAGATGTTGTGTCCGTCGAGAACTAAAAAATAAATATTGAAAAATTCTTTCTCTCTCTCAAAAAAACTGTTTGTTGATGAATTGATGATCCTTGAAGGAACATCATAAATTTTGCAATAGGGCTTTTGTGAATTAAGCAGCTCTCAATGCTTCTATTGTGATTTGTCTAGTACCACTAGTATCATTAAATCTAAGAATCCTTATACCCTTACAACATAGGTACATTTGTGGCAAATTGAATTAACCTTGAGTCCCTGTATTATTATTAATTATGACTTATAAAGTGTTTACTATGTTTCGGGCACTATTTCTGCAATAATCCCAGGAATTAACTGTTGATTTAACATAAGGCAAAGGTGGGCTTGAAAAAGTTTACAAACTTGTGCAAATAATCCAGCACAGCATTATAGGGGTCATAACTCATATTCCTGCTGTTCTTGGACATAGATCATGACCTTAACTCCTACACTGAATTGCTTTACCAGATTATCCCTGGAAAATAAATCATTACTAAATACCCAAAACTTCACTGCTATAATAGTATAGAGGAATAAAGATTTGATAAAATAAAAATGTCAGTCACAGAGTTTCAACAAAAAAAGCAATAAACAATTTGATTACACATTAGAGAAAAATCATACTTTCAGTGTGTGTGGTTTATATTAGAAATATTTAAAGAGTTGGGTATTTTTTTCAAATTCTGAACATGAAGAAACATCAGATTTTTCTCATTTAATTGAAAAGATATCTGGGGTGTTTTCTGAAATTTTAATAATTAGTCAAATTTATGTTACACAGTCGAATTTATGTAAAATAGTCATATTTATGTATCAGTATGTTTAAGGTGCTATATCTACATAATGCTAAATAATCTGATGTAACATGGAAGTTAGCCACACATTGTACCTGCTTGATATGAAGCCACATCAAATGTTTTTCTTTTTTTTTTAAAACTGAATTAGATGACTTTTAAGCATGCGGCATTATTGTTTGGGGTTAGGGGGAGACTATTAGGGAGTAAAAGGCTTTGCTTGACAAGTATACTTGTATATTTTGACTAAATCCTAGCTACTGTAAGAACAAAATCATTTATCTGAGCTCAAGACTCGAAAGTAAGAAATAGGGGTTCATGCGAGTTTTAGCAGGCTTGTTAGTGCTTACAGTGTGCTTCAGGGTGGGAAACATAAACAAAAATGACAGCATTCCTAGATACTCAAAGTCAACTGGAAAGACAGACTTTTAGGCAGGTAAATGAGATTAGTGCGAGTTCCTAAGAGGCTGTCATGCAGGATTCGTTTATAAAAGAATTAGGAATTTTCCAGGCAGACAAATATGAAGACGGCATTTGACAATCGGTGCCTTTGCCCCGTGAGGTAAATGGAGAGTGTGCAATGAGCTAGGTGAATGCTTACTTGATTGAGATTCCTGAAAAGAATTTGCAGGTAATTACAAACCATCCAGGTTTCTGAAACTCCATGTTTAATTTGGTAAGTTTGCTCCAAATTCAACAAATGTTAAAATTAATGGGTGTTAAAATCGGTTTCTTGAACTGTGTTTATTTCTCCTTCCTCATGAAGAATATGCAACTCTGTGTGTGCTGATAGGAATGGATTAGAATCGTGCCCTGAAAATCTAGACAATTGAATACACTCTACTGGATTATAGCTAAAAGGAAACTAAAGATGTTCCTGAGGCAACTGTTCATTCAGAGGCATTAAGAGACTATAGTACTTTAAATCTTCAAAATATAGACAGCGTTCAGAAGTTGACCAAAATATATATGTTCCTTTTTATTTGCAGTGTTTCTTCTGTATGCTTGCCTACAGAAACAAGATTATTATTTGTGATGTGATTATATATATGTTATATATATAACCATATATATGATACAGAGTCCTATTTATATACACACACACACACACACGTATATATACACACATATATAATACAGATATACTATTACAGGTGGGTTGCAAGTTCTTGTGCATACATTTAGTACTTAATGAACTCAACTCAGAGCATTTAAAGTATTGAAGATTTATTCTCTGCCATTTGGGGGAGAATTGGCAATAATCCTTGCTCTTTACGCTTAACAAGAATCATCTAATAAGCATCATATGGTATTATGATTATCTATGCCTAACTGTTTTAGGTATTCTGCATGCATTATCTCATTTAATTCCTCCATCAAGTCTATGAGGTGGGTGCTGATTTTGCTCCCATTCTATAGATGAGGAGAATGAGGCACAGATTGGTGGTGAGAATTGTACCTCTCGGTTGTGGAGGCAGGAATGTAATCAAAACTGTCCAGTGGCAGAAAAAGTCCTGCTTCATCACTAGTCATGTTCTCCTCTTTGCATGCCATCATGCCATCAATGCAGAAACACTCTGTGGATATTATTTATTGTTATTCTAATCATCCCTTAAAAGCTCATAAATATAAATTATTAGCAGCAGAACTTCTTCTGCTCTTTTGATGAAAACATGACTGTGATTGACTTCTCTCTTCTCTTTCCAGGTACATCCATTTTTTTTAATTCCTGGACTGCATGCTTTAGATAATTTAGTGCATCCATACACAAAATTATTTGATGTGAAAATCTTGATTTAAATCAAATTACTTAAAATCTTTCTGAAATAATCGGAGTTGATATCATTGGGAAAAGGACATGGTTCATGATGTATTCTTTTCCTGACCTGCAACTACTTGTTATGTCTTCCTGAACAAGTTGCCCCAATCCCTCAGTAACCAGTTGGTTTTCTTCACTGCAACTCTCCGTGAGCAGTAAGACCTATGAGAGCATCAAGAACGTCTGCTGTGTTCACTGTGTACACCCAGCATCTGGTACATGCTAGAACATCAAAAACGTAGTTTTGAAAGGAAGGAAACAAAACTAAAAATAAAGAAAGAAAAAAAAAGGAAATGAACCAATGGATCAATGAATGATCAACAGCTACTTCTTTCTCTTGTGGCTAAGCCCACATTTAGGTTTCTTCATTATTCCCTATCTTTCTAAGTTGCTCCTATTTCAGCTGATGGGAACTAGAAAAAAGTTGATCAAACTTACTAATGCTGTGCATGAACTAAGAGCAAATATATAAAGGAAGGACCTAAGGAGCTCTCAGTAAATAGACTTAGTAACTGTAACTTGTCTGGATCCTTCTCGCTAATGTTTATTTTTCTGACACGACTACTGTTAGAGAATTGAATTTCACATAACTGTACCATCAGATTTTGTTATTAGGATTATTAATTACAGATGTTATTTCCAAATGCTTCCTTCGTGTAGACATTGTTTAAAATTCTTTAAACATTTGATGTCATTTAATCTTTAAAATTGTCACAAAATTGGTCGTTATTATTCTGATTTTAATTACGAAGGTACTGTCTCAGATCACATAGCATGAACGTGGGGAAGATGAGAAATGGCACTGAGTGCATCTCCTGTCTGGTTTTGCTCGTGTGCAGTCTTTGTTCTTCTGATGGTCAGTGTGCCTGAGCCCAAGAAGGTGGCTCAGGGCCACACAGATGCAGCTCAGGCTGCTGTCCTGCCTTTACTTGTCAATCACTGGGACAGCACATGAGGCCATGGCTTTAGTTGTTGTTTCCTTGAAGGATGCACATTGCTTCTCTATTTCTAAGTGCAAATAGAAAAGGGAATGGGATAGTTTTGAAGGGTGTGAGGTGTGAAGACTGATTAGTGCCTGGAATGATTATGAACAAACAAAAGAAAACTATTTTTTCTAGAATGGCAAGAATATCTGCCAACATCCATGAGACTTGGATTTGATACTCTCATCTCACCAGAATATGGCTTTCAAAACACAAAGAAAAACTTTCCATTTGTAATAAACCTCAGGTCCTCAAGATTCAATCCCAGACTAAGAGTTCTCCTTACTTTCTCAAATCTTTCATTTTTAATCTCTGATATATGGGGCACTTAATTTTGTCTTCAGTCACGTTCATTAATCTTTGAAAGCAAGATAGCCTGAAAAAATGAAAATAAACTTCACTGTGACTGAATTTGTGTTCCTAGGACTTTCATCTGAGCCAAAGATACAGCTCATTCTTTTTGTTGTATTCTTGTTCTTCTATTTAATAACAGTGGTTGGAAATATTATCATCATCACCATTATCCAGATAGAACCTCGTCTCCAGACGCCCATGTACTTCTTCCTCACAAATCTGTCCTTTCTAGACATTTGCTACACATCCACCAATGTCCCACAAATGCTGTCCAACATGGTGGGGAGAAGGAGGACCATCCCCTTCTCCAGCTGTGCTACGCAGATGTACTTCTCTCTCTCCTTTGGAATGATTGAATGTGTTCTCCTTGGTGTCATGGCTTATGACAGATATGTAGCCATTTGTCATCCGCTTCACTACACTGTCATTATGGACCGGAACACCTGTGTCCAGCTGGCAGCCATTTCTTGGTCCAGTAGCTTCCTGAGTTCCATGGTAATCAATGTCCTCACCTTAAGTTTGCCCTACTGTGGGCCCAATGTCCTGAATCACTTTTTCTGCGAGGTGCCTTCTGTCCTGAGGCTGGCTTGCACGGACACCTCGCTCACAGAGCTGGTTGTTTTCATCTTCAGTATTGTCATTGTCTTCATCCCTTTCCTCCTCATTGTTGTCTCGTATGCCCGGATCCTTCTCTCTGTTCTCAGAATGCGCTCAGCCTCTGGGAGGTACAAGGCACTGTCCACCTGCGCCTCCCACCTGACAGTGGTGGCCTTATTCTATGGAACCGCCATCTTCATGTATATGAGACCCCAGTCCAAGTCCTCCAGGGCTGGGGGCAAGGTCATCGCAGTCTTCTACACAGTGGTCACACCCATGCTCAACCCCTTGATCTACAGCCTGAGGAACCAGGATGTGAAAGGAGCTTTGAGAAGAGCAGTTGCAAAACAGAGGACGTGAGAGGCATTAACAAGACCCCAAGTTCAACTGTACTGTAAAATAATTGCCCTCCAAGTATGAAATGGGAGAATAAAAATGACTTGCTCTGTTAACCTGTGCTCTGTCATGCAGAAAAGTCACATCAATTCAGTTGTAAATGCAACAGGAAAATAATATTTCCTCCCTGGACTCACAAACGCTCTAATGATTCAGCACTACTGCCTTTGTTGAGTGAGTCCTATTTTGCTACTCACTAAAAACTTGTTTCTATAAAACCATAGACTCTCTAAAATTAGTTACTTGAAATCACATCAGCAAGATGAAACATCTGAACTCTGCCCAGAGGTTCCAAGTCATTTTGAAAGAGGGAAATCTCAATTTTCTATGCAAATGTAGAACCTCAGATTGAGTATTTTCAGTTTCAACATTTCACATCTGTTTGTTTTGTAGTTTCTCGGAAAGCAGGACTCTGTGTGTACTTTCTGGTTTAGACTTGGTATGGATCCTCCACATGCAGCCCTACTTTGCAATAAGTATATTAAAACATTGCTTCACTTAAATTCAATTTAGACTCTATCCTCCCCACAAATCGTAAGCTAGATCCACGTCTTCATGTTTAGATGAGACACTCCATGGTTCCCTCTGGCATGTATTCATTCCCCTGTTTGCAATAGATCAAGAAATATTATTTTATTCATCAGTAGGTTTTTGCTGAACTTAGATTAATTGGATGGATAAAAGCACAATATTAATTAGAAGAAAATTTGGTCAAATATAAATTAATAGACATAACCTATTTCTTCATAACCTATTTCTGAATGACAATGTAATATAATGTTAAACAAAATAAAAATGACTCCTGTCCTCATGGACACATATATATCCAATTCCTCTGTGTTTATGAATGTTTATACATACATATAATGCACACACATACTGTCAGATGGACAGACAGGGATGCCTGAATTTCAAAGGGAGAGATCATCAGAGGCAGAACTACAGAGTAGCAGGTAGAGCATCCCTCTCTAAGGAGGCTGCACACAGAGACCAGAAGGAGAGTAGTGGAGGGTGGGACAGATGAGATTTCTTAGTAGAGGTGGTTATGGCTGTACTGTGGAGAATGAAAGAGTAAAGAGTGGGAAGATAAGAATCCACTAAGGATAGAGTGGCAGGAAATGTGGCAGGGAGGCCGGGCAGCTGCCAGGCCATACAAAGCTGAACTAACTGTGGTAAGCAGCAGGGATATATTTGTGGTAACACATAGGTATCTGAAGAAGGGTGAGATGACACATGCTATTTTTGAAAATGTTTTCTAATAACTGAAGTACAAACCACACACACACACATGCACACACACACAAACACACACATACATATGTATGTGTATATATGTTTATACACACACACACACATATACATGTTATGAATTTGTAAATAGTGTTCAGGGTTTTAAAGCTTTTCAGTCAGTGGTATCTTTAAATTGAGCTATTCTTGAATTAAGAGTAGTCCCAAATGACTTTAATAATAATACTATTAATCATATTAATAATAATCATTAACTTTAATGGCATCTGCAACTGACACACTGCTCCATTAGAGATAAGCTGTATCTTATCTTCTTATTTCTTGCTTATTTACAATTGTGAGTAAAAACAGCAAAAGTATGTGATTCATCCTTCATGATATCCATCTCCTAAAAAACAACCACTTCTTCTATCCAAATATGAAAGTCATATGCAGTCAATAAATAACCCAGTACTGGTAGTATAGGTAAAGAAGACAGCATTGGCCAAAAAATTTAATAATTTGAAGTAAAAAGTAAAAAAGCAAAATCACTAACCAATGGGTCAAATTCATTATACAGTAGTTGCTGTATTTTAATATTGTGGTATACAAATGACTAGATATTCTATATGTTTACTTTGTATATGAAAGATAATTGCAAACACTTTGTTATGGGCCAGGCTATATGGGCAATGACCAAACAGACTCCATTTTACCCTGAGACTTCATATCATGTAAGAAATGATTCTCCCATGGGAAAGCCCCACATCTGTACCCATTAACATTTACCTAGCATAACATACCTGGAAACACAAAATAGCAATTCTTATACATTGTAAAATTGTTCTCTTTGGTTTCCATTTTTCTTGGGCAATGTACCTGTCAGAGATTGATAGGCTAGACATTAGTAACCATTCTCTAACTTGTACTCAACTAGGGTCATTTTAATCCACTTCCCTTCTGCTTGCTTGCTGCTATGCTAACCCGGAAAGTCCCCTGGGAAATACTAATGTACCCATTGCATTGTGTTGCTAATTGCCCAATTCAGCTTCTGTACTTGCTTGCTTGCAGCTATCTCAGCCCAGATGTGGTTTTTGCCTTTAAATATCCTAAAATGTTCAGGCTCAGGGCTATTCCTTGCAGAGACAGTTATCAGTCCTGTGGGGAGCAGTTGCAGGCCCGCCAACTAAATAAAGACTCTTCAATTTGACAAACCTGGACTTGGTGTGTTTTCTGAGTGACCTGCCCCACAACAACTTTTAATAGATTTTCTTCTGAATAACTTACTTAGATCAAAAATTTTCCCAAATATCTTCAAATAAGGCACACATAATAAGTTTACTATTTTTTAATTTAGAAACCTCACATTATTTTTTTAAAAGAAGCACAAAATTTCTAATGATAAATATAATTGGAAAGTTTTGTGAGTGAAAAAAAATAAAAAACTTAATGGAGACAGCCCTTGCCTTAAACTAGGCCTCACCTAAACCTCTTCAAGCAAATTTTCTTTTTTTTTTTCTGTTTGCTTCTTTTGACATAAAAGGAAAATACAATGTTTCAAAGACATTAAATGGG
Source organism: Spermophilus citellus (assembly GCF_964194105.1). Taxonomy (NCBI): domain Eukaryota; kingdom Metazoa; phylum Chordata; class Mammalia; order Rodentia; family Sciuridae; genus Spermophilus; species Spermophilus citellus. The sequence goes on from NC_138183.1 coordinate 242,028,012, forward strand.
ATATTCTATTTGCTGTACATTACAATCATTGTTAGAGCAAAGAACAATTGATTTTTAAGACTACACTGGTGAATTATTGGTCCCACACAACTTCAAATGTCCAATTCTGTTTGTCCAATTGTGTCTCAAGTTTTGTTTGGGACTATAGACTCATAGGTACCACACAGCTGGGAAATATCCTAACATTTTAAAATAAAATTCTAGAAAATAATCAATAATACTCTATTGTCATAAAGTATATTTCTCAGTGATTGATCAGTCAGTATCACCATGTGCTTTAAGCAATTATATTTAGAGAATAAAATTATAAACACAAGATTCTCATTTAGCAATGTTTATTAACATGTAGTATCATTCCTGAATGTCCAGGAGTGGACCTCAGTTCCTTTATTTATAAAATAGGATATTTGTTGGATAAGACTGTCATCTATCTATCAGTATTATCTACCATCATCTCTTTAATTTCTGAAAATAAATTTGCTATAAATCTGTAAAATTCATCCTAAAATGATCTTTACTTTTACTGTTTGGATTTATATGGTTAATCTTGAGGACAATAATGCAATTTTGAAAAAGTATTAACATAACCCTATAGGTTTAAGTGATGTAATAAACACCATCCTCTGTCATGTTACCAATTTCCCAGGGAACATGTTTCCCTTCAACTTTCATTGCCCAGTTAGAAAGCATGAGGATTATAAAATGGCAAAGGGAAGTCAGTTTCATAATGAAAGGAATTCATCACCTTTCATCATAATCTGAAATGCTCCTTGGACACCATCTCCTCTCTTACCTCTTTCTATACCTTCACAGTACACTGACTTCTCTAGCTTGCTTGACTTTGCAAAGTTTCAGCTCATTGAAATCATAGGCTAATGAGGGTTTTTCAACAAGTGTTTCACAGCATATCCCTGTGCAAATACTGACTTATGAATCTAGTCATGCCACCAGACTGAACATGGCCATGAATCCAGCCCTTTATAGAGGTGCCCCAAACGTCTTCCCACACTCTGATTATGGCTATCACTCTTTACAATGCTCTCCATCTCCCTATTTTGTAAAAAATATTGGAAAAAGAATCAGGAAACATTTGTTCTAATTCTACAACTTCAGTTTCATGATAGTAAGACATAGAAGTACTAATACTCTCTCATAATACACAATACTGTGCACATAAACCTTCCATCTAACAAAGTTAAATACGCAGATCAAAATACTCCTTCTCTCTGGACTACACAGTTCTGGAGTAAGTGTAGCTGTTTAAAGAAGTGCCACCAACAAACATGTCTTCTCATGCATTTTAGGGAGCTCATACATATGTCCAGTAGATTTCCTGAGGCTCAGAATTGTGTCTAGGCGTCATCAGTTCTCCTGTTTCTCAGCCAGATCTAGTCATTCACTTGTTCAACTGGCATCTGCTGCTTACCTAATATATCCCAGAACTTGAGGATAAAATAAACTGAATCTTCCTTAAATTCTCTCAGTCCCCAAAGTGGGCCATCACTTTAAAGTGTGTATGCTTTGTAGTTACAGCAGAATTATATGCATAGCACTTCTCAGAACATTGGAGGACAACCACTTATTAAGCTTGGAAACACTTAAATACAGGTCACTTCAGCTTTTATCTATTTTAATATCTGAGGAAGAGCACTTTTGAGAGTGAAAGATGGCACTTATTCCAGGACAACTGGCAAAACCAAAAGCTGCCTTGAGCAAGAGGGACAATTGGCCTCAGTCAAATGACCATGGGTAGCCCTCATGGCAACTCTATGATGCAGACATCACTGACTCCCATTTACAGGCCAGAAAATCGTGTTGGGTTACTCCAGGTATTATTTATACATGTGACAATTCCTTTGGGAGAAGACCAGACCCTTATAAAACATAAGTTTGTATTTCGTAAGTAGATTCGTGATTTGGGGGACATAGAGGCAAATATAAATAAGAAAAAGCATTGAATTCAGTGTGGCTTGACTTTGAGGAAGTATATGGAAGGGAATGACTGGGATAAGACTGAAAACTGAGATGTCATATGTGGATACCATTCAGAGTGTTAATTTCACTGTGGTCTATGGTCCAGCCCCCTAAAGCCAGTTCTGGTGAATAATTACTGTGCACACAAACCCTCCATCTAACAGAGTTAAAAATGCAGATCAAAATACTCCTTTTGAAGCTTCTCCCTGGACTGCACAGTTCTGGAGTAAGTGTAGCTGTTTAAAGAAGTGTCACCAACAAACATTTCTTCTCACTGTATTCTTCACAGGCACTCCTAAGTGTCTATTATGAGCTAGCTCTTGAGATGGGGAAACTAAATTCACCTTATATAATATTTAGCTACTTATTCATATATATCTCACACACATGAGATAAGATGCTGTAAATTAAAGGATTTTGCTATGCAAAAGAGAACGTTTTCTTACCAGCTCAAGAGATTGGAGAACGGGAGTCTAAGGAGTGTTATTTAAGCTGGTCCATAAAGAAAGAGTTTGGACAACCTGAGTCAAGGAGCTGAGACCATCAAGGAAGCATGGAGGGCAGAAGGAAAAGGATTGACAGGGATAGAAGGCAGGAAGAGGTAGGGGTCATTTAAGAAATAGCTTTACAGGAGAGTCTGGAGGGTGATTGGGAGCAGGGAGGAGAAACACAGAGAGATGACTTATGGAATATAAACTTGAGGGATAAGCAAAGGACTTTGGCAATTGTTAGCTTCTAGGGGTAACTGTGGGAAACATCAGGATTCTTAGACTTTAATGATTCCAGGAATCCTCTATAAGGCATACAGTCAAGAAAGTTAACCTAAATTCTTCCTTTGGGAGGAGACCAGACCCTGAGCCAAGTGTAAGAGTTTTATGCAGCCCCATTAAGAAAAGCACCTGATCTATGCCATTAAACCTGATTCCATAGCCAGAGGCTTCACAGATTTACCAGCAGAGCAGCTATTTTGCTATGCTGATGGATATATGACAGCATTCCAGGGCCCCAGGAGGGATGTTCCCTGGAATCTAGAAGAGATGACACTCTGCTCTCCAAGGTATATATCCCATGATTTCACTTTGGTGCCTGATGATTTAGCTGCACTCCAGTTTCACCACTAAACCCTCCCACTGGGTACCCTATGCAAATGGCCTAGATATGCACTTTAGTTTTTGTGTCTATCCACTGTATTTCTTTTCTCTCTTTTTTTTTTTTTTTGTATGCCCTACCTCACCTGCTTCCCTTTTTAATTTTTGGTCCATGTTTCAAAGACAGTTCAGGTCTCCATACTCCACAGACCTTTCTTCATTTCCCAAGAGAATATGCTATCCTTCTAGTGAGCTACCATAATATTTTGCCTATGATTCTCTCTCTCTCTTTTTTATCTTGAACAAGAATATATTCCTTAAATTTACTTAAAAGACTAGAGCTAGTATATGGTAAAACATTTGTAATATTTAGAGTTATGTCAACATAAAAACGATAGCTCTCGTTTGAATCAGCATAGGTAATTCACTGCAAAGGTAAAAATACATGCAAGAGCCTCCCAAATGAAGTCAGATGAAGTGGGGTGAGACAGCATGTGAACATAAAGGATTGCACTTACAGGAAACGGGGCATGGCTATGGCATGCAAAGGATACATACCTAATGCTAATCACCGAATGTGGCGCTAGAGAAATTGCACATTTACTTTTAGAGTACATCATTCACATTAAGACTAAACAGTTTCCAAATACCCACCTGTATATTGTTTCTGACACATCATTTTGGTATTCATGTAACAGCATTTGAAACATGTAGTTACCAGACAGAGGATGTGGCCAAGGGATAAAAGATCTAGACTATTTATCACCAATGGCCTTAGTTGCATTTTCATCATGATCCATCAACTGTCAACAACTCATTAATGAAATGAACCAGTCTGAGGGAGTTACAGACTGCAAAATTCCCTTAAGTATAAGAATAAGAGCATCTAGGTTGGTTCCACAGTTTAGCTATTGTGAATTGTGCTGCTATAAACATTGATGTGGCTGTGTTCATGTAGTATGCTGCTTTAAGTCCTTTGATTATAAACCAAAGAGTGTGATAGCTGGGTCAAATGGTGATTCCATTCCCCGTTTTCCAAGGAATTGCCATACTTCTTTCCAGATTGGCTGCACCAATTCGCAGTCCCATCAACAATGTATGAGTGTGCCTTTCTCCCCATATCTTTGCCAATATTTATTTATTTATTTATTTATTTTTTTTTTTTTTAAAGAGAGAGTGAAAGAGAGAGAGAGAGAGAGAGAGAGAGAGAGAGAGAGAGAGAGAGAGAATTTTTTTAATATTTATTATTTTTTAGTTCTCGGCGGACACAACATCTTTGTTGGTATGTGGTGCTGAGGATCGAACCCGGGCCGCACGCATGCCAGGCGAGCGCGCTACCGCTTGAGCCACATCCCCAGCCCCTTTGCCAATATTTATTGCTGTTTTTATTCTTACTAGCTGCCATTCTAACTGGAGTGAGATGAAATCTTAAATAGTTTTGATTTCCATTTCTCTAGTTGCTAGAGATGTTGAACATTTTTTCATAAATCTGTTGATATCATCTTCTGAGAAGAACCTAGATGCCCTTTGTTGGTGAATGGATAAAGAAAATATAGTATATATACACAATAGAATACTATTCAGTATTAAAAGAGAATAAAATCATGGCATTTGCAGGTAAATAGATGGAATTGGAAAATATAATGCTAAGTCAAGTTAGCCTATCCCAAAAAACCAAATGCCGAATGTTTTCTCTAATATAAGGATACTGATTCATAATGGGGTTGAGGGGGAGCATGGGAGGATTAGACAAACTCTAGATAAAGCAAAGGGGAGGGAGGTAAGGAGGGAGAATTGTGGTAGTAAGACTGTGGAATGAGATGGACATCATTACCCTAAGTACATGTATGAAGACATGAATGTTGCGACTCTACTTTGTATACAACCAGAGATATGAAAATTAGTAAACTATATGTATAATATGAATTATAATTCTGCTGTCATATTTAACAAATTAGAATAAAAAAATAATTTTAAAAAATGAAGTTTAGGAATACGTGAGTAACTGAAAAGCTTACCCTGAGCTGCCACCACTTTGTCTAATGCTGTGTGTACTAGAATATCATGCTAATGCACAGACTTGTAGCATATATGATAGAAAAAAATCAACTAAATCAAAGTATATTCTGCTTGGCTTCAGAGAATTTTGTTGTGACTTATATCTGAGTTCAACTTATTAATAGTCTAAAAGAAAATGTTGCCAAGTTCCAGTCTAAAGAATTAGGCTGTAGGTTTGCTATTTTTTTTTAATCTATAATAATCCCCACTTTCAGGCTAATCCTAAATACCTTGCTATTTTATAGCTGCATAGTTTCTAAATTTACATAAATGTACAAAATTGTTTAAAAAAATAATCATACCTGGGCAATATAATGTAACAGTAATGCCTAAATATAAATATATTCCAGTTCTTTTAAATAATATTGTATTACATAGCTTATTGCTTTGAGATTTTACTCATCTTGCCAAAATAAAAGTTTGCTAAAGCACAAGTATATGGTTTAGCAACTTGCTCTTAAAATGAACTGAGTAAAATATGAGAATAATGAGTTTTTCATTATTTACTCTTAAAACAAACTAAGTAAAATATGAGAATAACGGGGAATGTAAGTGAAAGGAAGAGGATCATTCCTGCTTAATTTCCTCATCTAAACATGTGCCAATAGACAGAAATATTTCTGGGAATTCTATATGATTATTATATCTTTTCATATATGGTATTGTTTTAAATAGTTAATAATATGGGTAAATGATATCATTTTTAAAAACTTGTCTGATTTTTATTTCTAAAACTAACTTAAATATGAGCTTTAACAAATGAGTGTCTTGTAAGGTATACAAACTTTGTTAACCTTTAATTTCACAATAAGAGCTGGGTCACTGGGTAACTTCAGGTAGTAAAATCACTTTTCAAAGCTGAAGTGAAATGAACTAGGTAGAGAACAGGCATAAAGATATATGATTCTCTTTTAACACATTGTATTTTTCCTGTGACACAAGGTAATTTCTTTTATCTTATCTCCCTACAAACATAAATTCTATGAGATCAGATACACACACACATATATATATATCTCCCATATTTTTCATCAAGTATTAAACACAGGTTGAATGAAAAATCATCACCTGATATTTTATAGCTCAAGAACAGGAAAAGTAGCAAGTCTTTTTTTCAAAGAATGTGAACTCACATACCTATCATGTAAGCCTATCTGTTCTTTTTTACTTCAATGTAAACCTGCATACTTGGTTTTGTGAATACATTTTTGGGGAATATATTAACTTTGAGAATATTACAGTATAACGTACTTCCAGTGATAGTCCAAATTAAAATTAAAATAATAAGTTTTTCTTCAAGTAATTATCTGGGAAAAATTAAAGAATTCAGAAACCTGAAGAAACATCAGAGCATTCTTTCAGAAACCCTTTTCCATATATTCCATATGGTTCCCCAGCTCCCAAAGTGCATCATAAGGAGAGTATACACAAGTTTCCCTCTCTCTATAGGATGAAGATTTAGACTGAAAATATAAGGTGACATATATTATTTTATATGCTTACTAAATTCCAAGGAAGCATAGAAATGATTCCCCACCAGTATTGTTGCAGCTTCATACTTTGATGACTTTGTACACTCTACTATCATCACCAGTGAGACATTGACTCTGAATTACCATGGTAAAAATATCATTGATTTCTTGGATTATCTTCACCCATTTGTAAAATTGGTCTATGATATGAAGGAGAGTACTAATCTGTGCTGAATTTTAGACTCATCTCCAACATATCATTCCCACCATACTGACTTTATCCCTTATTCCGCCATCACTGCATCCATCTAGAACATGGGTTCCACCAAGGGCCACCCGAAGGCCTTCTCCATCTGTAAATCTCATCTAAAAGCTGAGACTTTGTACTATGATTTATTTATTTTCATTACTTCCAAATGCACACTAGTAGTGCCCCAGACAAAGTGGTATTGGTGTTCTGTGGTGTGGTGATCCCAGTGTTGAACACTTGAGTAAGAAATAAAGATGTGCTGGATATTGTGCCACATGCCTATAATCCCAGTGACTGGATGGGTCAATGTAGGAGAATCAAAATTTTGAGACCAGCCTCAGCAACTTGGTGAGAACCACAGTAACTTAGGGAGACACCGTCTCAAAATAGAAAATAAAAAGGGCTGAGACTGAGGATGTAGCTAAGTGATAAAGCACCCCTACGTTCAATCCCAGGCACAAAAAGAAAGGAAGGAAGGAAGAAAGGAAGGAAGGAGGGAAGGAAGGAAGGAAGGAAGGAAGGAAGGAAGGAAGGAAGGAAGGAAGGAAGGAAGGAAGGAAGTCAAAGATGGCCTGAGGAAATGTTAGATAGAGCATAGTTTCCTTTAATAAAAATATTTTGGGAAATGACTTTAAAAAACATTGCTAATTGTTACTGTTATTAACCTGTAGTCTCAGAAATTAATAAAATCAGATAACAAGAAATAATCATTGTTTAAGGTGAGAACCCCAGTCTGTTATTCTATTTTTAAGTTGGTTTCAGACTTTTAAAGCTTACTTTTTAAGGTTTATCAAAATATATTTCACAAACAAAAATTATGTACATTTAAGGTGAAGAACATGTTTTGATACGTGTATACTCAGTGAAGTTATAACCATCAAGTTACATAACTGTCCTTCACCTCAGTACCATTTGTGTGTGTGTATCTGTGTTGTGAGAACTTTTAAATCTACTGTATTAGCAAATTTCAAAAATATAATGCAATATGTTTAGTAATAGCATGATGTACATCAGATTGTGAGAACTTATTCATCTTGTGTAACTTAAATTTTGTATTCTTTGAATAATATCTCATAATTCTCCCCATATTTGCCTAGACTCTGTAACCACAATTATAAACTTTGTTTTTTTGATATTGAATTTTTTTGATACATTTCACCTATATTTAAGAGGATGACATATCTGGGTTTTTCAAATAGCATAATTACCTCTAGGATAATCCATGTAGTGGCAAATGATATGCTTTACATTTTAGAAGTCTGAATTATACATATGTATATGTATGTATATATATATATATATATATATATATATATATATATATTTATAAACACAAATATATATCTACATATTTCATATGCATGTACTTTATATAATATATAGTATTGTGTGTATGTGTGTGTGTGTGTGTGTGTACATACACAATACTTAGAAAGGGATTTCTGGGTGGTAGTCCTATTTTTACATTTATTTAGTTAGTTAGTTATGGTACGGGGAATTAAATCCAGAAGTGCTCTACCACTGAGCTGTAACTCTAGAGCATTCTAAATTTTATTTTGAGTCAGGTTCTTTCTAAGTTTCCAGGCTGGCCTTGAACTTGTAATCCTTCTACCTCAGTCTCCCAAATCACTGGGATTACAGGAAGTGTCATCATACCTTATTTGATTTTTACTACTTTAAGGAGAATTTGTAACTTATTTCATAATGGCTATACTATTTTACATTTCTGTGAACACTGTGCAAGTCTTCCCTCTTATTCACAATTTTGCCAATGCTTATTATCGTTTGGGGTATGGCAAGAACCATTTTAACAGCTATGATGTGATACCTGACTGTGATTTTAATTTGCATTTCCCTATTTTTAGTAATGTTGAGCATTTTTTTCCTGAGTTTCCCATTTATATATCTTATTTTGGAAAAGTGCCAATTTAGGTCTGTTTTAGTAATTTTTTGTTCCTGTGACCAAATACTGACACAAACAACTTGAAGATGGAAAGGTTTATTTTGGCTCACAATTTCTGACTTTTAAGTCCATGGTCAGGGGGCTCCATTGCTCTAGGCCTCAGGTGTAGTTGAACGTGATAACAGAAGTACTTAGCAAGACAAGATGGCCAGGTCATGACAGCCAGGGAGCCAACAGGGAGAAAGAAAGGGTCAAGGAGAAGATATAGCTCCCAAAGGAACACCCCTAATGATCTACTTCCTCTTACTATGTCTCACCTCTCAATAACATTCAGATTTCTAAATAAAAAAAGATTGGTTAATCCACTACATTACAGCCCTCGTGATTTAGTATTTCCTAAATGTCTGACCTCAAAACTTTGAAGCACTGGGGACCAAGCCGTTCAATCTGAGCTTTTGGGGAACATTCCACATCTTAAGCACAATGAGATTCTTTGTTTATATTTTACTCACATTATTGATTCCTATTGTTAATTTTCTTTGTTCTCCCTGTGTGTGTGTATGCTATTGAAATGTTTGCATTCTTTACAGATTTTCATATTAACATCAGATGTGTTTCTTTCATTCCTTAGGTTTTCTATTAAGTTAGGTGTGAGATGGAGATACGTGTGTGTGTTTGTGTGTGTGTGTGTGTGTGTGTGTGTGTGTGTATGAATCCCAGTTATGTGAGGATTTTTTGAAATTAAAATATGTACATAGGCTGCTCCCAGCGGAGCATGCACCAAGCAGGGAGAGTTTGGTGCGGCCAGGCTTGGGCACCGAGCAGGGAGAGTCTGGTGCGGCCAGGCTTGGGCTCCCAGGGCGGCTTTGGCCTGGGATTGGGGAACCCGCGGCGGTAGCCCTGAGGATCCTGCTCCTAGCAGAAAGTGGCGGGGATCAGAGAGACCGGCTCCTGGCTCCCGAAGCGGCTCTGGCTCAGGGTTGGGGATCCTACAGGGACTGCTTCTTGGTCCGGGTCCTGCTGGGTGCTGCGGGGGCCTGGAGGGCAGAGTGGAGCTGCCTCCTGTGCCCAGAGCAGGCTAAGGGTCCCGCCGGTGTGGTATCGCGACACCCCAACTGCAGCTGGGGCCGAGGAGAGTAGCCGCCCACGCCTGGAACAGAACCAGCGACCCGACGGCAGGGTAGCCAAGTCAACCCACTTGGAGTGGAGGCCGTGAAGAGCTGCCGTCTGGCCCTGCAAGGTAGGCAGTCCTGCGTCCCACTGGCAGGACAGGCTCGGCAGCCGGCCAGTGTGGTGGACGAGTAGCATCGAGGCAGTCACGTCACACTGGAGTGGGGGTTGAACAGAGCCGCCGCTAGCATCCGGAAGGAGCCCAGAGACCCGTTGGAGAGGCAGTTAGGTACCCCCACTCCCAGTGAGCAGAACTGCTTCCCAGGCCCGCAGGGTGGGCAGATCTGAGACCCACCGGCGGAACAGGCTTGGAGGCCAACCAGCGTGGTAGACAGGTCACATCAATTGGAGTAGGGGTGGAGAAGAGCTGCTGCCCACGTCCAGATCAGGACCAACGATCCGAGGACGTGGTAGGAACGTCACCGCAATTGGAGTGGGGGCAGAGTAGAGCAGCCACCCGTGCCCGCAGGGCGGGCAGACCTACGACCAACCAGCGTAGTGGATAGATCACCCTGATTAGAGGAGGATCACAGCCACTACCCACCCTACAAGAGAGATATCCCAAATATACAAGAGCAACATAAATAAACAGGGGGAAAAATTTCAAAAACACAACAGTTTCACGAAGCAGAAAGAAACGCAAGCAACATGAAAAGACAAGGAAAGAAAGGACCACAAGCAATGCAGGTCAACCCAACTCTAGAAGAGGTAATAGCTGCAACAGATGGAATGTCAGATAAAGAGTTCAGGATATACATGCTTCAGATGATCTGGAGTCTCAAGGAAGACATGAGACAGCAAAATCAGACAATGAAAGATCACATTGACAAGGAACTACAGAAACAAATCCAGGAAGTAAAAGATCAATTTCACAGGGAGTTAGAAGTAATAAAAAACAAACAAATAGAAATCCTAGAAATGCAGGAAGCAATAAACCAACTTAAAACCTCAATTGACAATACTACCAGCAGAATAGATCTCTTAGAAGATAGAACATCAGATAATGAAGACAAAGTATTTCAACTTGAGAAGAACATAGACAGTTCAGCAAGACTGCTAAGAAACCATGAGCAGAACATCCAAGAGATATGGGATAACATTAAAAGACCAAACCTAAGAGTCATTGGGATACAGGAGGGCACAGAGCTCCAAACCAGAGGAATGAACAATCTATTCAATGAAATAATACGAGAAAACTTCCCAGACTTGAAGAATGAAACAGAATCCCATATCCTAGAAGCTTACAGGACGCCAAAAGTGCAAAATCATAAGAGATCCACACCTAGACACATTATAATGAAGATGCCCAACATACAGAATAAGGAGAGAATTTTAAAAGCTACAAGAGAAAGAAAGCAGATTACATTTAGGGGCAAACCAATCAGGATAACAGCTGATCTCTCAACACAGACTCTGAAAGCTAGAAGATCCTGGAATAACATTTTTCAAACACTGAAAGAAAATGGGCTCCAACCAAGAATCGTGTATCCGGCGAAATTAAGCTTCAGGATGGAAGATGAAATTAAAACCTTTCACGATAAACAAAAGTTAAAAGAATTCGCAGCTAGAAAACCATCTCTTCAAAAAATCCTTGGCAAAACATTACAGGAAGAGGAAACTGAAAATAACATTGAAAACCATCAGTGGGAGGTAGGACAGTAAAGGGGGGAAAGTAACCAAAGAGGAAAACTAATCAGGTTTAGTAACATAAATAAACAAATATGACTGGAGGAACAAACCAAATCTCAATAATAACCCTAAATGTTAATGGCTTAAACTCACCAATTAAGAGACACAGGCTAGTCGAATGTATCACAAAACAAGATCCAACAATATGTTGCCTACAGGAGACGCATTTGATAGGAAAAGATATACATAGACTGAAGGTGAAAGGCTTGGAAAAATCATTCCACTCATATGGACTGCGGAAACAAGCAGGAGTGTCCATACTCATATCAAACAAAATAGATTTCAAGCCAAAGATAATCAAAAAGGATAAAGAGGGACACTGCATACTGCTCAAGGGAACCATACACCAACAAGACATAACAATCATAAATATATATGCCCCAAACAATGGTGCAGCTACGTTCATCAAGCAAACTCTTCTCAAGTACAAGAGTCTAATAGACCACCATACAATAATCATGGGAGACTTCAACACACCTCTCTCACCACTGGACAGATCTTCCAAACAAAAGTTAAATAAGGAAACTATAGAACTCAACAACACAATTAACAACCTAGACTTAATTGACATATATAGAATATACCACCCAACATCAAGTAGTTACACATTTTTCTCAGCAGCACATGGATCCTTCACAAAAATAGATCATATATTATGTCACAGGACAACTCTTAGACAATATAAAGGAGTAGAAACAATACCATGCATCCTATCTGATCATAATGGAATGAAACTGAAAATCAACGATAAAAGAAGGAAGGAAAAATCATGCATCACGTGGAGAATGAACAATAGGTTTCTGAATGATCAATGGGTCATAGAAGACATCAAGGAGGAAATTAAAAAATTCTTAGAGATAAATGAAAACACTGACACAACATATCGGAATCTATGGGACACATTGAAAGCAGTTTTAAGAGGAAAATTCATTGCTTGGAGTGCATTCCTTAAAAAAAGAAAAAACCAACAAATAAACGATCTCATATATCATCTCAAAATCCTAGAAAAAGTAGAGCAAAACAACAGCAAAAGAAGTAGAAGGCAAGAAATAATTAAAATCAGAGCTGAAATTAATGAAATTGAAACAAAAGAAACAATTGAAAAAATTGACAAAACCAAAAGTTGGTTCTTTGAAAAAATAAATAAAATTGACAGACCCTTAGCCATGCTAATGAAGAGAAGAAGAGAGAGAACCCAAATTACTAGCATACGGGATGAAAAAGGCAATATCACAACAGACACTTCAGAAATACAGAAGATAATCAGAAATTACTTTGAATCCTTATACTCCAATAAAATAGAAGATAGTGAAGGCATCTATAAATTTCTTAAGTCATATGATCTGCCCAGATTGAGTCAGGAAGATATAGACAACCTAAACAGACCAATAACAATAGAGGAAATAGAAGAAACCATCAAAAGACTACCAACTAGGAAAAGCCCAGGACTGGATGGGTATACAGCAGAATTTTACAAAACCTTTAAAGAGGAACTAACACCAATACTTTTCAAGTTATTTCAGGAAATAGAAAAAGAGGGAAAACTTCCAAATACATTCTACGAGGCCAACATCACCCTGATTCCTAAACCAGACAAAGACACTTCAAAGAAAGAAAACTACAGACCAATATCTCTAATGAACCTAAATGCAAAAATCCTCAATAAAATTCTGGCGAATCAGATTCAAAAACATATCAAAAAAATTATACACCATGATCAAATAGGATTCATCCCTGGGATGCAAGGATGGTTCAATATACGGAAATCAATAAATGTTATTCACCACATCAATAGACTTAAAAATAAGAACCATATGATCATCTCGATAGATGCAGAAAAGGCATTCGACAAAGTACAGCATCCCTTTATGTTCAAAACTCTAGAAAAATTAGGGATAACAGGATCATACCTCAACATTGTTAAAGTAATCTATGATAAGCCACAGGCCAGCATCATTCTGAATGGAGAAAAACTGAAGGCATTCCCTCTAAGATCTGGTACAAGACAGGGATGCCCTCTCTCACCACTTCTGTTCAACATAGTCCTCGAAACACTGGCCAGAGCAATTAGACAGACGAAAGAAATTAAAGGCATAAAAATAGGAAAAGAAGAACTTAAATTATCACTATTTGCAGATGATATGATTCTATACCTAACAGACCCAAAAGGGTCTACAAAGAAACTATTAGAGTTAATAAATGAATTCAGCAAAGTGGCGGGATATAAAATCAACACGCATAAATCAAATGCATTCCTGTATATCAGCGACAAATCCTCTGAAACGGAAATGAGGACAACCACTCCATTCACAATATCCCCCCAAAAAATAAAATACCTGGGAATCAACCTAACAAAAGAGGTGAAAGACCTATACAATGAAAACTACAGAACCCTAAAAAGAGACATAGAAGAAGACCTCAGAAGATGGAAAAATATACCCTGCTCATGGATAGGCAGAACTAACATCATCAAAATGGTGATATTACCAAAAGTTCTCTATAAGTTCAATGCTATCCCAATCAAAATCCCAACAGCATTTCTTGTAGAAATAGATAAAACAATCAGGAAATTCATATGGAATAATAAAAGACCCAGAATAGCAAAAACAATGCTAAGCAGGAAGTGTGAATCAGGCAGTATAGCGATACCAGACTTCAAACTATACTACAGAGCAATAGTAACAAAAACAGCATGGTACTGGTACCAAAACAGGCGAGTGGACCAATGGTACAGAATAGAAGACACAGTAACCAATCGGCAAAACTACAACTATCTTATATTTGATAAAGGGGCTAAAAGCATGCAATGGAGGAAGGATAGCATCTTCAACAAATGGTGCTGGGAAAACTGGAAATCCATTTGCATCAAAATGAAACTGAATCCCTTTCTCTCGCCATGCACAAAAGTTAACTCAAAATGGATCAAGGAGCTCGATATTAAATCAGAGACACGGCGTCTGATAGAAGAAAAAGTCGGCTATGATCTACATACTGTGGGGTCAGGCCCCAAATTCCTCAATAGGACACCCATAGCGCAAGAGTTAACAACCAGTATCAACAAATGGGACTTACTCAAACTAAAAAGTTTTCTCTCAACAAAAGAAACAATAAGAGAGATAAACAGGGAGCCTACATCCTGGGAACAAATCTTTACACCACACACTTCAGATAGAGCCCTAATATCCAGAGTATACAAAGACCTCAAAAAATTAGATAATAAGATAACAATAACCCAATCAACAAATGGGCCAAGGACCTGAACAGACACTTCTCAGAGGAGGACATACAATCAATCAACAAGTACATGAAAAAATGCTCAACATCGCTAGCAGTCAGAGAAATGCAAATCAAAACCACCCTAAGATACCATCTCACTCCAGTAAGATTGGCAGCCATTAAGATGTCCAACAACAACAAGTGCTGGCGAGGATGCGGGGAAATGGGTACACTTGTTCATTGTTGGTGGGACTGCAAATTGGTGCAGCCAATTTGGAAAGCAGTATGGAGATTTCTTGGAAAGCTGGGAATGGAACCACCATTTGACCCAGCTATTCCCCTTCTCGGTCTATTCCCTAAAGACCTAACAAGAGCATGCTACAGGGACACTGCTATATCGATGTTCATAGCAGCACAATTCACGATAGCAAGATTGTGGAACCAACCTAGAAGCCCTTCAATAGATGAATGGATTAAAAAAAATGTGGAATTTATACACAATGGAGTATTACTCTGCAATAAGAAATGACAAAATCATAGAATTTGGAGGGAAATGGATGGCATTAGAGCAGATTATGCTAAGTGAAGCTAGCCAATCCTTAAAAAACAAATGTCAAATGTCTTCTTTGATATAAGGGGAGTAACCAAGGACAGGGTAGAGACGAAGAGCTGGAGAAGAAGAATAACATTAAACAGGGATGATAGGCGGGAAGGAAATTGAGAGTTAAAGGAAACTGCATGGAATTGGAAGGTGAGCCTCAGGGTTATACACAATTACATATAAGAGGAAAGGAGGAGTAGGAGAAAAATTATATAAGTGGAAGAAACGATTTATAGTAGAGGGGATGGAGAGAGAGAAGGGGAGGGGAGGGGAGGGGAGGGGAGAGGGGACAGTGGAGAATGGGATAGACAGCAGAATACATCAGTCACTAGAAAGGCAATTTGTAAATCAATGGAAATGTAACTGATGTGACACAGCAATCTGTATACGGGGTAAAAATGGGAGTTCATAACCCACTTGAATCAATCTGTGAAATATGGTATATTAAGAACTATGTAATGTTTTGAACAACCAACAATAAAATAATAAAAAAATAGATGAATGGATAAAAAAAAATGTGGCATCTATACACAATGGAATATTATGCAGCACTAAGAAATGACAAAATCATAGAATTTGCAGGGAAATGGATGGCATTAGAGCAGATTATGCTAAGCGAAGCTAGCCAAGCCCTAAAAAACAAATGCCAAATGTCTGCTTTGATATAAAGAGAGCAACTAAGAACAGAACAGGAAAGAAGAGCATGAGGAAAAGACTACAGTAAACAAAGACGAATGGGGGGAGAGAAAGGGAGAGAGAAGGGAAAGCGTATGGAAATGGTAGGAGACCTTCAATGATACATAAAATTATAAGAGGTTATGAGGGGCAAGGGAGAGGGAAAAAAAAGGGAGAGAATTGAACAACAGCAGAGGAGGTAGAGAGGGAAGATGGGAAGGGAGGGGAGGGGAGGGGGGATAGTAGGGGATAGGAAAGGTAGCAGAATACAACAGTCACTAATATGGCATTATGTAAAAATGTGAATATGTAACAGATGTGATTCTGCAATCTCTATTTGGGGTGAAAATGGGAGTTCAAAACCCAATTTGAGTCAAATGTATGAAAGATGATATATCATGAGCTATGTAATGTTTTAAATAATCAATTAAAAAAATTAAAAAAAAATATGTACATAGTTCTAATTTTCACCTGATAATTAATATATATATTTCATATTGATAATACTATTTAAATACCATTTGAACTTAGGTATCTCTTTATTTCACCTGTATGTATGTATATATATATATACATACACACACACACACATATAGAGAGAGACATATATATATATATATATATATTGCATATACATATATATAAATATATATTGCACTAATTAAAAAATAAAAATAAGGAGAAAGAGAACTGTAGAATAGAGAAAAGGGAACATGGGAAGGGAGGAAGAGAGGAAAAGGGAAAGTCCGAGGGACTTCATTGGAAGAATTTTATTACAAGCTTGTATATTTATGTCAGAATAACCCAAATATTATGTATAACTAGAATGCACTAAAAATGCTTTTAAAAAAATTGTGTCTTCAAACACTGCCACATTCTGAGGATCTAGATATTAGAATATTAATCTGATATTAAGGAGGAATGATTCAGCCCATAATTCCAAAGATGACAAGAGTTTCCTCATGGTAGAGACAAGGAAAAGTAGCACAGAGGAAGAGAAGATCACAGGAGGAGGGAAAAGTTATGTACCATAGAATAAATTCAAAGTAGTCTAATTAGTATAATTGTAGAATTTCTATCATCAGGTCACTTAGTGATTATACTGTGATTTAGATCCGTGGTGTCAACTTTTAATAAAAGGTTACCTTAATTCATTAGACCCTAATTACAATGTCGTCAGCAAATTCCAGATGGACTCGAATTGAGTCTTTGGAGACTGAGGACACGTTCCCTACCCCTATGTAGGAGGATTCTCAAAGGGCTGTCGAGGAAAGGGATGTATAGGCTCCGACCAGGCCATGACTAGCCACCAGAGGACATGGAAAGGAGCGTCACTTTCAGGAACTGACCAAAGTAAGCAACTTGGGTGAGGTTCAGAACCAGTTTGGCCTCGGTAACTTCAGCGGCCACTATAAGACAATGCAGTCTTGCTTGACTCTAAATGGATCATTGTTTTCTCTCTCTCTCTCTCTCTCTCTCTCTCTCTCTCTCTGTGTGTGTGTGTGTGTGTGTGTATGTGTGTGTGTGTGTGTCTCTCTCTCATCAGATTCTACCCCATGCTATTCTGCACTCATGTAAATATAAAATTCAATCTGGGTAGTTTTGTCAGACTGTGCATTTTTCACTTAGGTAGCGGAGAAATTTAGAGGACAAAACCGGCCATACTTTGGACTCTCATTGATGTTCTGCTCTGTCTTCCAGACTTCTAGTGTACAAAGTTTCATTTCTTACTTCTCATTTTCAGGTTTCAGAGGTCATATTATTTCCATAAAATTTTTAATTCTCCTGAGAGAACTGCTATGTGGTAAGATGCCGCTCAATGAGCCATTCTATGCAGGAGGCTTTAGCAGGAAAAGCTCTGACGTATCTTAGGCCTATCATTTCACATTTCCATTTCAATTGGCAACTTCTCTCAAATTCCGTATGGATTTGAGGTCTTGAGAATGCATCTTCTCTTTCATTTACTCTTCCTTCTTAGTAGTGATAACAGTACACTGTGCTAGTAAACTCAAATGACCAGTAGTTTTATAACCTGAATGCTTTGAACGAGGTTAAAAGTAGACAATAAGTTAGACAAAAATAATTTCAAGATATAATTAAAATTCCCCCATCCATTCATTGTGGAAGGATTTACTAAAGGTCTTTTTCACTTGAAACAGTTCTATATGCTGAGTTATAGCAGAATGCAAAATAAAACTCTGTTTAGGATATTGCATTGTGGTCAAAAGGAAAAAAAATCAATTCAGTTACTTAGGAGATGACTATATCATTAGTGAGGTGGCGGTGATAGAGAAATATGAACAAAGAAAATAAGATGGAGATTGTTGGTTGAAAGTGATTGAGGCACATACAATAGTTATCAGAATGGGCTTTGGTTAGAAAATGACATGAAAAACACTTGAAGTGGGGGGATGAGCCACGCATGTATCTGGATGTTTCAGGCAGAAGAAACAGATGGTCAGTAATCTTTGATACTACGACAGAATGTCATGTTGGTGAAATTTTGAGAAAGTCAATAAGGCTGGAACAGAGCAAAAGAGGAATGAGGGTCAGAATATTGCAACTCACAGAGTAAAGCCATGAATGACTTCATGGCCATTGTAAGAAATTTGATTTGTACTTAAAATAAATTGGGAGTTTCCCAGTGTTTTAAATCCAAGAGTCATATTACCTGTTCCTTCCCTTGTACTTTTAAGTATCCTTCTGGATGCTCTATTGAAATAGACTATTATAAAGTTATCATGTATTGGAATCAGAACTGAAACCTATATAGAACTGTATTTATTTAATTCTGCCTGCACCAGACCTGTCTGTTTTCACCTGGTCTTCCTCATGGCTGTGGTGAGCTCTTAGTTCAATGGGTGCTGGATCATATAGAATGACCCCACTCCCATTTGTATGGGCTAAACTCATGTAGCTTGGATAAAACAAAGAACATGACCAGATGTCTTTTTACCCAGCGAGCCAACCCTGAATTGTTTACATGGTGGTGGCTAGATTCCAAAAGTGACAGTCATGAATAGCCTCTTGAGACCTAGGTTTGTAATCTCTGTGGATCTGCCCACAGCAACCTATTGATGAGAATAGGCAACAGAAAATTCAAGAAGTGAAAAAAAAATAAGGAAAGAAAAGGAAAGAAAAGAAAAACAGATTCACCCTAGAAATCAAAGAACTCTGTTTTGTTTGTTTGTTTGTCTGTTTTGTACCACATAGGTACATAAGTTAGTTATTTTTAAAATATAATGTGATCTCTTTATCATGCACACAGAAGTCAGAGCCATGAATAAAATACCAAGTCTTCTAATGGAGTGTTCTCAAGTTTTCACCTAATTTTGTTTATATACTCTAAGACCTAATTGCTTTGGTGTAAAAAAGAAGATATAAAACATTCATTACCAAATATATATTTTGAAATATTCTTATCTGTGTCCTTCCCTAGTGTTTTGAAGATAAAAAGTATGCAAACAGAATTTCCCCTTTAGGGAGAGTTTTATACTACTGACCTTAATTCCTCTCTTCAAGGAAAAGTTACATTTGGTACATTCTTTCCTAACTCTACACAGAGTTCTTAAATGTTTTTTATAATTTTACAAAATGTTTTATATAATTTTATGTCTCTTGGAAGAAAATTAAAAACAAAGATCTCCCAAGTAAGATAATCTTTCTAAACTTTTTTAATAAGTAAAAGGATGCATATTAAGAGACCCATAGCATTTCCTTGGGTAGAAGAAAATAGTAGAAAAGAATTGTGCAATACTGAGTGGTCAGTGGTTTCATGTTAGGAGCACATTTCTCAATTAAGAAATTTCTGGGTAATTATGAGCTTGATACTCATCAGCTCTGTGACTCAGACTTGCTACTTAAATACTTTGTGCTTCAATTTCTTCAACTGTAACAAGATCATCATAAAATCACTTTCCTTATAGTGTTAAGGGGAGAAAAACTGGTTAAGAGTAGCACCTGAGTAGTAACTTGCACAGAGTTCCTAATATGAATTTCTAATTGCAGTGTAGTAGCAGGAGGAGTATAATATATCAGTATTCCTATAAATACCATCACATTACTTGGTACATAAGATCTTTTTGTTGAGTTATGAGTAAAAGCTGAAATTTGCCAAATATATACTGTGCACCAAGCATTCAGTTGGGTGGTCTCTTAAGAATCTTTGCACAATCAGACAGCTTGCCAGGAAGCTATTAGTAATCTTTGTGAGCTTATTTCTTCTCACTTGTTTAATAAGGGAATGGTCCTGCATCAAACCCATAATAAATGGAAGCACTAATTTTAAAATAGGATCTGACTATAATCCCAATTGTTTTCCAAAGTCACAGATTGAAGTCATATAATTCTAAACAGAACAACAACAAAAAAAGATCAATGTCTACTCCCTAATAATTGATGGCTGAATTGATTAATTGATGCACTGTTTTCTGTTCTTCCCATATTCTGATATTCAGGTTTCCCCCTTTGTGGACATGGAAGTGGGAAACCGCACCATCCTGACTGAATTCGTCTTGCTGGGCCTCTCTGCAGACCCCCGGTGGCAGCTGATTCTATTTGCAATATTTCTGACACTCTATTTGCTAACCTTGTCAGGGAACATGAGCCTGGTCATCTTAATCAGGATAGATTCCAAGCTGCATACACCTATGTACGTTTTCATTGGCAGTCTGTCTCTTTTGGATTTCTGGTACACCTTTGTATATACTCCTAAACTCTTGGCCAACTGTATCTCAGAGGACAGGCGCATTTCCTTTGCTGGATGTGGGGCTCAGTTTTTCTTTTCCTGTTTTGCAGCCTACACTGAGTGCTATCTCCTCGCAGCCATGGCGTATGACCGCCATGTAGCAATTTGCAATCCATTGCTTTATTCGGGTATCATGTCCTCTTCTCTCTGCATGGGTCTTTTTGCTGGCTCTTACATAGGAGGAGTTTTAAATGCCGCAGCCCATACTGCCAATACTTTCCGGCTGAGTTTCTGTGGCAAAAATATCATTGATCACATTTTCTGTGATGTTCTACCATTGATAAAAATTTCCTGTTCAGATACTCGAGCAGCTGTGATCATCCTTTCCAGTATGGTTGGCTTCACTGTCCTCTCCTGCCTTCTTGCCATCCTCATTTCATATTTCAACATCCTCCTGGCCATCCTGAGGATCCGCTCAGCCTCAGTAAGATTTAAAGCATTTTCTACCTGTGGTTCCCACCTGGTCTCGGTCATGCTCTTTTATGGCTCCTTGCTCTTTGTTTATTCAAGGCCTACTTCCAGCAACTCCTAGGAGACAGACAAAGTGGCTGCCCTGTTCTACACCATCATCAACCCATTGCTCAACCCTCTCATCTACAGCCTGAGAAATAAAGATGTCAAAGAGGCCTTCAGGAAAGCAATAGTGTCCATTCGAACACTATGAAGGTTGTTTTTGACTATTTTATTATAGTTTACAATTTATTGACTATAGGCATCTGTTTGTTTGATTTTATTTCTTTGTTTTGTTTTGTTCTGTGGTACTGGGTATTGAATCCAAGGCAAGCGCTATGCCACTGAGCTGTGCTATTTATGATGTAGCTGTGCTACATAAATAGACCCCCTCTTTTTTTTTTTTTGAGATAAGTTCTCCTCAGTAAATTGCCTGGGATGACCCTGAACTTGTGATCATTTGCATCAATCTTCCAAGTAACTGAGATGGCAAGTCATGCGCCACTGCAGCCAATAGACTTAGAAATACATTAATACACATTTCTATATTTCCTTCATAATTGACAATTTATACTTGTAACAGTGAAACATTGAACAAAGCCCTCTTTCATGATTATCATTACTTTTTGTGGTGTACATTTTCTAAGTCTATAATACTGAATACTTCAAACTTCTTCATCTTTGTCCATTATCTTTTTTATAAAATTTTTGCTCTTGATTTTCTTTGGGACATTTTGGAAAGAGGAGAAAAGAAATGAATGTTTTTT
This sequence comes from Spermophilus citellus, assembly GCF_964194105.1. NCBI lineage: Eukaryota > Metazoa > Chordata > Mammalia > Rodentia > Sciuridae > Spermophilus > Spermophilus citellus. The sequence continues at coordinate 242,050,072 of NC_138183.1, forward strand.
TTTTATTTTTATTTTTTGCATATAGTTTTTTGCATATAGAGTTTTAAGTTTTAGGCAAGAAGATATTATTGATAAGCAAATGATACAAAATGCTGAGATTTCTGGAACTTTACTTCAGATTTACAAATATTACTTTTTAAAGTTGTCCCCTCCAAATTTCCTCCAAAGGACCTCATTGAATACATAGAATATATTTGTGTAAACTTCTTACTTCCAACATTAACATCATACTTGTCAAAGTATTTAGTGTTATTTAAATTTAATAGAAATTCACAATGAAACATGTATTTTGGGGATCTGGTATCAATTTAAGAGAGTGGTATCTCCACAAAGGAAGGGAATATTCCATAGTACTCTCTACCTGTGGTCACAAAATGTAAGCCAAAGAGGGGAAATAACATCAATCATTGACTGGAACAAAATCAAACCATCAGATTAGCAAGCACCCTACATGTCCTGGAAATAATGATCATTTTCCTCCAACTGAAAATTTTGTGTGGAAAGTGATAGTTCCATATTAGTCACATAGCAGGTGTTCAGTTGATGTTTTGTTCAATATACTTGTAACAATGAAATATTGAACAAATGGTTTTAATACCATTGCAATTTAGGGATTTTCAATTATATTTTATATGAGCAGTTTATAGCTTAGAGATTAGAAATTTATAGCTATTGAGTGAAAAATTACAGTCTTAAGTAAAAAGCATGCTGCTAAGTATATAGAAATGTTTTAAAACAGGTTCTAGAACATCAGTGAAACATGTTTAATTAATTACTTATTAAATTATTACTTATTTCTGATCTGATCTTCCAATGTTTATCTTATTTGCATTCATGTTATTACTAGGGTCTTGGTAATATTATTTAAACACAAATGTGGAGTTTAGAAAACTTTCACAGACATAAAATAAACTTAATATACTCTTATACCAGACCAGGATACAGTGTCCATCTCTCTAGATAGATAGATAGATAGATAGATAGATAGATAGATAGATAGATGTTAGCTGCTTCTCACAAAAGGATTGAGGTAGGTATTTTTATAGGGGTATATAAGTGGGTGTATGTACACATATGTGCATGCATATATACACCATTGGCACAGGTTAATATCACTTGGAAATGCATTAAGTAGCAATTTTCTTATTAGTTCAAAATGGCTTACACAGTACAGGCAGAGTTCACATAAATACTTTCTTTTTGGGGATACTTTCTAAATCAAAAATCTTAGAATTATGCCATTGGACCTCATCTCTACTGATTATTGTGTGTTACACCAAGTACTGATGCACCTTTTTTCCAAGTTATATGTTAACATGTGTGACAACCAGTGTGGATCAGACTTTCCTACTCTGTGTGGAGCTCCTGCATGCTCTAGGTCTACTTGAATAAGTCCCTGTTTCTACAAAATTCTTTCCCTACTGCTGAAATGGATATAAACAAGAACATATTTATGGTTTATAAACATGCATTGATTAATATTTTCTTATTTTAAAATATTAAACAAAATTAAATGAAACATTCATATTTCCCTTTCATTTTTATCACTAATTGTATTTATTCTCTATATAAAATTGTACCTTCCCATTAATGTGTATTCATAGACTTTTATTGTTCAAGTTATTGTACTGCCCCATAACTGTTTTTTGTTATAACAACTGTGTTTTCATGCTTGAAATGTCACAACTTGGATGTAGAAGTCCTTGTAACTTTACCACTACGAAATAAAGAGCCTTCCTCAGAGTTATGCCATGTCTAACAAAAATCATTATTGTGAGGGGCTGGGGTTGTGGCTCAGGGATAGAGCGCTCGCCTAGCACGTCCGAGACTCTGGGTTCAATCCTCTGTACCACATAAAAATAAATAAAATAAAGGTATTGTGTCCATCTACAATTAAAAAATAAATACTTTAAAAAATCATTATTGTGACTTACTTATTCCTCTATGAATAAATATATGAAAGAGATATAGATTAGAAGGATCACACCTTCTCCGTCTAGTTTGCATGGACCTAATGGTGAGTGCCTGTGTACCTGTGTGTTAATGCTTCTGGGGGAGAAATGCACATATAAAAATGATTAAGATATTATGTTAACAGAGTGGAAAGTAATAAATGTCATGTAATTATTCATCATAGCAAAATACTAGCAATTAGTTGAATGTATTTGTACTTAATTCTAGGAAGTAATTATATAGGGAATATTGTATGTGTATCAGTCAAACAAATCTTTTATGTCAATCAAAGTGGGCTCTTCTATATTTTTACAAAAGCAGATAAGTATTTGGGGCTTATAAGTACTTTTCTTGTTTGTTTGTTTGATGGTTCAACTGCTTTAAGTCTCAAGTAACATAATATTCAATTCAAATGCTATATTCCATTTTCAAATTTTATCTCCTAAATTGTCCTACTCTTCCTATTTTAAGTCATGTGGAAGCATGATAACTTGTAAAGAAGCCTAGATCATAAAAATTTTGTCTTTGCTTATCCCCAGAAAGAAATGATTTAGTTTTTATTTATGTAGTTTATTCAGAGCCTCTTTCACATCCTTATTCTTCAGGATTCAATATGGGAAACACCACAGAACGATTGTGTAAAATACAGAATGATGGTGTCCATATCCAAAGAATACCTAGATGGGGGGTGAGTGTGGACGTAGAGGGTGGAGCCATAGTACAAGGTCACTCAGACTAGGAGGGAGGAGCAGGTGGAGAAGGCCCTAAGATGGCTGGCCCTGAGAGCAGTGGATTCACAGATGGTGGGGATGATGAAGAAGAGATAGGAGGCCAGGATGAATTCACTGGGAGTCATGACCTGGAGGCCAGGAACAGGACCAACACAGACTGAGAGCCATCCTTCCTACCTTAGGCCAGCTGTGCCATGGTGAGATATTACAGAAGAAGTCAACAGTGGCATTGTCCCTGTAGAAAAGAATCCAGGGCAAAACTGTCTTCGCTGATGATGAAGGCTTTGGTAAAGCCAAGAAACCAGGCAGCTATAAAAATGCACCTAGCTTTATAGACATGACCTGAGAATAACACAATAGCTTTGAGATGGCTACATAGTCTTCATAAGCTATGGCAGCCAGCAAAGGAGATGCTTCAGGGATGCAGGCCACTGGGATCTTTGGATAGGATAATAAGAGATCTAAGAGAAGCAGATTTCCAGTAAAAATAAAAAAAAAATCATAGGTGGAGCTGGGAGTCATTAGAGATCAGCACCTCAGCATGTACCTCCACAAGACACTAATTTTAAAAACCCATAAGTAAATAGAAGATCAGTAGAGTAGAGGAAAGGGAATAGAGGTGGGAGGATGAAAGAGGAAGGAAAACACTGGGAACTAAATTAGAACAAATTATATTCTGTGCTTTTATAATTATGTCAATTTGAATTCTATTGTCATGTATAACTAAAAACAACCAATAAAATAAACAAAAAATATTTTTTTTTAAAAAAAAGAACTAAGACATGTTGCCTGATGTAAAGAAAAAAGAAAAAAAATGTCTGTAATACTGGGCTACTAACCCTTTGATACACCTTCTCTCTCATCAGCATTCTCTTTCCCATCCCAGCACCTTTACAAAATAGTCCTCTCAATGCCCGCCCCACACATCACGGAACCCAGGGTGATGTTTCTTCACTCCATCAAACATCCACTCAAGGTTTTTGCTCTTAGATCTCTGATGTCAGCATAGGCAATTAACTTTTATGGGTTCCAGAAACATGGAGACTTTTATAAAAATACATTTTTTTCTTTTTGATAGAAAAAAAATGGTAAGGATGTAGAAGAAAAAGGAACTTACACTCTGTTTGCAAGAATATATCTGGCCCTGGGGTGATGAGTGCTGGGGAAATATTGCCTGGATATGAATGAGAGATAAAGGAGGTGGTTGGGATGTGGGCATTGGTTTAGATGATGTGCATAAGAAAGGTGTTCACATGCTCTCTGGCAATCTGATTTTTATATTTTGGAGTTAGCTAGCCCTGAGAAGGATTGTCTTGAGGGTTAGAATGGAGTCTAAAGTGTTAAAGGATAATAACATAAAGAAAATTACTAAAAAGTCAAACGTCCTACCTGTGACCTAAAAAGTCTATTGTGATCTTATGATTTTAACTTTATCATGTCTACCACGCGGCCTGCGCAGTGGTTTTATTAATGAGGTTCTGGCATTCAGTTAGTTAGAAGAGATCAAAATAAAACACACAGACAGTACCTTATTTTAATGCTAGGTCCGAGACGGCTCGGTCTCCCTGTTTCCCTGCCTCCAGCCGCTCAGCAGGGCAGCGAGGATTACTCTGGGCTAGCAGGAGAGAGAGAGAGCGAACACGCCGGGGATCAGCCTTTTATTTGGGGGAAACAAGAGATTCAGGGGAGAATTCCATCCAATGAAGGTTGAGGGGGGGCTGTACTCCAAGGTCAGGGTCAGTGATTGGGTCTCCGGGGTCAGTGGTCACGCACACCCCCACACGGATGGGCTCTCTCATCAGGAAAGGGTCGGGATAACTCCGACACAGCCAGAGTGCCTCAGGCCCTTAACGGGAGTCACCCAATCACGTGTCAGAATGGCTCCCCACATATTCCCCCTTTTTATTCTTAACAATGAGGCGGCGGTTCACTCTCTGGAGTCCCCGGATTCTTGATTGGAAGACTCGCCATCCTATAGTTACAATACAAAAGAGAATTAACAGCAAGGAGAATAATCCAATAAGGTACCAAGCGGAGTGCTTAAGAATATTTCTAGGGTTGAATCCATTTAATTCCTTCAATATTTGGTTAGCCAAAGAAGAAGGATCTGAAAAATCAGCTCTATTATTTTGAATGTCTTGGATATGGTGATGAAGTTCCAGAATATCCAAGCTATTATTACTATTTTGCCAAATGCCTAATAAATGGTTTTTAACCTTCTCCCAATCCCAGAGAGAAGCATTGTACTTGGCAGCTGTAACACATACATACTTATAATTAGCATGGCATTTAAGCCTTTCCTTAAATTTTAAGGCTGAAAGTTCATTACCAATGTTAATAACAGTCGCCTCTAAGGCGTTTAACTTAGTCTCAATCCTTTCATCAATATTTACTTGATTACGCAGAGCCTTGGAAGTATTTTGAGCTAAATTATTAAGAAATTTTGTATGTTGAATATTCTGAGACAATGTCAGAGATGCAGAGACGGTTGAGGCAATAAATGAGACCAGTGCTAAGACACCAACAATAATGACTCCAATAGCACGTTTAGGTCTTGTTAGCTGGGCATGAATTTGTTGCAAAACTTGTAAACCAGCATCAGCATACCATGGCTCTGAAATATTAGCAGGTAATAAAACAAAAGAGGGCTGATGAAGTATCAGCACTCCTTTTCCTCCATTATACCTAGAAATACAATTGGTTAGGTTGCACTTATTACAAGTAACAAAATATCTATCATCTATCCATCTAACTTTTACATTTCCAATAATTAAAACATAAGGAGATTGGACACAGGCTCTTAGGCCATAGCAAGATCCCTCTTTACAGTTCTTGCCAACAAATTTTGGTAAAGGTTTATCTGTAAAATGTAAATATTCTGAGGCAGCAATTAAACGCCAAATATCTCTTTGAATGCCTCCTTCACTATAAGTCAAAATATTACTAACAAATCCTGCAGGTGTCATAGCAGAATTTCTTCGTAATTGTCTCTTATCAATTTTTGGAGACCAGTCTAAAATATACCCACTAGCTTTAGACACCTTATGTTGTACAGGAAAGGTATTTACACAATCCATCCATTTAGGAAAGGTGCCAATTTCAATTATAGAACTATTTGGACAGTGGGGTACTGGTGGAGGTTTTGTAGAAATGACTGGCTTGTTATGGGAAAGTCCCATCTTAATTATTGATCTAGTATTAGGTTTTAAGTCTCCATAAATAGAATTATTTGTCAGTCTAGGTTTACCAATCGCTGTCTTTTTTTTAAATGATACTTTCAGACAGCCAGCATGTTTATCATGTGACCAACATAAAGGTAATTGGGCACTGTAGCCAGAATAATTAAATCTAGTCACATGATTGGGAGTAATATGAGCATCTGTAAATCCTCCCATCATGAATGAGTCATTAGTAAATACTGGAATAGATTCTCCAGTCCACACAGCTGGGTGTACCAGGGGTGGATCTGGGAAATATGTCCAATAAGTGTCTACTTGATTCCCTTTTACCTGACAGCCCAGTAGGGCAATTACTGTCGCTACCATCAAGACTGGGGTCCTGTTCTTTCCTAGGCGTCGAAGTATTTGGGAAGCCTGGGTTGTCAGTTTCTTCACATCTTTCCATGAAATCAGCTTCTCGGCTGGTTCAATCTGGTCTTTCTTCATCTTTTTCCGATATCTCCTCCTTCTGGGTTGTGGCTCCTCCGTGTCTATCCTCAGTCGCTTGAGTCTGAGTTCTATCTCCTCCATGTCTGATAGCACGTTCAGGCACCCAGATAGGACGAAAAGCACCTTCTGGAAAAATACAAGCATGCCCTCGGCCCCATGATATTACCGGATCTGGGCCCTTCCACTGACCAGTCTGTAAATCTTTCCACAGAACTCTGCCTAAAGGGCCTGTCACCGAGGGAGACATTTGCCTCTCAGCAGCAGTGTGACCTTCTGTGTCACAGTTTAAAAAATTTAAAACAAATAAGGCATGATTAAGGCTATTTTGGGGAGTCACTATCTTATTCCCCCTTTTTAATTTTTGTAATTGAAGCTTAATAGATAAATGAGCTCGTTCTACAATGGCTTGACCTTGGGGGTTATAAGGAATTTCTGTTTTATGATTAATTTGAAACTCTTGGCAAAATTGTTGAAAAGCAGAGCTTACATAAGCTGGAGCATTATCTGTTTTAATCTGCATAGGACACCCTAAAACAGAAAAAGCTGCTAAGCAATGAGAAATTACATGTTGAGTATTTTCCTTAGTACGTGCTGTGGCAAAAATAAATCTAGAATAAGTGTCCACTATGACATGCACATAACATTGTTTACCAAATTGAGGAATATGAGTTACATCCATTTGTCATATTTGATTTGGTTTTAATCCACGGGGATTTACCCCTGATGGCAGAGATGGAGTGTGAATAACACACTTAGGACATTGGCTTACAATCTGACGAGCTTGTTCTCTGGTAATACTAAATTTTTTACGTAAGCTAGAAGCATTTTGATGATGCAAGGAATGGGAAGCTAGGGCACAGTCATATGAAGACATCTGTTGACAAAAAGCTACTAATTTATCAATATTATCATTACCTGCAACCAAAGGTCCAGGGAGGCTAGAATGTGCTCGGATATGTCCAATAAAACATGGGTACTTCCTCATTAGCACTGTCTTTTGTAAATTATGAAATAATTTAAATAACTCCTGTGATGAAGTAAACCCAATAACTGAGGTTTCAATATTTTTGGTAACTCTGACTGCATATAAGCTGTCAGAATAGATATTAATAGGCTCATTTGAAAAATAATCTAAGGCCAAAATCAGGGCTTGAAGTTCTGTCCTTTGAGCTGAAGTATAAGAAGTTTGTATTACCTCTGTGTGAACACGGCTGAAGAAACCTGCCTTACCAGAGCTGGAACCATCTGTGAACACCGATAAAGCTCCCTCTATTGGATGGGAAAGTACAATCTTTGGAAAAATAAGTGATGTTAATGATGCAAATTGTACAATCTTATCACGAGGATAATGGCTATCTATCTGCCCAGGGAAATCTGCAAAAGCTACCTGCCATGAAGTAGAAGTTTGAAAAAGCCAATTAGTCTGTTGAACAGAAAATGGAATAATTATGATATCAGGCTCAGATCCAATTAATTGTAAAATCCTAGTTCTACCCTTAATTACTAATTGAGCTGTAGAATCATGAAAAGGAATTAATGTTTTTTGAGGGGAATGAGATAAGTAGATCCATTCAATAACTCCTAATCTTTGCCATATGGCTCCTGTTGGGGTATGCTCAGTTGGAAATATTAATAAATACAGTATTTCTTTAGGATCTATTCTAGTAAGCTGTGCATTTTTAATTGCAATTTCCACTTTCCTTAAGGCTGCTTTGGCCTCCAAAGTTAGTTGACGTGGAGAGGTTGGAGAAGGATTTTCTTGTAATTTCTGAAATAAAGGACTTAACTCAGAAGTAGTTAACTTTAAGGATGGTCTTAGCCAGTTAATATCTCCTAATAGTTTTTGAAAATCATTAAGGGTACGTAACTCCTTAACTCTTATCTGAAGATTTTGAGGACGGATTGTACTCCCTTGAATTATCTGACCTAGATATTGAAAAGGAGATACCTTTTGAATTTTTTGAGGAGCTATACTTAAACCCATAGTTGTAAGTGAGGTCTCTAACTGAGTAAAAATTTCTGAAAGTACTTCTGAATTAGCATGGGCCAATAATATATCATCCATAAAATGAATAATGTATGTATCAGGGAAGCTATTTCTAATGGGATCTATTGCCTGATCAACATATTTTTGACACAGGGTAGGGCTATTACGCATTCCCTGAGGAAGGACTTTCCAGCAGTATCTTTTAACAGGTTCCTTAAAATTAACTGCTGGGACAGTGAAAGCAAATTTTTCACAATCTTCAGGATGTAACCTTATAGAGAAAAAACAGTCTTTTAAATCTATTACCATCAAGCTATAATCTAAAGGAATGGCTGTGGGGGAGGGAAGTCCTGGCTGTAATGATCCCATAGGCTGAATTGCCTGATTTATCGCCCTTAAATCCTGCAGTAATCTCCAATTTCCTGACTTTTTCTTAATAACAAAAATAGGTGTATTCCAAGGGCTAAGTGTTGGTTCAATATGACCAGCTTGAAGTTGTTCCTCAACTAATCTATGAATTATTTTAAGCTTTTCCCCTGAGATGGGCCACTGAGAAATCCAAATAGGCTCTTCTGTGAGCCACGTAATTTTTTCAGCTGTCTTAAGGATCGGGGAAGTACTCAGTGCCCCTAAATAAAATTTTGTCCTGAAGTATTTACTAATCTTTGCCGTGGAGACTGGCTTGTAATCAGATATTTTTCCTGAAAGGTTTCCCTATCATCTCCAGGAAAATACCTCTGATTAATTTCTTCAACTGACCTTATAGAATTTGGGGTAACTAGTAACAGTCCCATTCTGGCTAAAATATCTTTCTTAAAAGCCTTGAAAATCATTAGGGGTTTGTACGGAAACTGTGGTTCCGCTCCGGTAAAATTAAAGATGGCGGCCCCCATGGTCGGCATGGAAACTGTTTGTTTTGCTCCGGTAAATTTAAAGATGGCGGCCCCCATGGTCGGTGCGATGACGTCACACTGTGCGACCGTTCTTGGAATTCCCTGGCTCCCACTAGGAGGGAATGCTGGCGGCGGTGAGAAAGCGGGCTGATCCGCACCATTTGAATTCTCCGCATGGGGCTGCGACTTTAAGTTCACATTTCTAACCTTGGTCCCTAGTGCTTTTGTTAACTTAGCCTCAGGCTGATTTTCCATTTGAATAGACTTAATAGTTTTTTGAATGTCTCTTAAAAGGTCTTCAGGCGGCTGCGAACTCTGGCCCCTATTTTTAAAAAGACCAACTTTTTTCCTTCTTAATTTCTCCCAAGTAAGTAAATTTGGAGACTCTTGGTCACAAAACCAAGGACAATATTCACTTACAATCTTTAAGAATTGCAATAATTGAGTCTTCTTTATCTGTTTTCCTTTCTGATTAATTATACTGTCTAAAATAGTTAGATACATTTTCTTATCCGAAGAAGTAGAATTTCCCATTTTAAGTAAATTAACGTCTCTTTCCTTCAATATTTCCTGGTACTTTTGTGACCCAAATGTCATTTCTTCCTTTCTCTTATCTTATTTTTTATTTTCCTTATTCTCTTTATTACTTTTGTGACCCAAATGTCACCTCTTCCTTTCTCTTATTTCTTTATCTTCCTTATTTCCTCTTTATTTCTTTATTTCTATTTCCTTATCTTCCTTTCTCTTTATTTCTTTCCCTTAATCTTTTTAGTGCGCGCTCCCACTCAATCTAACTAATTCAGAATGCCCCACGTTGGGCGCCAATTCTACCACGCGGCCTGCGCAGTGGTTTCATTAATGAGGTTCTGGCATTCAGTTAGTTAGAAGAGATCAAAATAAAACACACAGACAGTACCTTATTTTAATGCTAGGTCCGAGACGGCTCGGTCTCCCTGTTTCCCTGCCTCCAGCCGCTCAGCAGGGCAGCGAGGATTACTCTGGGCTAGCAGGAGAGAGAGAGAGCGAACACGCCGGGGATCAGCCTTTTATTTGGGGGAAACAAGAGATTCAGGGGAGAATTCCATCCAATGAAGGTTGAGGGGGGGCTGTACTCCAAGGTCAGGGTCAGTGATTGGGTCTCCGGGGTCAGTGGTCACGCACACCCCCACACGGATGGGCTCTCTCATCAGGAAAGGGTCGGGATAACTCCGACACAGCCAGAGTGCCTCAGGTCCTTAACGGGAGTCACCCAATCACGTGTCAGAATGGCTCCCCACAATCATGTTAAGTAATTGTCACATTTTTTATTACTTCATTTCTATTGTTCCTCAAACACAGCAGGCAGATCTACCAAACTGCTCACATTCCATTTTCCATTTCTGTACTTGATAATTTTCCTTGGCAGACATGTCCTCCTATAACAAAGTAACTGTTGTGCATTCTTCAAGTAGAGAGACACACTTCCTCCTCCTCCTCATGGAACACATAGTATTGTCTTACTGCCCTGAGCAGGGTCTCTATAATTTAGGCCCCCCTCTCCTACTATCAGATAATAGTAACTGATTCTGTCATTATCTGTCACATTTACTTACTTACAAAGATTTCTTTTCTCCCATAAAATACTCCCTTTTGCCAGGCTTGGTGGTGCACAACTGTAATCCCAGCGATTTGGGACCCTGAGGCAGGAGGATCACGTGTTCAAAGTCAGCCTCAGCAAGGGTGAAACACTAAGGAGGAAGTGCTAAGCAACTCAGGGAGACCCTGCCTCTAAATAAAATACAAGGCTCAGTGGTTCCATCTTTGTTAACTGCTTAAAAGTTAAATGCTTTTCCATCTGTTTATGCTTTGAGAAATCAGCTCTGTTTCCTAAGGACTATTTCCTATCCAATGCAGCACATGAGGACAATCTGTTGCAGAAACCTTGATAGACACAGGATATTCTGGAAACAACTAGTTGGTCAGGGTATTTTGTACACTGGATCCTTAGTCTTTTCCTATCCCTGTCTGAAAAGAATACAAATGGCCAGTGGTTACTTGTATCAGGAAATGTATATAGAATATTAAATGAAATGCTATACTGGTTTTAGAGTAAAACACTGCCACTGGAGTCCATCCAGACAATCTGTCCTATTGACTCCTTTCTTTTCTGATCTAGGCTGCCCATTCATTCATATATTAGCAAAGATTTACTCTGTGTCTCTTAAACTCCAAGAACTCTCCTTAGCACTGGAGATAGCAATGAGAAAAACAGACAAACCCCCTGGCCTCTTGGCATTTGTGTTTTTATTTTTTTGGTTGTTCAAAACCTTACAAAGCTCTTGACATATCATATTTCATGCATTAGCTTCAAGTGAGTTATGAACTCCCATTTTTACCCCAAATACAGATTGCAGAATCACATCGGTTACACATCCACATTTTTACATAATGCCATACTAGTAACTGTTGTATTCTGCTACCTTTCCTATCCTCTACTATCCCCCCTCCCCTCCCCTCCCATCTTCTCTTTCTATACCATCTACTGTAATTCATTTCTCTCCTTGTTTATTTTCCAATTCCCCTCACAACCTCTTATATGTAATTTTGTATAACAATGAGGGTCTCTCTCCATTTCCATGCAATTCCCCTTTTCTCTCCCATTCCCTCCCACCTCATGTCTCAGGTTTAATGTTAATCTTTTCTTCCTGCTCTTCCTCCCTTCTCTATTCTTAGTTGCTCTCATTATATCAAAGAAGACATTTGGTACTTGTTTCTTAGGGATTGGCTAGCTTCACTAAGCATAATCTGTTCTAGTGCCATCCATTTCCCTGCGAATTCCATGATTTTGTCATTTTTTTAGTGCTGCGTATTACTCCATGGTGTATAGATGCCACATTTTTTAATCCATTCATCCATTGAAGGGCATCTAGTTTGGTTCCACAGTCTAGCTATTGTGAATTGTGCTGCTATGAACATCGATGTGGCAGTATCCCTGTAGTACGCTCTTTTAAGATCTTCAGGGAATACTCCGAGAAGGGCAATAGCTGGGTCAAATGGTGGTTCCATTCCGAGCTTTCCCAGGAATCTCCATACTGCTTTCCAAATTGGCCGAACCAATTTGCAGTCCCACCAGCAATGTACAAGAGTACCCTTTTCCCACATCCTCTCCAGCACTTGTTGTTGTTTGACTTCATAATGGCTGCCAATCTTACTGGAGTGAGATGGTATCTTAGGGTGGTTTTGATTTGCATTTCTCTGACTGCTAGAGATGGTGAGCATTTTTTCATGTACTTGTTGATTGATTGTATGTCCTCCTCTGAGAAGCATCTGTTCAGGTCCTTGGCCCATTTGTTGATTGGGTTATTTGTTGTCTTATTGTCTAATTTGTTGAGTTCTTTCTATACTCTGGATATTAGGGCTCTATCTGAAGTGTGAGGAGTAAAAATTTGTTCCCATGATGTAAGCTCCCTATTTACCTCTCTTATTGTTTCTTTTGCTGAGAAAAAACTTTTTAGTTTAAGTAAGTCCCATTGTTGATTCTTGCTATTAACTCTTGTGCTATGGGTGTCCTATTAAGGAATTTGGAGCCCGACCCCACAATATGTAGATCGGAGCCAAATTTTTCTTCTATCAGACAGAGAGTCTCTGATTTGATATCAAGGTCCTTGATCAATTTTGAGTTAACCTTTGTGCATGGTGAGAGGAGGGGATTCAGTTTCATTTTGTTGCATATGGATTTCCAGTTTTCCCAGCACCATTTGTTGAAGATGCTATCCTTCCTCCATTGCATGCTTTTAGCCCCTTTATCAAATATAAGATAGTTGTAACTTTGTGGATTAGTCTCTGTATCCTCTTTTCTGTACCATTGGTCCACCCGCCTGTTTTGGTACCAATACCATGCTGTTTTTGTTACTATTGCTCTGTAATATAGTTTGAAATCTGGTATCGCTATACTGCCTGATTCACACTGCTTAGAATTGCTTTTGCTATTCTGGTCTTTTATTTTTTCCATATGAATTTCATTATTGCTTTATCTATTTCTACAAGCAATGCCATTGGGATTTTGATTGGCATTGCATTAAACCTATAGAGAACTTTTGGTAATATCGCCATTTTGATGATGTTAGTTCTGCCTATCAATGAACAGGGAATATTTTTCCATCTTCTAAGATCTTCTTCTACTTCTCTCTTTAGGGTTCTGTAGTTTTCATTGTATAAATCTTTCACCGCTTTTGTTAGGTTGATTCCCAAGTATTTTATTTTTTTTGAGGATATTGTGAATGGAGTGTTTTTCCTCATTTCCGATTCAGAAGTTTTGTCGCTGATATACAGAAATGCCTTTGATTTATGTGTATTGATTTTATATCCTGCCACTTTGCTGAATTCATTTATTAGTTCTAGTAGTTTTTTTGTAGACCCTTTTGGGTCTTCTAGGTATAGAATCATGTCATCTGCAAATAGTGAAAATTTAAGTTCTTCTTTTCCTATTTTTATGCCTTTAATTTCTTTCGTTTGTCTAATTGCTCTGGCCAGTGTTTTGAGAACTATATTGAATGGAAGTGGTGATAGAGGGCATCCCTGTCTTGTTCCAGATTTTAGAGGGAATGCCTTCAATTTTTCTCCATTCAGAATGATGCTAGCCTGAGGTTTAGCATAGATAGCTTTTACAATGTCAAGGTAAGTTCCTGTTATCCCTAGTTTTTCTAATGTTTTGAACATAAAGGGATGCTGTACTTTGTTGAATGCTTTTTCTGCGTCTATTGAGATGATCATATGGTTCTTATCTTTAAGTCTATTGTGTGGTGAATAACATTTATTGATTTCCATATATTGAACCATCCTTGCATCCCAGGGATGAATCCTACTTGATCATGGTGCACAATTCTTTTGATGTGTCTTTGTATCCGATTTGCCAGAATTTTATTGAGGATTTTTGCATCTAGATTCATCAGAGATATTGGTCTGTAATTTTCTTTCTTTGAAGTGTCTTTGTCTGGTTTCGGAATCAGGGTGATGTTGGCCTCATAGAATGAATTTGGAAGAGCTCCCTCTTTTTCTATTTTCTGAAATAACTTGAAAAGTATTGGTATTAATTCTTCTTTAAAGGTTTTGTAAAACTCCGCTGTATACCCATCCGGTCCTGGGCTTTTCTTGGTTGGCAGTCTTTTGATTGCTTCTTCAATTTCATCCATTGACATTGGTCTGTTCAAATTGTGTGTATCCTCCTGACTCAGTCTGGGCAAATCTTATGTCTTAAGAAATTTATTGATATCTTCACTATCTTCTATTTTATTGGAATATAGGTTTTCAAAATAATTTTTAATTGTCTTCTGTATTTCTGTAGCATCTGTTGTGATATTGCCTTTTTCATCCCATATGTTAGTAATTTGAGTTCTCTCTCTTCTTCCCTTCATTAGCATGGCTAAGGGTCTGTCAATCTTGTTTATTTTTTCGAAGAATCAACTTTTAGTTTTGTTAATTTTTTCAATAGTTTCTTTTGTTTCAATTTCGTTGATTTCCGCTCTGATTTTAATTATTTCTTGCCTTCTGCTGCATTTGCTGTTGTTTTGCTCTTCCTTTTCTAGGGCTTTGAGATGAAGTGTGAGCTCATTTATTTGTTGGTTGTTCCTTTTTTTGAGGAATGACCTCCAGGCGATGAATTTCCCTCTTAAAACTGCTTTCATTGTGTCCCATAGATTCCAATAAGTTGTGTCTGTATTTTCATTTATCTCTAATAATTTTTAAATTTCCTCCTTTGTGTCTTCTGTAACCCCTTGATCATTCAGTAACATATTGTTCATTTTCCATATGATATTGGATTTTCCCTTCCTTCTTTTATCATTGATTTCCAGTTTCATTCCATTATGATCAGATAAAATGCATGGTATTATCTACACCCCTTTATATTTACTGAGTGTTGCCCTATGGCATAATATATGGTCTATTTTCGAGAAGGATCCATGTGCTGCTGAGAAAAAAGTATATCCACTTGATGATGGTTGATATATTCTATATATGTCAGGTAAGTCTAGATTATTGATTGTGATATTGAGTTCTATAGTTTCTTTATTCAACTTTTGTTTGGAGTATCTGTCCATTGGTGAGAGAGGTGTGTTGAAGTCACCCATAATTATTGTGTTGTGGCCTATTTGATTCTTGAACTTGAGGAGAATTTGTTTTGTGAACTTCGCAGCACCATTATTTGGTGCATAAATATTGATAATTGTTATATCTTGTTGTTGAATGGTTCCTTTTAACAGTATATAATGTCCTTCCTTATCCCTTTTATTCTATATGAGGATGGCCACCCCTGCTTGCTTGCGAGGACCGTGTGCGTGGTATATTTTTTCCCAACCTTTCACCTTCAGCCTGTGTATGTCTTTTCCAGTCAGATGTGTCTCCTGGAGGCAGCATATTGTTGGATTTGTTTTTTTAATCCATGTTACCAGCCTATGTCGCTTTACTGGAGTGTTTAAACCATTAACGTTTAGAGTTACTATTGATATATGGTTTGTACTTCCAGCCATGTTTGATTATTTATCTCTTTTTTTTAATTTAGTTTGTTTCTTCATGATTAGCTTTCCCCCCTCCATCTGTCTTTACTGAGGTACTTCCCACTGTTGGCTTTGGTTATTGTTTTTCATTTCTTCCTCGTGTAGTGTGTTGCTCAAGATGCTTTGCAATGCTGGTTTTCTGGCTGTAAATTCTTTTAGCTTTTCTTTATCATGAAAGATTTTTATTTCGTTGTCGTACCTGAAGCTTAATTTTGCTGGATACAGAATTCTTGGTTGGCATCCATTGTCTTTCAGTGTTTGAAATACGTTGTTCCAGGATCTTCTCGCTTTCAGCGTCTGTGATGAAAAATCTGTTGTTAACCTTATTGGTTTACCCCTGAATGTAATCTGCCTCCTTTCTCTTGTAGCTTTTAATATTTTCTTTTTGTTCTGTATATTGGATATCTTCATAACAATGTGTCTTGGCGTTGGTCTACTGTGATTTTGTATGCTCGGTGTCCTGTATGCATCTACAATTTGTATATCTGTTTCCTTTTTTATTTCTGGAAAGTTTTCTGTAATTATTTCATTTAGTAGGTTACTCATTCCCTTGGTTTGAACCTCTATCCCTTCCTCTATCCCGATGACTCTTAAATTTGGTTTTTTTATGTTGTCACATATCTCTTAGATGTTTCTCTCGTGATTTTTAACCAGCCTATCTGAGTTGGCTAGACTCTTTTCAAGATGATATATTTTGTCTTCATTATCTGACGTTCTGGCTTCTACTTGCTCCACTCTATTAGTGATACTCTCATTTGAGATTTTAATTTGGTTTATAATTTCCTTCATTTCTAAGATTATTGTTTGATTCTTTTTTATAATCTCTATCTCCTGATAAAGATGCTTAACTTCTTTTATCTGTTTATGTAATTCATTCTCAATGTGTTCTTTCACTGCTTGAATTTGCCTTCTCGTATCCTCTTTAAGGTTCCATTCCATCTGTCTAAGGTATTCCTTGAGTTCTTTATATGATCATTTTTCTGATGACTCTATATCCTCCTGAATATTTTGGCTGTCCTGCATTGTTTGTACTCCTTTTCTTCCTTTCTTTTTCATACTGCTCATGTTGCTTCTTATTCTGTTTGACTGCAGAGTTACTGTTTACTCCTATAAATTTATTTGACGTAATTCCCGGCAGGTCTCCTTTCAGCGGAATTTTGCTAGAAGTTTCGCATGTTGGTGTGTTAATGGGTCTCTCTGATCCTGTTACTGCGGAGGCATTGAAAGTGCTGCCTCCTCGATGGCCGCCATGTTGGGTCTCCCAAACGCTGTTTCTCAGACTGGTCAAGTGATTTCTGATCGGGGTATGAAGGCCTGCGAAGCCCGCGAGCTACAGGCACTCGCGACGCCTCCTCATCTCAGTGGCTCCCGCTCCCCCTCCACCTCCCGCTGCCGGTGCCGCCGCCGCCGCCATCGCTGCCGCTGGAGGCCGGGACACCACAAGCTCAGGACTCCACCACCACGTCCACCGCGCCGTGAACTCGGCATTTGTGTTTTTGTGGGTTACTATGGCTGTTTGACCCTAGTGTCTAGTGGAGCCATGGAAAGCTGGATGGAATAGTTTATCAGTACAGATAGTATGGCCAGTGGGATTATTCTCCAGTTTTTTCTATTTATTCACATGATCCCTAGAACAATCCTATAAAGAGTTATACAATAAAATGTAGACCATTAGATAAAGTTCCTTAACAGAGGTCAACAACCTTAAGCATTAGTATCACTTTAAACTGTGTGGTTGTGTTTTTATTGTCATGGAGGTCCTGTATTATCTGCTATTTCATATGTAGTAAAACAGGATAAAAATTTTCTGCATCCATGGGACAATTTTTCTAAAGAAAAATATCCTGCCCTAAAATATCCCCTATATTGAGAAAGGGTTTTTTGGTTTGGTTCTGTTGTTGTTTTTGTTGTTATTGTTGGTCTGCAGTGTTGGGGATCAAACACAAGGCTTCCTATGTGTTAGCCTAATACTCTGTCACTAAGATTCAAAGCAAGGCCTATGTGCAGGGTCTTCATAGCCATTGTGCAATGAAAAAAGTTCTCAAAATTACATCAGTCATAATACTAATTTTTATTTCATATTTCTGAAAATAATATACCCTATATGCTTCAAATATTTGTAATTATATATCATAACTATCATATATCATATAAATATGAATTTATGCATTCTAAATTATTTCTTGGAAACTATCCTGCTTTATAATCAAAATTTCTTTTGTGAGGTCAACACTGTGAATACTCTGACATGGTGAACTCCACTTTGGCTCTGCTTGGTTTAATATTATGCATTGCTTGCTGTTCTCCATCCAGAGTTCTCAATGACTCAGACTTTGCTTCTCTCTCTGGTATTATGACATAGGTGACAGATGACCCTCAAGAACACCTGAGGGACACCTTCTAAGATTGTGGAAAAAGAAATATCATAACCTTCAAACCCATGGAGACCTTACCTTTTCTCATGAGTTCCTAACGTGACCTTTCCTACCTTAGAAATGGAAAAGGGTTTTTATTCCCTGTGTTTAAATTTAGTTATCTCCTCTACCAATTTGACTTTTATCTCAATATCCCATTTTAGTGTTAATAGATTCTACAACTGTGTAAATATCTAGCTGTGTTTTTATGTATTTCTCCCTTCTAGAATGAACTTTTGTAATATTATGGTCATCCTTATCACTCTCTCTGATAAATCTAAAATAGGCTTGGGGTTCTGAGATATTTAATAAAACATGAATAAACATTCTCACAGCATCATAATTTCAATTATTAGATAGATTTCATAAGATAAGCATTTTGAGCTCAGAAAACTCCTATCATTTGCAAAAGGGATGCGAGTTTCCTGCTGAGTGTTGATCAAATCCTGGGGGTTTAGCGTGGAGAACACCCTTATTTGGTGTTGGTTGTGGCAATTAAATCTTCTTCATTCCTGGTAAAAAAAAAAAAATCTCTCAGCCATGCAGAGGGCAATCAAACAGTGACGGAGTTCACCTTTCTGGGCATCACAGGAGACCCTGCCATGCCTCTCATTGATCCTCTTCAGCATGTTCTTTGGAGTGTGTACTCTGTAACCTTGGGAAGAAACAGCACCCTCGGAGATTTGACCTGGAATAAACATTTCTTGTAAATTAAAAATTGGTCCCCTTATATTTTAGTACCAAAATTCTTACACTTAAAATAGGAAGCAGGAAATTAAACTTCAAATGTTATATGTGATATAAGTACAGGAAAATGAAATGGCCACATTCATTCTTTACTGATTTCCTCATTTCGAGAATGAATTCTGTTTTTTCCACCCATTGGTGCAGCATAGCTTGGGATTCACCTTAATGAAGAGGTGCAGCAGAGGCAGCCTCAGGGGGATTGGCAGCCTGAGTCTCAAGAGGCTTTTCACACTCCCCTTCTCACACTTTGTAATCCTGTCATGATGCTGTAAATGAGCCTGGGAAACTGGCTCAATAATGAGAAATCTGGGTGGATTCTCTGTTGCTCAGCTGGTAATAGGCTGACACAAAGACACAGGCCCATTCTGTATGTCCCAACCCCAACTAGATGATTTATTACTAATGAGTATTTTGTTTTACTCTTGGCATTTTGGTATGCTATTGAGTTGTTTGCATTCTTTACATTTTGGATATTACCATCTTAGCACAAGGATGTTTTAAAATATTTTCTCTCATTCCTTTTCTATTCACTAGATGTGCACTATCTTAGAAGGGCAGAGACTATAACAAAACTGGGATTTAAAAGATATATAGTTATAATTTTCACTTCATTGTGCATATGTTTCAGGTGTCGATAATATTTTAACCTACAAATGAGAATCATTTTCAAGATTCAGTGGATTAAAAAATTTGGTCAAATTGTGTAGTTTATAGGTGAGGAATGTAAGCCCAGAAATTTCAACTTTAAAAGTATTAATCTTATTCCATAGTTCAAAAAAAAAAAACTAGTCAAATTTGGCTATGTGCATATATGAATGTACCACAATGAATTCCACTTTTATGTATAACTATTAGGCATCAATAAAAAATATGACAGACCAATAAAGTAGAGGAAGGACATTGAAATGGAGTAAATAATTATATATATTAATGATATATATAATAAACATGTGTATATTTGTGAATGTGTATAAATGAACCCCATTATTATGTATAACTATAACACTAATAAAAAAGAAAATTTCCACCAGGCCTACTCTGCTCAAACCATATTTAGCAGAAGTTTATTTTCTCCTATAATGTCCCTTTTAAGCCCTCTGCTAAGAAAATTTAATAATGAACTTCAAAGGAGAAATATTTAAAGGACTTCTGTCATTTATCCAAGAGCACTTATTGAAAGATATATTCAGAGCTCAGAGGTAAATCACAAGTGATAATAGGATTTTTTACAAAGTGCTTATCTCATTTGTTAGGAAAGAAAGAATTATAAAGTCACAAGAAAAACAGGTATTATATTGCACAAGGCCCTGAGCTCAATCCCAGCACCACACACATACACACACACACACACACACACACACACAAAGATACACACACACACACACACACACACACACACACACACATACACATATGTATTATAACATTACAAGCCAGTTCTGAGGGTAGTAATAGGCCTCCTTAGCCTCCCAAGTTCCTCTCTTGACTTGCTTATAGTTCTTGAGGATGACTTTAGGTAATGGTGTGATATAACATGCTGAGATAAGAAGGCTGTAAAGCCGAGTGCAGTGGTGCACGCCTGTAATCCAGGCAGCTCAGGAGCCTGAGGCAGGAGGATCTCAAGTTCAAAGCCAGCCTCTGCAAAAGAGAGGCACTAAGGAACTGAGTGAATCTCTAGATAAAATAGCAAATAGGGCTGGGGATGTGACTCAGTGGCCAAGTGTCCCTGAGTTCAATCACTGGTAACCACCCACCAAATTAAAAAAAAAGCAAAGAAGTACTGTACAAAATAGCCCAGGCTCTTCTGACAACTAGAAAAATGTCTCTTGATATCAAGATGCACCCCCTCCCCGCTTTAGCCCAGTGAGTCATGTAGGGATGACATATAAAACCCAAGACTGGCTAATGTGGGGCGTTTCTCATCTGCTATGCAGGGGGTACTTGAAGTATAATCTCTGGGACACTCTGCAGATTTCCAGATGCTTGGGGAATTGCTTGCAAGGAACCCTTGGCTTTTCTAGTCCCCTTTTGACTATCTATAAGAAAGAAACCATTTCATGTAACCTGCAGGGTGTGTGTGTAAGTGTGTGGGTATGTTCTGTCTCACTGAACTCAAGACAATTTGGCAACAAGAACATGTGAATATACTTTACAAGAGTGCCGCTAGAAAAAAAGTGTATTTTTTTTTCATTTCTGGTCCTCATTTCTTTACTTACTATGACTCAAAAATAACAGATTTCCATGAAAATGGATGCAGAGTAAAAAAAAAATGTTGTGCTCATAATCACTGTGAAATTGCAGGAAAAGAATATTTCTCCCAACAATTTAACAAGGGAAATAGCAATAGTTACATGAAGTAGACAGCAGTGAAGATTTAGATTGAAAAATAGACAAAGGAACTTAGAGATTTCAAAAATGCCTATTATCTAAGAGAAGATTCATTGTGAAAATCTTTAATGAGTGAAATAATGATTCCTAAGAGTTAAGGTTCTAAGAATGTATTTCTGCACTTATTTAGTTTTATGCATGAATTAATTAAAACTAGAGGAAGTTACTTTGTGATACAGCACATGTCTTCATTTAGCAGTCTTTTACGAAGTTGTACCAATCAATACCTAGGACCTTAATAATGGTAACCAAGTGTACTTGTTTACTAAAGCTGCTTTGGCAAAACACCATACACTGGGAGGCAAACAATAGAAATTTGTTTTCATCATTCTGTATGTTGGACATCCACATGCAAGATGCAACAGGGTTGGTTACACTGGAAGCCTCTCTCCTTGGCTTGTGAATGCCAGTTACCTGCAGCAGGCTCACATGGTCCTTTTCACTGTGTGAACACAGACCTGTTATCCCCTTGTGCCCAAATGTTCTCCTCTGATAAGAACACACCAAAAGAGTTGAGTTGGAAACATCCTAACCACTTAATTTGAGCTTGCCTCTTGAAAGGTTCTGCCTTTAAGAACAGCCACGTTTTGAGGATCTAGACCTAATATAAATTTGGAAGGAGAAATAAAACCAATTATGAATAGGAGTTTCGTGAATGAGACAAGAAGTTGTAGCCTGGAGACAGAGAAGAGGATATGAGAAAGGAAAACATGGACCACAAGAAACACTGACAAAAAGTTCAAAACGTTTAATTTGTAGAATTTCTATTATCAGACACACTTAACAACTATGCTATGATTTAGATGCTTTGCATTGACTTTAAAGAACAAGTTACTCATTTCATCATATACCAATTAAAATCATCCTCAAGTTCCAGAAGGACGTTAATTGATTCTTTGGAGACTTTAGTACATATTCCATACTGCTATGTGGGAAAAGTCTCAGAGGAGTTCTGAGAAAATGCATATATTGAGTCCAACAAATAGGCATGCCTAGACATCTGAGAACAGAGTTTGTCACTTCCAGGAGTTGGCTCTCTGACCAAAGGTAAGCACCTCAGGTCAAGTGCAGCAAAGCAGTTTGGCCTCTCTGTGACTACAATTAAAAGCTACAATTCAAGGAGAATAGTCTAACTTGTCTCTAAATGGATTACTGCTTTGATAAACACACACACACACACACACACACACACACACAGAGAGAGAGAAAGAGCTTAATCATATTCTATCCAATGATGCATGCTCACCTGCAATTTTAAAATTAGGTCGGTAGTTTTGTTACACCATGCATAGTCACATAAGCAGTGGAGAACACTCAAGAGGAAAATAAATTGCCTTGCTTTTGAAGAAGTTGGCCTTGTGTTTCCCAAACTTCTAGGGAATGGTGTTTCATTTCTTAGTTCTCATTGTTAGAATCCAGAGGCCTCATTATTCCTACAGAACTTTTACAGCTCCCCTGAAGAAAACAGGAGGGGACAACTGTGTGAGCAGACCCCACACAATAAGGCATTCTGTAGGGGAGGCTTTATTATTATTATTATTTCACATTCCCACATAAACAGGAAATTTCTTTCATAGTCCAAATGGATTTGAGGAAATGAGAATGAATCTTTTTAATTTAATCTTCTTTCTGAGTAGTGATACTGTACACTATGTTGGAGAAGTCCATCAGTTGTTTGATTTATAACCTGAATGATTTGAACAGCATTAGAATTAGAAAATGCATTAGACAAATAACTTCAAGAAATAAGGGAAATTTCCCATTTACTCATTGGAGAAAGATTTACTAAGAATATCTTAGTTACTTAGATACTTAGTTGCTGGATTAGAGCAGATAAATTAATGTAGAACTCTTTAACATAGGGATGTTGCCTGTGTTTAAGAGAAACAGTGAATTCAACAAACAAAACTTGAGAGAAACAGAAGACCACGAACAGACAAAAACCAAAAGGATGGAGACTGATGGTTGAAATACTTAATAGGAAGGGGTGTGGTCATAAAATGCCATTGGAAGCATTGTAAATGAGAAGAGGAGGTAAATCCTGTAAATACACGAAGAATAATGTTTCAGGCAGAAAAAAATAGTCAATAATCATTGATATTAAGGCAGAAATGTCATGTTGGTGGAACTGTGGTAAAGTCACAATGCTGCAACAGAATTAAGGATAAATGAATGTTAAGATATTAGAATTTGAACATTAAGCCATGAATCAATTCCTAGCCATTGTAAGAAATTTAATTTTAACTTGGTATAAATTGAGAGTTTTTTGGTATTTTAAATACCACCTACTCCCTTTCTTATGTTTTAAGTATCATACTGGATGCTACACTGAAACAGAATATGGCAGGAACAGGTGATTAAACCAATGAGAAGCTACTTCAATACTATGAATAAAACAATGTTCATTTAGACCGGTCTGGTAGCAGCACAGGTGGCTAGAAAGATACAACTCAAGATAGGTAAGGATGCAAGCATTTTTTGTGTTATTAAAGAGCTGAGAGAACACTAAAGTTGTGGGTTGATTCCTAATTTTATCTTGACAATCTGAAAAAATTTAAATATCAAAATATTGATTCAGAGAATTAATAGATGCACCACGTTTTAGAAACAGATTGGGAATTGAGAATTGAACATGCTAAGCTAATTAGCTTTTCTTATAGAAATGTCAGCACTGGACAGAAACTTGGGGATTTCCAATTGCTAGAAATCATAATCGGAGAATCAAGTGCAGAAAATTCAGATATATGTATTAGAAAGTTTGTGGACACTGAAATATTGTCTGTATATATGTGCATATACATATATATATCTATATCTATATATACTGTTACAATTGTGTTTGTCATGCCCTCAAAGAAGAACATTATTCCAAAAATTTCAAGTCATTTTTTATAAGATAAACAAGTTAAGAATTGCAGTGGTTAGAGAATATTCACAAGCTTAGAGATTATTTTCTAAGGAAAAGGAAAATAAGAATCCAAATATTGAGGAGAAAAGAAGAATGCAGTAATCATCTTTTGTATTTTCATCTCTCAGTTGAACCAAAATGATTGTACTGTCCTATGTATGCAAAGATAAATGTGTATATGAAGATTCCTAATCTGCTCCTCTACATAGTATTGGAATGGGAGGCTACTTTTTTATGATGGATTCTATAAGAGATGTTAAGAAATCTAAATAATAGAATGTTGATGCTTGCAAAAGTTTTAAAAAAAATTTAGATGTATAAAATGTGTTGCTGGAAGGAGATGACTCTACTCTCCTAAAATCACCCACGTAATCATCATTAGAGCTACCTCCCTATTAGGATTCCTCAGTCAAAGGCCAATGAACTTTGTACTTCCAAGAATATCATTCTTTTGTCAAATTATATTAAGGTTAGATGTAATCACCTCTCTTTCTATTTTTGTAGCTCTTGTCTATGTTTATATCACATCCAAAAAAGTCACTGCTAAGACAAATATCAAGTATTTGACCTATGTTTTCTTCTAGATATGCATAATTTAGTATCTTACATTTATGCCATTAATCCATTTCGGGTTAATTTTTGTGAGTGGTGTGAAACATGGGACCAATGTCATTCTTTTGCAAGTTGATATTCAGTTTTTCCAATGCCCAACATCAAAGAAATTCTTCTTCCTCCATTGTGTATTTTTGGGTGAGATTTTCAAGGATCAGTTGCACAGATTGATTTCTGGGCTCTCCATCATGTTCCATGGGTCCAGATGTGGGATTTTATGCCAGTCGTATGCTCTTTTAATTACTATGGCTTTGGAAAATAATTTAATCTCAGGAAGTGTGAAGCCTCCATCTTAGCTTTTTGTGGTAGTTGTGATGACCTTGGATACACTGGAGCTTTTGTAGCTCCAAGTGAACTCTAAGGTTATTTTTTTCCTATTTCTGTTAAAAATCTCATTGCAACATGGGTGAATATGTAGAACATTATTTCAGTGAAGCCGAGCAGACTAAAGAAGACTGAAGAAGAAAGGAGACCAGGATGGTTGCTGCCAGAAGCTGGGGAATAGGGAAGTGAGGAGACAGAGAGCACAGCCTTTCAGTTGAAGCAGAGTAAGTTTGGGGCTCCAATAGACAACATGATGCTTACAGTTAATAATACCAAATTGCATAATTGAAGTGTGTTAACACTTGATTTTACTTGTTCTCATTACAGAAAAAGTTGGCAAAAATATATGAACCTTAAAAAATTACATAAGATTAGATAACCAAAATAATAAATTTCTAGAATGTATCAAAATTCTGAGTGACACCACCACCTGGCTTAATTGTTTGCCTCTTTGTAAAAACTTGATTGTTTTTTTGTTTTGTTTTTTGTTGTTTTTGTTTTTGTTTTCTGTTTTTTGCTTGTTTTGTTTATTCAGCCTCCTGGGATCTCAGTTCTCATCAATCAATCAATCATTATTCCTTTCCCTGTGAAGACAGCAGCCATTATTTTGATAAGTTTTGTTTTTTTCTTTCCAGCTCTGCACTATGATCTATATAGCATTGAAAATTCTTGGCATGTTCAGAGGTGAATATTGTAGGTTTAGGGCTTGTTAAAAGACTTTCCTAAAGCTGCTAAGTACTGGAATTTGAATTGATATAGTTAGGGTTTGGATGTGACGTGTCCCCCAGAAGCTCATGGGTGACACAATGCAAGAAGGTTCATAGAAGAAATGCTTGGGTTATAAGAGACTTCACCCAATCAGTGAATTAATCCCCTAATAGTA
Organism: Spermophilus citellus; assembly: GCF_964194105.1. Classification (NCBI taxonomy): domain Eukaryota; kingdom Metazoa; phylum Chordata; class Mammalia; order Rodentia; family Sciuridae; genus Spermophilus; species Spermophilus citellus. The sequence continues at coordinate 242,076,113 of NC_138183.1, forward strand.
ATTAACTAAGTGGTAACTGAGGTGGGAGGGTATGGCTACAGGAGGTAGGAATTCAGGGCATGGCTTTGGGGGTATATATTTGTGTCTGGTAAGCGGAGAATTCTCTCTGCTTCCTGTCCACCATGGAAGCTTCTTCCCTCTGTCACATTCTTCCACTATGATGTTCTGCCTCATCTTCAGCCTTGAGGTATGGAGCCAGTCTTCTATGGACTAAGACCTCAAAATCCTTGAGCCCTCAAATAAATTTTTCCTCCTCTACAATTTTTCTGGTCAGGTCCTTTAGTCACAGGAGCAAAAAAGCTGACTAAAAGAGGCACCCAGTTAGAACTACATTTATTCAATTCTGCCTGTTCCAGACCTGTCTGCCTGCAACTGGACTTCTTCATAAGTTTTTGGTTAGCTCTTTACTCAATTGGTCACTATATCATATAGAATGGCCTCATGCCCATGCTGGTGACCCAGCTTCATATCAAGTTGAATGACAGAATTTGACCACATGCCTCAATATCCAGCAAGCTAGCTCAGGCTTGTTTACCTGGTATAAACAAGTTTCCACAGTGAAAAAGAATCACAAAAAGCCTATTGATATCTGGGGTTATAAGCAAATGATTGACCAGGACATGTAAAACTCCAGAGTTAAATAACAGATTTCACCCTGTAATCAATAGAGAGCTATGGTATTTTTTTTTCTTTATCCCTTTGTTTTTTATTGTTTTTCTTTGTGACTTTGGACTTGCTACTTAAAACTCTATGATTCAGTTTCTTTAACTAAAACAATATCATAATAAAACCACCTGTTTATAAACTTAAGGTGAGAATTCAATCAGTTAAGTAGAGGACCTGAGAGGTAACTGGCAGAGAGTTCCTAATATGAGACTTCCAGTTGCACTTATAGCAGCAGGAAAAGTGAAGTATATCAGTATTCCTGTAAATACCATCACAATACTTGATACATAAGATGTTTTATTAAGTTATGGACAGATGCAAATTTTTTTTTCAATTGCAGCCTATGTACCAAACATTCAGCAGAGTGTTCTCATTTGAATCTTCACATCATCAGACAGCCTTCGAGGAAGCTATTAGTCATCTTTATGAGCTGATTTCTTCTCAATTGTTTGATAAGGGAATGGCCCTGCATTAAGCAGGTAATAAACAGAAGCTCTAATTTTAAAACAGTATTTTGACTCCAATTCCAATAGTTTTCCAAAGACACAGTCTGAAGTCTTATGATTCTATATAGAGAGAAATCAATTTTCTCAATCCCCTTAAGAGTTATAGACTTAGTTGATATTCTGTTTATTTCTCTATCTCAAATTATGACTAAGTTACATTTCACTTCAGTATGATATCCAGGCTTTTCCCTTTGTGGTCATGGAAGTGGGAAATCGCACAGTCCTGACTGAATTCATCTTGGTGGGCATCTCAGCAGATCCCCGGTGGCAGCTGATTCTGTTTGTAACATTTCTGATGCTCTATTTGCTAACCATGGCAGGGAATATGACACTGGTCATCTTAATCAAGATTGATGCCCAGCTGCATACACCTATGTACCATTTGCTTGGCAATCTGTCTTTTTTGGATTTCTGGTACACCTCTGTATATACCCCTAAAATCTTGGCCAACTGTTTCTCAGAAGATAGACGAATTTCCTTGGCTGGATGTGGGGCTCAGTTTTTCTTTTCTTGTGTAGCAGTCTATACCGAGAGCTATCTCCTCGCATCTATGGCATATGACCGCTATGTGGCAATTTGTCACCCATTGCTTTATTCAGGCACCATGTCTTCTTCTGTTTGTAATCGGCTTGTTGTTGGATCCTACATAGGAGGCTTTCTGAATGCCATAGCCCACACTGCTAACACCTTCCGCCTGAGTTTCTGTGGTAACAATGTCATCGACCACTTTTTATGTGATGTTCTACCATTGGTAAAGATGTCCTGCACAGACACTCGGGTCTATGTCATAATCCTTTCCAGTATGGTTGGCTTTGCATTTCTCTCCTGCCTTCTGGCCATCCTCATCTCCTATGCCCACATCCTCCTGGCCATTCTGAGGATGCGCTCAGCCTCAGGTAGGCGCAAGGCATTCTCCACCTGTGCTTCCCATCTGGTCTCTGTCATGCTCTTCTATGGATCCTTGCTCTTTGTATACACAAGAACCAGTGCCAGCTACTCCCTGGAGAGCGACAAAGTGGCTGCCCTATTCTACACCATCATCAACCCATTGCTCAACCCTGTCATCTATAGCTTCAGAAACAAAGATGTCAAAGAGGCCTTCAGGAAAGCAACACTGATAACACAACCACAAGCTTGAAGGTCATCTTTTATGCATTTATTTCAATTGACAAGTTGTTGACTTATGGAAATAGTTTGTTTATTTTCTTTATCTTGTTATGTCTTGTTCTTTGGTTCCAGGTATTGAATCCAAGGCCTCACACATGATGGGCAATCGCTCTACTACTGAGTTATAAGCCCATCCTCTGCCAACATTTTTTTTAGACAAGGTTATACTAAGTTTCACAAGATGGCCTGGAACTTGGCATCATGCTCCTGTGTCAGTTTCCTGAATAGCTAAGATGAAGATATATGCCATCACATATCATAGACTTATAAATATGTTTGTATGCATTTCTGTAATTCATTTAAACAGAGAAGTTATAATAATGAAATATTGAGCAAACACTCTTTAGTGACTTTTTTGTGACATGCACTCTAAAGTCTGTGTTATTGGATGGAGTCCTGTAATAGAACACTTTGCCTCTTTGCATATTTCATTTTTCATATACTGTACTATGGTTTCCTTTGGGACATTTTGGAAAGTGAGAAAAGGAAGCAAATATTTTTTCTTGGATATAATCTGAGTTTGAAGTTTGGTGAGGAAACATCACAGGATTAGCAAAGGATATGAAATGGTTAGATTGCTAGAAATTTGCTGAAGACTTTACAAATATTTATTTCTATTCAGTTGCCCTCTCAGCATTTCTTTTAAAATCTCTCATTGAATATATAGAACATATTTGTATAAACTTTTACCCCCTACATTAATGTCATAGCTGCCAGAGTGTTCAGATTTAATGAAAAAACACTTGGTAAATCCACAGTGAAAGATGTATTTGGGGGATCATATACTAGAGTGTATCTCATGAAGCAAGGACTCCATGATGTTCTCCTGTGGTCACACAATGTCAACCTCACTAGGGGAAAGTAACAGCCTCAAGTGGAACAAAATTCAAACCAACAAGACCCAGTGATCATTTTCTTCCAACAGAAGGTTTTATGCTGAAACTAACAGCTCTCATGGTAGGAGTTTAGATTATATTTTATTAATATTTTTCAAAACAATGTAATTTAAGGATTATAAATGATACTTTAAAAATGAGAAGCTTATTGCTCTGAGATTAGAATTTTGTTACTGAAAGATTATAGTTATTATGTAAAAAAATTATAGCTTTTAATTGAAAATTTGCTGCTCAATATATAAACATGTTGCAAAACACCACATGGTTCATTCATTTTTTATTATATTATTATTTGTATTTGTCTTCCAATGTTTGTCACTAGCTACACTCACATTTTTACTAAGGTCTTGGTAATATTATTTAAACCTCAATCTTCCTATATATAAAATTAGCATGCACCTAGGATAGCCAAAGCCACAGTACCTAGGTATATATTGCTTCTTCTTTTTTAAAATATCATTTTAGTTGTAGATAGATACAATACTTTCATTTATTTCTATGTGATACTAAGGATCAAACCCAGTGCTTCATGTATGCTAAGTAAGTACTCTACAACGAAGCCACAATCCTAGCCCCAATATACTCTTATTTACATCAGGCTCTATAAGAGTATTGAGGAAATAGTAATTCCAGATAGATATGCAGGTCTTGGGACAGATGAGAACCATTGAGAGAACTGGCTTTGAACTGTATGTCTGCCAGGCTCCAACTCTGGAATCTTGAACAGTCTATGCACAACCATTGCTGTGTCTCAGAAAATTCATTTGTAAAATTGGAATCATCATAGATACTTCAACAGATTGTTTTGAAATCTCAAAGAGCTGAGTCCTTTACAGCTGTACTTGGAGAGTTTAACACACCAAGTAGATTGCCTAACATATTAATTACTCATTAGATATTTTATAATATACAGTGGAGAAAGTTGACAAGTTACTTTTAACCAGTATGATGTCTTGTTTGAATTGTCTTATTAGATAAAACTGTCAACACAACGCATTTCTTATTACTTCAAAATTGGTTAACGAATCAATGAGAAATGTGAATATGTTCTTGCTGTAAAATGTTATCTTTCCAGAAAAAGATAGGAAACCTCTGAAGTGATGTAGAATAGACATTCAAAGACCATGAGGTACCACAGTATAGAGGAAAACCCCCAACTTTTTTTATCCAATTGCTGCACATTCAGTTCTTACCTGTACTTACTTCTGAATTTACTTTGGGAAAATTAGTCAAAATTAATCAATTGCTCTGGGTCTATTTTCTACACTCTACCTAGAACTGCAATATAAACTTAATAGAGTTGTTGGATAATTCATTAGAAGTTATTTTGCTAGCAGTAGGTTTATATATATATATATCACTAATCACTCTAGGGACAGATTCCTAAGGCTTCCTCCCGAGCCTGGAGTCTATAAAAAAATCCATGCTATCCAATTCATTAAAACTTGCTGGATTTTACCTATGCTGCCTAGTTCATTTTTTCACACAAAAGGCACAGTCAGACACTGAGCTCTTTTACTCATCTGCCTTCTCACCAAAACTGATTTTATAGCCCGCTTTTGGACGGCAATGTAATTAATAGTTATTTTAAAGACAGTTAGTTACTTCAATATCTGTCACCTTACCATATTATATTAAAATAAATCTCAGTATATATCATATCAGAGATAATGGCTTGCTATTAACTAATATTTTAATGTTTAATGCTTCGGGTAATGAGGCAAAAGGTTTAGTGTGACTGGGGAAAACAACAGCACAGCCCAATTGAAATTCCCAGTAAAGAACCCACAAGAGCTTCACTTCACCCCTTCTCTAGGATCAGAACACTCGCCTCTAACATTTGTATTTTAAAGGGGAATTCTACACTGCAGATCCTGAAAGCTTTGATTCATAACTAAGCTCATCCTTTAGATCGCATTACTGTAATTCTTGAAGGTTTTCATGGCCTCAACCATTATGGGAAATGAAATTATTCCCGGAAGAGATCAATTGGATCTCGTTAGGCTTAATTCATAATTATAAAATTGCTAATAATGAATTGAAAGTAGAGAAAGAGGCAGAAGGAGGAGAAATATGTGTCCTAAAGCATGTGCATTCCTAAATAATGAGGAAGCATTATTTCCACTCATCATAACAATTATCAGATAAAGACATTATATGGATTGAACTGTGATCCTACCTGGATTGAACTGTGATCCTACCAATTCATAGCAAGAATCTCTGAACCAATGAGATTATTTGTAGATAGGGCTTTTTGAAGTAAATAAGGATTAGTTCATAATCTGATAGGAATGCTCTTTTTTAAGAAGAGGAAGAGAAATCTACCTATTACACACAGACACACGCACACACACAATGAAAGAATGGCTTTTTACAATCAAGGAAGACAGGCCCCATAAAAACCTAACCATTCTGGTACCTGATCTTGGACTTCCAGACTGCAGAAGTATGAGAACATAAATTTATGTGGATGGAGACACCAGTACATGGCATTTTATTATGGTAGCCCTAGCACATTAAGACAACACAATTTGATTATAGATGACAATTATAAAAACAGAGACTCAAACAACTTAAACTGATAGTGAAGAACAGAAATGGGCTTTGCACTCAGGGTTGTGTGAAGCTAAACCCCAGGCCCTCTGTGTAGTGCCATAAAAATATGGGAGTATTAGGGTCTCTTCATTTATTCAAATCCATGAATCTCCATTATAGAATTTAAGAGTAAACAACAAAAACAAAAAAGAAAATGGTTAGTTGGCTCACATAGGTCAAGCATATTCAGTTATGCCTGTTGCTAGGGAAATGGGACACTGGTAACTAGGGAATGTGGTAACATGATTACTTGAATTGTCACCAGTGATGTCATGGCATGGAGTGCAAGTGGAGAGAAAGGCACTGAAAGATAAGTTGGTTGAAGCATTGATACAAACCATGATAATATTGATTATTTAAAAAAAAAAACATGAAGCCAGTCACAGTGGTGCATACCTATAATCCCTCAGCTTGAGAGGCTGAGGCAGGAGAATTGCAAGTTCAAAGCCAGCCCCAACAACTTAGTGAGGGCCTAAAGACTTACTGACACCCTGTCTCAAAAATATTCTTTTAAAAGGGCTAAAATGTGGCTCACTGTTTGAGCACTCCCGGGTTCCATCCCTAGAATGAGAAAAAAAAATGGTGCATTTTGTTCTGAAATCTATGAACATCTTACATGAAAGAGCATTAAGAAAAACCCAAGTACACCTTCAAAAGAGTTTCTGATCTCCTACAGTTGATCAGGACTACTCCAATGATGGGGTTAGAGCCTCATAACCCAATCACCTTCCAAAGTCACCACCTATGAACACAGCTGCACTGGAACTAAGCCTTCAACATATGGACTTTCGGGAGACACCCCAGATCCAAGCCATATCATACTAAAATATGGCTACAGCTATCTTAAGAGAATTCCTGAAGTTTGGGCTGGGTGGTAGGATTAGAGATACACATTTAGGACCAAAGTGTGCAGATGAAGACTATCAAGGGGAATGCTGATATTTTCCTTGGGCTTAGATGGGTGGTGGTCTCAGATGCAAGTGTACACAGTTACATGAGCAGAAACTGATGGATCAAGAAGTTAGCATAACACTGGAAAATTAATATTGGAGAGGTACATCGATGGATCTTTAGGAAAGGACAGTATGAAGACACTTAGGCTCCATCACTAATGTCCAAAAATAGTGTGTACGAATTGCAGAGAAGACATTCATGGGCCAAAAAAATAAAAATTCTATGCCACTAATAATATTTGCATCACATGACTTACCAAAGTTGTAGGAAACACTTCATTCTAGTACTCCAAGATTCAAAACAGCTACTTCCAGAATCTTTCAAAACCATTAATCTTTTTTAACTAGTAATGAAGTGTACAAAATGAGACTCACTCTTTGCTTCCCTAGACTGCTGAGCTTTAATAGTGTGCCCATGACGTTGAGCCATGGCAGCAAGGATGCAAACTATATATGGGTGAAGAAAAAAAAAAAAAACAGTGTCTCTCTTTTTTTACTCCACTAGTAACCATCCAAATGATTTAAAACAGAGGCACTACCATGACACTTCTCACCTAACTGGTACAGTGCCCTGGTTTTGTTTGTTTGTTTGTTTGTTTTTGTTCCATAAAACATATAGTTTCCTCATGAGAGCCAGTCTCTTATGATTTTAAGTAATAAGTCATATTTTGTACTTGATCTGACTTATGAATTAAAAATCATGAGAGACTTCCAAACTCCTTACCATGATCTAAAACCTTGTGGGTCAAGAGCAAAAATCATAAGCATCATGGATCATGAATATCTGACTAAAAGGAAGACTTAGGGATTGCTGAGACCAAGTGGATTACCTTCTGCGTTTTACAGGTAGGTGAGTTAAATTCTACTGGCCTATCACGTAAAGGATGTTGTGTTACTCTGGCTCCTCCAAGAAGACACCCAGGTGGAATTAAACAGGCAAAGACTTCATTAGATGAAGTGCCTTTGTCTTCAAGATTAAAGGGAGACCAGCTTCACCCTCAACCAGCTTAGATTACAGTATTGTGTGAGATTATATTTCTGTACTGGGACAATTTCAGTTGATTTTCCTTCAACCACAAATAAATGTGTCTTCTTTATGAGAAAAGCAGAGCCTTGGCTGTCTTCCATCTTCTTCATTCATTCCATAAGATTCTACAAATATTGCCACAGATGTCTGCCCAACAAAGTATTTATTGACACCTAGTTTATTTATATATATATATATATATATATATATATATATATATATATATATATATACACACTTAGCTTGTCTAGCTTGTCTTTACAGTTATGTAAAGACAACTTGGATTCTGTAGTTTGTAGTTCTGGGAATCTAATTGCTTTGCTGTTTCTTTCACCTCCCTCCCTAGCCCACTGATAACTGGCCCTGCAGAGCTTTACAAGGATGCTGAGGATGTTCTGTATATAGTTGATAGACCTTTATTTTACTTATTTATACGTGGTGCTGAGAATTGAACCCAGTGCCTCACACATGCCAGGCAAGTGCATTACTACTGAGCCCCAGCCCCAGGCCCCGGATGATGTTCTTAACAATGCATTTCTTAATGCCTGAGTACAATGATGGTTCCTGAAGTCCTAGAATGAGGAAGATGGGGGTTGGGGTTGATGGTTAGACAGTGGTAGATCCCACTACACATAACACAGCATAAGCACAGTGTCAAAAAAAAAAAGCTTTCTCAACTTTACGTAATAATACCTGATTTGTCAACATACAATTCCATTTAATTATCTTGTTAGTTCCTCCACAAGTAAAGAAACCCTGAGGGAGCTCAGCAATCTATAACCCTGGGAATCTAGAAAATGGCATAAAAGATTCTGGAACTTTCAGATTTGAATTCTGATGAGATGGTGTTGTCACTGAAAATTTTAGGTAAGTTGTTTAATTCAGATGTTATAGACAGAAAATTGTATTTCTTACAAATCTGCTTAATAGCCCTCTATATACTAACCTCCTGAAAGACTGAAAGAAGGGGCCTATTTTGAAATGTTTTTATTATCTTCCTGTTTTAATCTCTGAGTTCACACAGAGAAGTAGAACTTCACAGCTTCGGTGACACAAAAAATATCCATTAACCCTACCAAAAAATACAATTGGAAAAAAAACTAAATGTGAAATCATACAAGAACCCATGAGAAACTTTGTTAATATCTCAAGAGCAACTGATGTGACTGAAGTAGCAGAGATCATTAGTTTCAAGAAAAGCTGAAGTTCTTTCAGTTTGATATTCCTTGGGAAAGTTTAAAGGCATATGATATTTTTAAGAAGACCACTGATAATGAAGCTTATCTTTAAACAAAAAAGGGTGGCTTTTAATACTTTTGAATGGAAAATTTATCTTTTGATTATCATAAAAAGTACCCTTTGTTAGAAATATATAATATATCCTGCCAGGTAAATGAATTTCCTTATTCTGATTTAAAAATACAGGATCAGCACAAAAGTCAGTCTTTCTGGGGCTGTATGTAGTGATACAGGGGGAAATGCCAAGGAAATTTGTGCCCTGTCTTTCTTTGTGGGACCCAAGGTGAGTCATGAGCATATCTTTGTTTTGTTTTGTTTTTTTTTCCCAAGAAAAAAGAATTGCATATTTTTCATAAAATTTCAAAGGGACTGTAACCCAATCAAAGGAGATGGAGCATCCCTTGGCTCCTGATGAATGGTGATACCATTTAGAGGACTTTCCTGCAAAGGCATCATCAATAGGAAGAGAAGAAAATGCCAACAGAGACCTGCAAGCACATGGAGGCCTCAGTATCAAGCACAAATCTAACCCATTGCTATGCTTTTCATACAAAGACAATGTTGCTGCTTTACACCTGCATAGCATAATTATTTACATAGGACAGATATGACAATGTATTAAGCACCTGATGTATAATATCTCTTTTAAATCTTCTTGCAATCCTATGAGGAAATTGTTATTACCTCCTTTCATAGACAAGAAAAGTGAGATAGGGGTATTTAAATAAGTGTTGTAAGGTCACAAGTATAGAAATTTTTAACATCAGGACCGAAACATAAATCCGTTATAACTCATCTTTTGAAATTTATAAAATTATGAAACATATCTTTATATGCATTGTAAGGCAGGCAAGGCTCCTGTAATATAATAATAATAATAATGGGACTGATATTCAGGTCAGCATTTTTCATTGTGATTTACACACAAATGAAGTTCCAAATACTTGGCCTGTTTTTATATTTAAAAGCAGGTTATATAATAAAAGCAGGTTATATATTTAAAACAGGTTCCTTTGGGGTCACCTACAACATGCTAAATTAGAAACACTGGCTAGGTGATTTTATGTATAAAGAATTTGAGAATCACTTGTTCCTCTAGTATTTACAACATGCCAGGCATGTACTTGCTCTGTGGTTGGGTTGACTGAAAGACAAATGCTTTCTCAGGTCCCTCTGGATTGATGGACAGCTCTGATTTCCAAGGGTTGCTTCCTATTTCTATCCATCATGATATCTGATGAAAGGCAATCTGTTGCAGACATGGAAAAATACTTATACTTACAGACACACTCCATTTGGGTAAACAAATATTTGCTCAGGCTGAAATTTGGGGACTGGTTGATTTGTTTCTTCCTATCTGGGTCTGCAAAGAACACGTTCAATCTGGGCTTGCTGGTGTCAAGGCATGCATGTGGGACATCAAACAAAATTTTGTGGTGGTTTTAGGGTAAAATGACACCATTTGAGGCTACTCAGAGCATTGGTCCTATTGAGTTGTTTCTCTTCTGAATCAAGGCTTCCCATTCATTCATTTAGTAAATATTTATTGTGTGCCTCTTATAGTTGTTAAGTACTCACAGACATGGGGAATATACTGGTGGATGAAGTGGACAAAAATCCCCACTATCAAAGTTTACATCATAGTGAGAGCTCTTGTCTCAGTTTGACCTCAGTGACCCAGTAGTAAAAGTAAATTAAGGGCCATATCATTGCAGATAATTGGAATACAATAATATTCTCTAATTATTTTCTGTTTCTCAAATGATTCCTAGAAGAATCTATGAATATTCATGAAGTAAAACATAAAGCTTTGGAGCAGAGTTTTTTTGTTGTTTTTTTATTTTTTATTTTTGTTTTAATTAGTTACACATGGAGCAGAGTTTTTTAACATATGATAACATCCTTTAAGAACATCTTTAATTCTGCGCTTGGGTTTTCGAATGCCATAAAGACTGGGGGCTTTGATGACTATTTAATATGCAGAAAACCAAGGTAAAAATGTTTTTTATCCATGGTATAATCCTATGCAAAAAAAAATGTCTCAACACTTATATCTAGGGTCTTGATGGTCATTTGTGCACTGAAAAAGATCTTTATGAATGAAATCAACTCCACTCAATGATGAATGAAAATACATATTTTCAAGTTTCCCCTATCTTTAGGAAATTTATCTAGAAATTTCAACTTGAATAATTGTCATTTTGTTCTGTTTGAAAGTTTATTGGTAATTGCTCACCTTGTCAGTAAAATCTCATCACGGATGTTAATGCCATTTCTGGTGTTTAACACACTAATATCTTCATGGTGATTCTATATGTATTATCCACTTTCCTGTAGAATCTACTTCACAAAGTGATCCAGCTTTTACATGTAGAATTTGCATCTCTTACAATAAATTCTACATTATAATTATTATCATATAATAATTACATTATTAAATACTTTGATTTATGTCTTTTATATTTGACTTAGAATAGTTGACAAATTATACATCAACTGTAAATTTCATTTTGAGACCATAAAGGAACACTGAAAAATGTATGTTTTTAAAAGAGATTTTTTTTCCAATATAACAGAATTCTGAACTGTTGCTAAAAACAACATCAACTTAGAAATACAGTCTCTAAAAATGATGTCCATGACTCAATATAGAGACTGGAAAATAATGTCTCAGGCTTTTATACCCCCAAAACCCACAATGACATCATACTCGTTTTTATCTGATATAAAGATAGATTTATTTGCTGGTGCCGATTCCAATTTCACCCTGACTCTCCATCTGATTCATTCCCTGGATTTCATAATAAATGTGTCAGCCCCTTTTATTGACTACCTGGGAAGAGAGCATTCTCTGAGATGGTATTAAAAGATATTGTCATTACATCTTAAACCATGGGGACATTGCACCTGTGGGCTCTGAACCACCTGTCCATTCTTAGATGGAATATAGAAAAATAATTTTTTTAAGTCTAAATTCATTTAGTTCCTAGTGCATTATTATTCCATTATCTGGTTTAGTTTTCATAATATCCTAAGACATTAATTGAAAACCTGTTGGTATTTATTGATTTATTTGTTTCCTACAAACCTGTACCTTGTAAAATAAAGTCTTTCAGCCTCATAGCCATGTCTTTGTGTCTAAAACTCCACCTGGAGCTAAAGAAATACTTTTTTGTAAAAATAAATAACAACCCCATTATGGTTTGGATGTAACATATTCCCTAAAAGCATCTGTGTTATTGCAGGAATCTGCAGAGGTGAAATGATTAGATTATGAGAGCTGTAACCTAATCTATGGATTGACCCATTTGATAGATTAAAAATTCTAAAAGACTAGTGATACTGGGTAGTAACTGTATAGCATGGATGGAAAGATAAGTAACAGGGGTATGTCCTTAAGAGATTGTATCTTGTTGCCCACCTGATTCTCTCTCTCTCTCTCTCTCTCTCTCTCTGTGTGTGTGTGTGTGTGTTTGTGTCTTCTTTTTAGCTGCCACATGGTGAGCAATTTCCTTGATCATGTCCTGCCATGATAATCCGTCTCACCTCATACCCAGAGCAATGGAGTTGGCTGATCACAGACTGAACCTCTGAAACCATGAACCAAAACAAACTTGTCCTCCTCTAAGCTGTTCTTTTCAGGTATTTTGATCATAGTAACACAAGGCTGACTAATACAAACCCTCTACATCATTTTGAATTTCCCATTATTAAATGTATTTCACATATTGAAATTGAACTCAGAAAATTCCTCACTTGCAAAAGGGACGCAAGGTTCCTGCTTCTTGTTGAGCACATCAAAGGGGCTTAGCATGGAGAGTGCCTTCATCTGGTGTTGGTTGTGGCAATTAAATCTTCTCTACTCCATCCCTAGGTAAAAGGTCTCTAAGGCATGGAAAGGAGAAATCACACAGTGACTGAGTTCATCTTGCTGGGCTTCACAACAGACCCTGTGATGCAGGTCCTCCTCTTTGTTGTGTTCCTTGGAGTGTACTCTGCAACCTTGGTAGGAAACACCATCCTCATAGCACTGATCTGTAATGACTCCAGGCTCCACACACCCATGTATTTTTTCATTGGAAATCTGTCTTTCCTGGATCTCTGGTATTCCTCTGTCTACACCCCTAAGATCCTAGTCACCTGCATCTCTGAAGACAAAAGCATCTCTTTTGCTGGCTGCCTGGCTCAGTTCTTTTTCTCAGCTGGGCTGGCCTATAGTGAGTGCTATCTGCTGGCTGCCATGGCTTATGACCGCTATATGGCTATTTCCAAGCCCCTACTTTATGCTCAGGCCATGTCAAGGAGATTGTGCATCTGTTTGGTTCTATATTCCTATACTGGGGGTTTTGTCAATGCAATAATATTAACCAGCAACACCTTCACCTTGGATTTCTGTGGTGACAATGTCATTGATGACTTTTTCTGTGATGTTCCACCTCTAGTAAAGTTGGCATGTGATGTGAAGGAGAGCTACCAGTCTGTACTGTTCTTCCTTCTGACCTCCAATGTCATTACCCCTACCCTACTCATCCTGGCCTCCTACCTCTTCATCATTGCCGCCATCTTGAGGATCCGTTCCACCCAGGGCCGCCTCAAAGCCTTCTCCACCTGCTCCTCCCACCTGGTCTCTGTGACCTTGTACTATGGCTCCATCCTCTACATCTACTCTCGCCCAAGTTCCAGCTATTCCCTTGAGAGGGACAAAATGGTTTCTACCTTTTATACTGTGTTGTTCCCCATGCTGAACCCCATGATCTACAGTCTGAGGAACAGAGATGTTAAAGAAGCCCTGAAAAAGCTTTTTAAGTTGGCTCAATCTGAAGTCTAAATTGATACACTTTTTTTCAGATCACTGCTAAGCTATAAAACACTGCTCCTGGAGAAGAACGGGGAATTGGATCTTAAAATATTAAATTTCTATTTAATAAAATTTAACACATTTTTAAATTTGTATTAGTTTCTTTGGTTTAGTGATTAGAATTTCTACTATTGATTATACATTCATTTTAATATTTGTATAATTTTCAAAAAGCAGTATCTGGGTTGAATGCAAAATATAAGTATGTTTATAATACTTCTAGAATACCAAAGATTAAATTTTACTTTGTTCTCTCTCTCCTAATGTAGATCCAAATATTTCTCCCTACAAAGTATCATGGGTATATAAAGGAAACACAATATGGAATTATATTGCTGGCTAAATAGTGTTTATTAAGTACTAGCAGAACTTCAATGATAGACAAACAAGGAATATCAAGATTTTTGATGAAAAGAGACAAAGAGCATTGATGTGTAAGAAAATAAATGCAGGTAAAATTAAAGAGAAGAAATCTGAAGCTTATACAAATGACACAATGTTTACAATTATTTGTTGTAATGTTTTTAAATTTTAATGGATTATTTAAATGTGATAATTTCCTCTTTTGCAATCATCTTTCAATGACAATGTTCTAACCTATGAGCTAGATGCTCCATATAAGTAAAACTTAACTGACAGTCCTTACTTATGTTTTTGGAAAGGGTATTAAATAAAATATTAACCAAACCTGCCATGGAATAAATATTGAACTGTAAGCTGTTTTCATAATCAAAATGTTCTATGGAAAAATACTAGTACTAGGTCAAGATTATTGTCCTTCCCACCTGAACTTGTAGTTGGAATTTCACCAAAAGCCGTGGCAGAGAATTTCCCCTAAGGAAGTACCCAAAACCATCCTGAGACAGCTTAGTGGGATTCCAAGAGAGAATCATCAATGGGTGGATAAATTTGCAGTATTCATTAGGGAACCTTAAAACAGGAGGGCTGCAGCATGTTCTCTCAAAGGACAGCAACATGGCGGATGTCATACCTAGTTGTTTCTACTGATGAGGATGAATTATTAAGTTTATATGAGAGATTTGGCTCAGGGTCAGTGTTCCCATGCATTCAGCAACATATTTGGTCATTCAATGTTTCAGACAACAACCTACACAATTCTGTCAGTGCTGATGATGGTCAAGCCCCTCACTCTGTTTCAAGTGTCCTGGGAAAACATGCAACTAGTAGCCACATGGTTAGGCATCCTATGTCTCTTGGCCAGGACAAACGAAAAAGCAAAGAGAGCTGGGGACCCTACTGTTAAAGATTTTTTCACTGTTGCTATTGATTTACTTCATTTAGTTTGATGTTCTTTTCTACTAGTGGGGTTCCATGGCTGTGTGACTTAGGGAAAAACTACAAAGTACTCACTCTCCCAAGGAGAGAACACTCTCGAAGAAAGATATACAGTCCTAAGGACATGTATTTCTCCGTGGATTTAGAAAGGATTTTGTGGGTTACTAGTTTTTTTTTTTAATCTAAACAACTCCTAAATATTTTGAATAATGTTATATTGATGTAGAGGGAATGAGGTTTACAAATACAGTTTCTGTATACTCAATTAGAGCTTTAGGAAGGAATTTAGAGGAAACACATTACTAAAAATAATTATTTGTAAAATCTGGAGCAAATGTTCAGGATTCTCGCCGTTCCAAATCTTCTCCTCACCTAGTAATGTTTGTTTATTAAGTTTCCAAGTTAAACTTTATGTTGAGAACTATGAAATTTCCTCTTTTGTTTCACAAAAGCTCCCAATGACAACTAGCAAAATGAGTTTTATAAAAACTAGTACTGCAAAGAAGCAAAATAACATTGTGGAGTATTAAAAACCAAGTACTGCAAGTTAAGAATAGTTCATATCATGAAAAAATAATACTTTGAGTTTTTTCTTTGATACCCCATTGTTTAAAGTATCATTTGTTTAATTTAAATGAAATACAGAAATGGGTACACACGCGTTTACATGTCAGTTATTTGGAAAATAAAAATATTCAGCCACAAAACAACCTTCATGATTGTGGTCGTATGATCTGGGTTGCTTTCCTGAAGGCCTCTTTGACATCTTTGTTTCTCAGGCTGTAGATAAGAGGGTTGAGCAGTGGGTTTAACACAGTGTAAAACAGAGCAGCCACTTTGTCTTTCTCCAGGGAGTAGGTAGAACTGGGTCTTGAATACATGAAAAGCAAGGATCCATAGAAGAGCATGACGGAGACCAGGTGGGAAGCACAGGTGGAGAATGCCTTGCGCCTTCCTGAGGCTGAATGGATCCTCAGGATGGCCAGGAGGATGTTGAAGTAGGAGATGAGGATGGCGAGAATGCTAGAGAGAACAGTGAAGCCAACCACACCCAGAAGGACTTTTTCATAGACCCGAGTGTCAGTACAGGACATTTTTACCAATGGTGGTGCATCACAAAAAAAATGGTCAATGATATTTTTACCACAGAAACTCAGGCGGAAGGTGTTAGCAGTGTGGGCTATGGCATTCAGAAAGCCTCCTATGTAGGATCCAGCAACAAGGCCAATGCAAACAGAAGCAGACATGGTGCCTGAATAAAGCAGTGGGTTACAAATTGCTGCATGGCGGTCATATGACATGGCTGCCAGGAGATAGCACTCTGTGTAGGCCACAACACAGGAGAAGAACAACTGAGCGCCACATCCAGCCAAGGAAATGCGCTTATCTTCTGAGATACAATTGGCCAGGATTTTGGGGGTATAGACCGAAGTGTACCAGAAATCCAAGAAAGACAGACTGCCGATGAAAAAGTACATAGGTGTATGCAGGCGGGAGTCAATCCTAATTAATATAACCAGGGTCATGTTCCCTGACAATGTCACCAAATAAAGCACCAGAAATATTACAAATAGAATAGGCTGCCACCTTGGGTCTGCTGAGATGCCCACCAAGATGAATTCAGTCAGGACGGTGCGATTTCCCACTTCCATGTCCACAAAGGGGAAATCCTGAATATTGTTACCAGGGAATAAACATCACTTAGTGTTTTTTTTTTTTTTTTTGAAACAACATAACAAGTATATCAATTGAATCAGCAATTTCTAAGAAGTAACTTCATTTCTTACTGTCTAGAATTTTAGAACTTCAGTCTGACTTGGAAAGACCATTGGGATTGGTACAAAAATTATTTTAAAATTAGGTAATTCACTTACCATCTTTAAGACAAGTCTCTTATTCTCATAACAATAAAATAAATGAAATTCATGAAAATGACGAATAATTTCCTGGAAGATTGTCTGAGTTAAAAAAAAATATATAGAAGAAAACACTAAGGTCAAGTTTTAATAGATAGTTGGCACTCAAAACAAATTTCAGTATCCTTCCATAGATCATGAATAATTTCTTGTGTATCAAGGATTGTGTCAAAGTATATTATACTGTCCCTCCTACAATTAGTACAAATAGAAAAATAAATACATTTCTGATCATATACCAGTTTCTATTCATAGACCTATACTTAATTTAACTGACTTTATTTTCAGAACAACCTTATAATGTAGGTGGAATTATGCTCTTCATGATATAGTGGAGGAAACTGAAGCATAAAATGTTCAAGTAATCAAAGTCACAAAGCAAGTCAATAGAAGAGCTGATATTTGAAACCAGAACCTGTTTATTCAATAGTCTATGTTTAGATACGAGCTTATAACTAGAGAGGAGTGAGAAATTTGGGTATGCTATTATACAGTAGAGAGATCATAGAAATTGACAATGTACTACATATCTTTAAAAGCCAAAAAGAAGGATTTTGAATGTTTTACCTTAAAAAATGATAAATGTTTGGGGAGATAGATGTGTTTACCCTACCTTAAACATTATATAATGTAGATATGCATGAAAATATCACATAGTACTGCATATATGTATAAGTTCATGTTTTTATATGTCAGTTAAAATAAACTTAAGTTTAAGAATTAAAAAATAAGAAAAAATTAAGGAAAGAAGAACATATGCTCTCCACCACTATCATTTCTCTCTCTTATGGGTGAATACTTGTTTTCTCTTGTGTTCGCCTAATTAAGGCAATGCCATAGCCCTCTTTCAACCTGAAAATCCATTAGAACTAACTTTCCTCTAGCTGAGGAGTTTTGTATGCATAGTTCAGGCATTTTCTGATGTGGTAGATGCTGAACAATAAAAAGAACCCAATTTGGGTGGCAAGGCATTGAGAAACCACGAATCCTTTAAATTTCATATCCTGAATCTCAAAAGTTCTCAGAGAGAAGCTAAGAAGAGGTGTCTAATTAGTTAATTAATTAGCTACTAATCAGTTACTAATTAGAGTGACTATACTTACTAATTAGTTACTAATTAGAGTAACTATATTTCCATATTCAAAATATTTACCTTCCAGAAAAACTAATCAGTGTTCTAAGCAGAAATGCAAACTCGAGTCCTCTACTGCTTCACTTATCCACTGTTCTTATTTCTAGGAAGGAAGGTATGAATGGCCTAATATTTCAAACACAGGCAATGATGCTCAGTGATTTGATTTGATTGATACTATTGTAAACAATTCAGCTTGAAAACCTGAAGACAAGTTCACCTCTTTCACTCTTAGTATATAATCATTGTCTTTCATTAACACTTAGAGTACAGGCACTTTTGTCCCACACCCAAGGTTCCAGAAGTGGGTTTTAACTTACCTTTATGACCCTATAGTCCACCAGTTCTCATCACCTAAGACTTCACCATACAGGATCACACCCGTGATTCATCATTCAATAATGATTTCTCATTTCCTCAAAGGCCCACAATTAATTCTATGCTGCTGTGCCGTCATTCATTTGCCTGATGAAATTTTTGTTCTAAATCTGATCAAGTGTGAGCAGAATTATGGTGGTGGGAATTCATGGTTAGCTTTTGCTACATTTGTTTTTCTGACTTCAAGAGGCAAATAATTATTAGAATAAATTGTCTAGTCTACTGGTCATCAATTTCCCAGAAGATGAATTTAAGGAGACTTTAAAAATGAGAATTGGGCCAAATAACACTCACTGTGGGTTAAGAAGTTAGTGGAAAGAAATTCTATCCCAAGAAAATTAAGTAATCAGAGCTTACATGAGAGAGAAATTGGTGAGCTAAAGAAACTGAGAGAGGTTAAATAAAGATGGATGGGTAGAGAGTCTTGGAAGAGCCAAAAGAGATACTAGATTACAAAACTCTTCCCAGCAACTCAGGAGGCTGAGGCAGGAGAACTGGAAATTCAAATCCGGCCTCAGCAACTTTGTGAGGCCCTAAACAACTTAGGGAGACTCTGTCTCAAAATAAAAAATAAAAACAAAAGGAAGGCTGGGAATATGGCTCAGGGGTTAAGCACCCCAGGGTTTAATCCCTGATAACAAAAAAATAAATAAATAAAATTAAACTTGTGCAAGCCATAAAGAAGACTTCTTATCCTGTAAGCCAACAGAAATGGAAGCCATAGCCATTATGAAGAATTACTGTGATCAGATATACTTATGTAAAGTTCATTCAAGTTGCGGGTCTGAAAATGCATTGAAGGGAGTAATTCTTCACTCTAAGTGGACACTCTGAAATCCTCATTCCTCTGTCAGTGGTATATATTAGCCTTCTGATCTTCTGAAGACAGAAATGAAGCATTAAACTTTCTAGGTAGAATTAGAAAGCATTATATGAACTGGAATCGAATCCTGGTAGATGGAATTCAAAGACCATCAGTCTTAATCTCACCTCTGAACAAAAATTTCTATTCAATAATAATTTCTCCTTAAATGCTGTTGAAATCTAAAGACAAGATCCTTTTAAAATATGAGTTGGTACCAAAGCTGCTGCATCTCTTTTTTTAGAAAACTATGAAACTTAGAAACTACAATATATGGAAAGAATGCATAAATAAATTTGATGGAACTCTCTGTTAAAAGATACATTGCCATAGCCATCATTTTGACTTCTGTATGCAATAAAATTATATCACAAAAATTTATCACATTATATTTTGGACCAGAGTTCATATGTTTAAAATAGAGAGAGGGAAATTAAATTAAATAATAGATCAAAAAATTATGTGTTATAGTACCAAACAAAAAAGGTCACAATTCTTTTCTGGTATCAAGAGTGGACTGTTTTTCCCACCTCTTGTGACTTAGAAGGCTTGGTGGGTTGCTTTGGCCAATAGGTTGCAGCATAGACTGCCCCATGTAGTTTGCAAGATTGGGTCTCAGTAGCTTTTTTGTTTCTCTTCTCACTTCAGAATCCCACCAAATGTCTGTGAATAAGCCCTGATTAACTTATTGAATAATGATACATCTGGTCTACACTCTATAGACACATTAAATGACCCCCAGACATGGGAGCAGGGTCATTCCTTGGGATCCATCCCACAAATATATGAGCAAGTCTGCTTGAGGACAGAAAAGTCTGGCATAGGCAGAATTGCAAAATGGAAATGACACACAAGTTCAAGGCCTGATTCCCTTAGTGGTAGCTCTATCATTTTGGAAAAGCAGTTTAACAACCTGCCAACCCCCATGTGCTCACGTCCAAAAAGATGAGAAGATCTCAAAGTTAAATAGGTAAAATGCACAGCCCATTCTGCACAGCTAATATAGCCACAAAAATAACTATTTATTTTTCTGAATGAGAGGGAAAATACCTTACTTATATAAAGTTCTGAGCTTATAAAAAAATAAGAGAGAAGGTCAAGTTTCTACAAATAATTTAAGCCCAAACAAATAATATCATTCAGTATCTAACTAAAATCCATAAGTTTAATATTTTTGTCACTATTCCCATGTAATTGATACAGGAGTGACAGTCTTAGAAGTGCAAAGTTCATTGGCATGGGATTGAAGAGGTCTGTAATTGGTACATGTCCCTGATGCTAATCACCTGTGTGAATTGGAAGAGTAATCTTTCCTCTCAGGAGCACATTTTGCCCATATGGAAAAAAAAAAGTTAATCATTGTCCCTAGAAGCAGCATTCTATATTCCAATTTATGTTAACATCTCTTAGAGAAACCCAAAGGAAATAATAGATAGCCTCACCTGTTGAAATATCATGTGGCAAAGCAGATTAGCCATGCCTATCTGTGGAAACATGGGACATCATCACCAATTTTGTTGCAGTGACAATACTAGAATGTGCCAAATACTACTGCCTTCCTCTTTCCACCTCAAGATTTGCATTCTCATTTTTTCACCCCGCCCCCCCTCAAAAAAAACAATCCTTTCCATAATTCTCTAGCCACGATGTTCCTTAATTTCTTTATCAGTAAATTATTAATGGCTTTCATATTTATGGAGCCTAGGCCTCTTTGAAAACATGATAAATGTAATGATAATTTTCCCCAATATGTACATGCACAGATATTCAAACATGCAACATTTTAGAGACTTTATCAACTATGAGAAAGCCACCTTATCATTTCCCAATTTTGATTGTTATGTAAAAATTTCCACCAGTTGAAGATGCTTCAGCTTTATTCCAGTGCTAGCATTCTGTATTAAAAAATGAATAATAGATACATGCATTTAAGCTTAGCATGTTTAAAGCTGAATTCTTTTTTTAATTGCTTTTATTTTTTAAATACACAACAGCAGAATGCATCACAATTCTTATTACACATATAGAACACAATTTTTCATATCTTTGTGTATAAAATATGCTCATACTAATTCATGTCTTCATACATGTAAAGCTGCTTTTTCCTTTTTTTGATAGAATGCTAGAATTCAATCTATATTAAGAAAAATCTGGATTACAGAGGTAACTTTCATTCCTCTTAAATCAATAACTTATCATTATTTTTTTTGTTGGTCGTTCAAAACATTACATAGTTCTTGATATATCATATTTCACAGTTTGATTCAAGTGGGTTATGAACTCCAATTTTTACCCCATATACAGATTGCTGAATCACATCATTTACACTTCCATTGATCTACACATTGCCATTCTAGTGTCTGTTGTATTCTGCTGCCTTTCCTATCCTCTACTATCCCCCCTCCCCTCCTCTCCCCTCCCCTCTTCTCTCTCTACCCCCTCTACTGTAAATCATTTCTTCCACTTGTATTACTCTTCCCTTACCCCATACTTCCTCTTGTATGTAATTTTGTATAACCCTGAGGATCACCTTCCATTTCCAAACAATTTCCCTTCTCTCTCCCTTTCCCTCCCACCTCTCATCCCTGTTTAATGTTAATCTTCTTCTCATGCTCTTTGTCCCTACTCTGTCCTTAGTTACTCCCCTTATATCAAAGCAGACATTTGGAATTTGTTTTTTAGGGATTGGCTAGCTTCACTTAGCATAATCTGCTCTAATGCCATCCATTTCCCTCCAAATTCTATGATTTTGTCATTTTTTAATGCAGAGTAATACTCCATTGTGTATAAATGCCACATTTTTTTATCCATTCGTCTATTGAAGGGCATCTAGGTTGGTTCCACAATCATGTTATCGTGAATTGTTAAAGCTGAATTCTTAATGCTCACTTCCAAAAATTGATCTATCTGTGCATTTCCCTCAGCCATGATTCAAATTCTAACCTATTTCTGAATTTTAAAATTTGGCATCAACCTAATCTCTTTTTCTCCTATCTACTTTTTAATGTATCACAAAATACTGAAATCCCTTCCTTCAAAATTTACCAGAATTTGCCCATTTCCCATGACTCTTACTGCAACTCCCTCCCCACCATTCAAAATACCATCATCTTTTGCAAAGAGTATTCCAGCAGCCTTCTAACTAGTGTGCACCCTTGTGCCCTACAGTAGAGTCTCGGCACAGCAAACAGCATGGTCCAATAAATATCACTCCTGTGTTAGAACCTTGTACAGATGCTCAATTTATTTCATGAAAGTGCCATAATGGAGAGTCTGGGCTCCCCCTGCCTATAGAACCTGATCTCCCAATATCCACCACTCACCCTCTCCTTCATTCTGCTCCAGCCCTACCAACTCTCCCACTTTCTCAAACATGCCATACTGTCCCAGCACTGAAGAACATTTTAGAGTCTATTCCCCAGATATCTCCAAGGTTCATCTGTTTAAGCCCCTCTAGAATGTTATTTCTGACTAAGGGCCTTTTAAAAAATTCCATGACCAGGTCCCACGAATACCCTTCATTCTATCATTCTGCCCAGACTCTGCTCTGGTACTGTTTCTATTCAACTCTGACATTCTCACTCTTGTCTATTAAATTTGTTGCCTGTTTCTCCTTACCGGAATATCACATGTTCGGGGCATTACATTTCTCTGCTTCTTTACTGCTGTTTTACACTATCAAGAAAGTTTATGGTAACTTGGTGGCATTTGATAAATAATTGCAGAGAGAATAACTGGTTTATTTCCTATCTATCTTGACTTTTTTTCCCCCTAAAATGCAATCTACACCTAACCTAGCTTAAAATACTCAGAATGAAAAATTTATCTTAAGTGGATTTTCCTGGCACAGTGAACTGTCTGACAAGAAGAAAAAAGAATAAATAAAAGAGAGGATTCATTGCTGAGACCTCAAATCCATTTCAAAATAAATTGCTGATATATATCTGAATGTGAAAAAAGACACAGAGGATCAGAACCAGTCATGTTGAAGCATCCCACGTAGAACAGCTTGTGGTGATGCATTTCCCCAGGAGCAGAATGGTCGCTGCTGCCTTCCCTGGAGCAAGAACTCTGTGGAACTAACATCTGTCTGGCACCAAAAAATAAGTTACAGGGACTTAAAATAATACACTTTACTAATCTGGACAGCACAAAATAGCTGTCAAAGACGTCCAAAAAAGGCAATGCTTTGTCCTCTTAAATTTTTTTCACTGTGTCAATGAATATATGAAGTTCCAGCATAAATATCAGACTGAATTTCAAACTGTATATTAGGACCAGATATTATCACTGGATAGAATTGTAATTAGAAGGTGTGTGTGTGTGTGTGTGTGTGTGTGTGAGAGAGAGAGAGAGAGAGAGAGAGAGAGAGAGAGAGAGAGAGAGAGAGAGAGAGAGAAAGAGAAGGAGGGAGACCACTCACATCTGCATGCAAGTTTGGCAAAGCAATGATCCTTTGACGGCCCAGCCAAACTCTGTATCCCATTCTAATTATAACTAAAGTCACAGGAAGGCCAAACTGCTTAACTTTTCCCATCCCAGGAGCTTACCTGGATCAGGAAGGTCAGTTCTTAGAAGTGACACACTTTGCTCTCTCTCTTCTGGTGTTTTGGTGTGCCTCTGTTGGACCCAACATATGTACTTTCTCAATAGCCCTTTGAGACTTTTTCCACGCATCAGCCAGAAATAGGTACCTCCGTCTCAAAAGACACAATTAGAGTACACTTGTAATGTGGGATAATATGTTAATTGGAATATGATCAAGTGAGCAATATTTTTAAAAGTTGGCTCCTAATGGTTCTAAGTTATTATATAAGCATCAAATATGTCTGATACAGAATCTCTCCAAATTTTACTACTTATGATGTTTTAAAATATATCTTATATTTCACTGCTTTTTCCCTGTCACATGCCCCTCTGTTTGTCCAGAGTGCCCTTCCTTGTCTCCTCCATTGGAAATCAACTATCCATCCCTGGTATTAGGGGTGAAATCATCTCCCCATAATTCATATGTTGAAGCCTTGACTCCCAGTGCCTCAGTGTGACTGTAGAGATCCGGCCATTAAAAAGATGATTGGGAGGCTGGGGTTGTAGCTCAATGGTAGAACACTTGCCTAGCACATGTGAGGCCCTGGGTTTGATCCTCAGCACAGCATAAAGATAACTAAATAAAAATGTTGTGTCCATCTCCAACTAAAAAATATATATATTTAAATAAAAGATGTGATTAGATTAAAAGGAAGTGGTTACAGAGGACCTTAGTCCAATATGACTGATACCTACAAAAAGGAAATCTGGAACCTCCAAAGAGACAAGAGGGACATGAACACACAGAGAAAAGACAATTTGAGAACATACTAATGTGGCAGCCATCTACGAGCCAAGAAGAGAGCTCACAAAACAAGGCTGCCACCACCTTGAACTTGGATTTCTAGCCTCAGAACTGTGAGAAAAAAAGTGTCTGTTGTTTCAACCATGCAATGTTGATGGAAATCCTAGCAAACCAATAAATACACTTGTTATCAACACTGTGGCCTTTTAATGTTGGTATTATTAAAATTAAGAAATGGGAAACATTACAATGAAATAGTCTCTAATGCTTAATTAATTGATGCATACAAGAGAGAAAAGAAATACAAACGTTTGTAGATTCTTAGTTGCTATCAATCACTACTTTACCCAGTAGAGATTTTGTTCTGAACTTTCCCTTGTATGTAATTATTTGAAATCTCTTTTTTTTTGATAAGTGGCTAGTTTATGAATATATATGCATTTGTATACATTTTTTATTGATTGTTCAAAACATTACAGAGCTCATGATATATCTTTCATACATTAGACTCAGTTGGGTTTTGAACTCCCATTTTTACCCCAAATACAGATTGCAGAATCACAACTGTTACATACTCACATTATTACATAATGGCATATTAGTGACTGTTGTATTCTGCTACCTTTCCTATCCCCTACTATCCCCCCTCCCCTCCCCTCCCCTCCCATCTTCCCTCTCTATCTCCTCTGCTGTTGTTCAATTCTCTCCCCTTTTTCCCCCCCTCCCCCTTGCCCCTCATAACCTCTTATAATTTTGTGTATCATTGAAGGTCTCCTACCATTTGAAATCTCTGTCTTTCTGTATTTATGTATATGATATTCCTGTATTCTTAGTAAGCTTAAGTCCCTTTCTATCTTATACAATTAAAAGAGTGTTAACCTTGATTTTTAATTGGTGGAGACAATATTCTTTTACTGGGAATACATAATGGCTCTAAATGATATTTCTTTTCTACTTCATATTTTGCTAATTCATTCTCTCTCTCTCTCTCTCTCTCTCTCTCTCTCTCTCTCTCTCTCAACAAGCAACATAAGTGCCTCTGGAGTTATAAGTTATAGGTTATGTTCCTGTTTTTTCAACTATGAGCTATATGAAGTCAAACATTGATAATGATTCCATAGCCAGCTAATTTACAGTTTAAAACATTATAGATAAAATCATCTTATAAAATGTCAATTGAAAATTCTAACAGATCTGCTTTCTTTCAAACCTCTCACATTCTCAGCAGTTTTATAGATTGTCAAGCTAGCACACACAGCAGTTTTTCCAAATAGTCCACCTTCATTTATTCTTATAAAAATATCTCTTAAGTGCCAAATTAAGAAAGTGAACACAGGATATTGTTTATAATTATGAAACAATTTTTCTTTATTTCTGAGAGTACAAGCTAATAATAACAACATGGAGAAAAAATCTATTGCTGGTTTATTTTTATTTATTTATTTATTTATTTGCATACCAAGTATTTTTGTTTAAGAAATCTTTGCTCGATTTAACATTTTCCTCAGAGCATTTTTGACATCTTTATTTCTTAAGCTATAGATCAAAGGGTTCAGCATTGGAATCACCACAGTGTAGAACACTGACACCACTTTATCCCGTCCCAGGGCATAGCTAGTACTAGGTCGGGAGTAAATAAAGAGAATGGAACCATAGTAGAGAGTGACGGCAGTCAGGTGAGACCCACAGGTGGAGAAGGCCTTGAGACGGCCCTGGGTGGAGCGGATTTTCAAGATGGCTGCAATGATAAAGAGGTAGGAGGCGAGAATAAGAACAGTGGGGGTGATGACGTTGGAGGCAAGTATAAAGTACAGCACAGCCTGGTAGCTCTCCTTCACATCACAGGCCAGCTTTACTAGGGGGGGCAGATCACAGAAGAAATCATCAATGACATTGTCACCACAGAAGCTCAGAGTAAATGTCTCACTGGTGATGATAGTGGAATTGACAAAGCCACCAAGGTATGAAGCTGCAACCAGACTGGCACATAACCTTGGGGACATAGCCTGGGAATACAGTAAGGGGTTGGAGATGGCCACATAGCGGTCATAAGCCATGGCAGCCAAAAGGTAACATTCACTGTAGGCCAGTCCAGCAGAGAAGAAGAACTGAGCCAGGCAGCCAGCAAAGGAGATGCTTTTGTCTTCAGAGACGCAGGTCATCAGGATCTTGGGGGCATAGACAGATGAATACCAGAGATCCAGGAATGACAGGTTTCCAATGAAGAAATACATGGGTGTGTGGAGCTGAGAATCAGCACAGATTAGAGAAATCAAGGTCATATTTCCTAAGAGACTGAAGATATAAATGATGAGGAAGATGAAAAAGAGCACCTGTTGTAGCCCTGGATCTGCTGTGAATCCGAGAAGGATGAACTCCTTCACTCCAGTGAAATTCTTTTCATCCATGGATTTGGGCTTCTAGGGTCTTTTCTGTGAAAAGATTAGTACACTTATCATGGCTTAAGACACCATTATGTTTTCCCCAGAGTTTTTGTCTTTCTAGAACATTGAAAAAGACAACTGATGCATATATACTTATTATTGTGAAATGTATTTGCTAAACTGGGTATCCCTCCTTTAGAGATGAGAGAGGTGAGAAATCACTTCTCAGTAGCCTGGAGAGGTCAGTTGGTATATATCACCTTATATTTCCAATCTAATTTTCCCTTCTATGTAAAAGGGTGATTTGTGTAGCTTCTTCTTCTTTTTTTAATTTTATAGCATTCATTCTTTCCTTTTAACATCACAGGAGATTGAAACTTAGAATGCAGAAACAACTTCTATGTCAGATCAACATTAGCTTTTCCTGTCATTCGATTAGGAACTAGTGATATCTTGACCTAAATAAAAATTACTCTGAAAATAAAGACCTAAAAAAAAATTACTGAATTTGAGAGTAACATATTTTTGAAGTGCAAATGACTTCTGAAGTAATTGATGGCAAAATGTGCTGAAGATGTTGCTTTATTTTTTATTTGTGCTTCTAAGGCAATAATGGATTACCAGAATGTTAAAAAAAAAAAACAGCTATGCTAGCAGTTTCTCTTCTGTGGTTATTGACACCTTGCTATACCCAAGTATTGACAGATCTTAAAGTGTTACCTCTTTGTAATTCACAATCAGTTTTAGAAATACCAAACCAAGTTGTGTAGTCTAACTGTAGGTGATCAAGCACATAGCATCGTAGTCTTGGTTGTCCCAGGAAGGTAAGGTCAAATACTGGATGACTGGGAGCACAGCTTATTGAGTTGAATTAGGACAGGTCAAAAGAACTGACTGAAAATTAATTGAATTAGAGTAAGATTTACGAGCCAGTCTGCTTTTTTCCTACAATGTTATAGGATTACTTAGTTATTTCTCCATCTATCAACCTCATTCAGGACTGTACTCACTTTGAGCTCCTCTGCCTTTTTTAAAAAATAATTTTGGTTTTGACCAACATGTATGAATTGTACATATTTATGGAGTTCAGTGTCCTTTCCACATATGTATACAGCATGCACTCATCAAACCCAGCCTTCCTTTATCTGATCCTTCCTTTCCAACTTCTAGTAACCCATACTTTACATCCAGGATGACTTTTTCAGCTTCCACATATGAGCAACAATATGCAGTACTTGTCTTTCTGTATCTGGCTTATTTTCCTTAACATAATGTCTTCAGTTCCACCCATTTTGTTGTAAATGACAGAATTTCAGTCTTCTTTATGGCTAACTAGTAACCTACTCTGTGTGGGGGGAGGTATTTTGTTTATCTATTGATGGGCACCCAGGCTGATTCTGTATCTTAGCTATGGTAGATATTGCTACAATAAACACAAGCATGCAGATGTCTTATTGGTTTATATTATATGCTGGTATAATTTCCTTTGGATGTATACCCAGAAGAGGGATAGGTAAATCATTTGGTAGATTCATTTTTAGTCTTTTAAGAACTCTGTACTGTTCTTTATAATGGATATGCTAATTTTCTTTCCTATCAGCGGTGTTCAAGCATTAACTTTTCTTCACATTCTCACCAGCATTTATTTTTTTTGTGTAATAGATATTCTAACTAGGGTGAAATTATACATCACTATGGTTTTGATTTGCATTCTCCTAATTTCTAATGATATAGAGCATTTTTTTCCAGTAAAAAAAAAAAAAAAAAAGATCCCAGAAATGAACCTATGGATCTAGAGTCAAGTGACTATCAACCAAGGTGCCAAAAGGCACATATTGCAGAAAGGGCAGCATCTTCAATAAATGATACTGAGAAAACTGAATATACATACACAGAAGATTGAAACTTGACCCCATCTCTCACCCTGTACAAAAAAAAAAAAAACTTGAAATGGATCAAATTTTCATATAAGACTTGAAACTATGAAATTACAAGAAATAAAAAGGAGAAATACTTCAGGACACTGAAATGAGCAATGATCTTTATGTTATTCAAAGCACAACAAATAAAATTTGAAAAATAGACAATTGGGATTATATCAAACCAAGAAACTTCTACACAACTAAGGAAACAACTATATAAAGATAATAGAAGAAAATATCCACTCTCATCCAACAGAGGGTTAATACCCAGAATACATAAAATTAACAACAATAATAAAATGAATATACAATTTAAACCTGGGCAAATGGTCAGATTTGTATATCTTCTCTTCTGGTTGTATTTGGGGTTCTTGGAGGATCATGTGGACTATATGAAAATGGGTATTTGAAAGGAAGGCTTAATTTTTCTTTAGATCTTTGAATTCGTCCTTTTATAATGAATTATATAAAAAAGCATAATCTTATTCTAACTTTAATTTGGAACATAATTGAAAATGCATTGTACTGGTAAAGTCCATAAAAGGCAATAGTTACATTTCATTCAACTATTTATCCACAAAACTAAGAACAAACTGCAGAAAGTAGAAAATTGGGGGATAAATTTACCTAGATAACAGGAATTTGAGAATTTAGCTTACCAGTATGACCTCTAAAAGCAGCCTAAATTGAAGTCAAAATATTAATTATTGAATAATCATTTCAATAGTGTGTGTTAAATTTTCTAAAGATTTAATAGTTCTTTTAAAACTGCTTAAAATGAAAGGCTTGTGGAAGCTTGATAGGCTGAGTAATATACCATACATAGTTCCACAAAGATACTCAAATTCCAATCCCAAGAATCTGAGAATGTTGCTTTATATGGGAAAAGATTCTTCCCATGTGTTGTTAAGACTCTGGAGATATAACCATGTGATAGAGCACTTGTATAACATGCTTGAGGCCCTGGGCTCAACTGATAGCACATCATTAAAAAAAAACTAAAAATAATTAAAATTATCTTCCTATAAGAATATTAGCATGGTGGAACCTGTATGTTATCACCTCCCTTGCAAGAGGGAGTCAGAGGGATATTTGGCCACTGAAGCAGAGACTGGGGTACAACCAGCAGCCAAAGAGTGCCAGAAGCCACAAGAGAGCGGAAGAGGCAAGGAATGGACCCTCCACTAAAGATCTGATGGGGTCTGGCCATGTAGGCACCTTGATTTTGGCTCAGCCATATTGAGTTTAGACTGCTCATCTCCAGAACATCCAGAGAATAAATTCTGTTTTTCTAAACTATCAATTTTGTACTACTCTGTTAGAGCAGCATGAGAAATCTCACACAGGAAGTGACAGAATACAGCCTCAGCGTTCCCTTTCCCTCAGAGGTAGAAGCAGGACAGGAATGTTGCCAACATGGGAGATGCAACATCCTTCAAAAGTCTCCTGACAACCTACCTGCATCAAGGAAGGGCTTGATTATGATGGCCAGGGTTACAGATTGGTAGGGCTGCTGAATTTCTTCTAGTAGATTCAAAGCTTTAAAAATACAAAAATAAAACAAAATAATTGGTAATTGTGTTAATGTATGACCTGAAAACTGAACTAGAAAAATAAAGAATTGCACTCTTGGAACAGTACATATATGATAAGACAATTTCTTTCCACTAGAATTTCAGAACCTGTATATAAACTTTTACTTAAATATTAATGCTAAGTTTAATCAAAAAAAATCTTATTTATAAGCAAAGAGAACTAAAATAGGTGATATTTTGACTGCCTTCATTCCTCAAGGGTGTTAGGTGCTAAAGACATTTTTAATAGAGCATATTTCTGGAAGCAGCAGGGGGCCCACAAATCAAGAGACCTGGGTTCTAAACTTAGTTGGCTGCAGCCAATATTAAATAATATAATCCCCTCCAGAACTCTGATTTCTTACCTACCTTTCTTATTCAGTGGGATTTCATCACATTACAAATGTGAGTCTGCAATTTGAAAATTTGAAGTTAAGACTACATGTTGTGCTCTCCAGATTCCATGATTTTACTCACCTCAGTAATCCAGCCCTCAGATGTTTGCTTGACCTCCCCAGGATTTCCAGTTTCACCTATGCTGTGACTGCCTGAATTTCCATGTGTTCAGTGGGAGAAACCACCTTCTTTTATATATGGATTCACACTAATGGGTAGCTAAAGACTTGTTTTCAAAATTCCATTTGGAAATGAAATGCAAGAAATTTGTTTTCACTAACCTGGCTTGCTTTCAACTACAGTTATTGAAGTATAACGTAAAAATAAATGTGAATGCTTACATATGTTTACATTAATGGTTTTCTGAAAAAAAAAAATAGATCAAAGGTGGCTTGGGCTGGGGATGTGGCTCAAGCGGTAGCACGTTCACCTGGCATGCGTGCGGCCCGGGTTCGATCCTCAGCACCACATACAAACAAAGATGTTGTGCCCGCCGAAAACTAAAAAATAAATATTAAAAAAATTCTCTCTCTCTCTCTCTCTCTCTCTCTCTCTCTCTCTCTCTCTCTCTCTCTCTCTCTCTTTAAAAAAAAAAAAAAGGTGGCCAGGCGAGCGCGCTACCTCTTGAGCCACATCCCCAGCCCAAGAGAGTTTTCTTAAGCTCATTTACTTTCCGATTCATTCATAAACTTAAAGTTGGCTGCACTGCATGCATGTTGGAGTCAAGAGGTGCTCAGTAAGTTTCTCTTCACAAATCATTTCTACTCATCCATCAACAGCTCTCTTCATCAAAAGAATTTTTTTTTTTCCTGCAGAACTAAGGATCGAACCCAGGGGTACTTTATCACTACATCCCTAGCCCTATTTAAGACTGGGTCATGGAAATTGTCCAGACTGACCTTGAACTCTTGATCCTCCTGCCTTTTTCTCCAGGGTAGCTGGGATTACAGGTGCATGCCACTGCACCCCACTGGAGGATGTTTTAAGAAGTAGATGCTTCTGGAAATGATTACACCTTAGAACTTGGCCTCTTAATGATCTCTCAATCCTCTCCAGGGTTAATGTACCTGCTGTCTGTGTCATTCCTTTTGCTACTTATTAGACAGTTCATCCATAACATATTAATTATAAGTGCACAGCATGATCCTGATGATCATGGTCATATATACACTTACACTACCTAATATAGAAAAAGAAACATTCTACATTCAAGAAAATATTGACCCTCTGTAGGTTTTCTTCATATGAACTGGCTATGAGCACTAAAATTGTCTTAACAAGGTAACAGGAAGGAAAGCAGTGAACCATAGCTACAGAGGGTTTATGAGAAAGAAGCATCCACCAGGGACACATCTAATTACCTGTTTCGCTGAAATAGAAAATGGAGCTAGAATAGAAGACACCCAGGGACTCTTCCACTTCTTCATTAGATATAATTATAGAAAAGGTGAACTTTATTCTTTTTCAAAATGTACAATTATCTTACATTAAGAATCATTCTTTGTCTATATTGTGATTCTCTGACCTTTTTACTTTTAGCTATTAAATACAGTACTTACTTTCATGAACATAGTCATTTCGTCTGAATTTCAGCTGAAGTCAAGAATTTCTCAATTTACCTTAGATCAAAGTGCCTTCTGCTCAGTCATAGAAATCTTCTTTCCAGTGATAAGAATACTGGGAAACCAAATAAGGTTGTGCATCCCTTTGGGATTTGCTGCTAAGAGAAAAAAGATCTCCATGTATGATTCTGGTGCCAAGTGACCAATTATAATGCTCAGTAATCTTTCCGAAATGAGGTGGGAAGGGATCATCATAATGTATCTAGTGGATGCAATTTGTTTAAAAAATAAGTGGAAACTTTTACTGTGTGAGTTTTATTTATGAATTGCAGATAAAAAGGAACTAGCAGGAACAAAATCATGGGATATCCTATAAACAGGAAATGTTCAGAAATCATTGCAACTGTAATAAAAAATTATAATAGGAAGAATAATTAAAAGACCATAAAATTTTATTTCTAAAATTTTGTTCATTATCATTTTCTTAAAAATCATCCTGTTTTATGAACAGTAATATTGAGGGACAGAATTTATTGATTACCCACAAAGTCATTCAGTTAGAGCAGACTGTGAATATACTAATTTATTCAAATAATCTAGCTCTGCAGTGATTTGGAAGAAATACAACTCTGAGACAAGCTGAGCTTAATAACTGGTAAAAGAGACTAAAAAGAGACAGCATCAGAGTGAATCCCAGCTCTACAAATCACCAGCTGTGTTACTAAGACCAATGTATTTAAATTTACCAAGCTTCAATTTTCTTATCTCTAAATTGTAAATAATTTGTCTTTCTCATGAAGTAGTATGCATAAAAGTATTTTAACTCATGTCAATTAAAAATATAAAAAAGAAAATAAAAAGACAATTTAAAAATAAAATACAAATTAACATAAATTAAAAATTAAAATTATATAAAATAAATAAGTACACAATTTTTAAAATAAAAGGAAAATAAAATACATATGTAAATTACATATACATATGTTTACATTTAAGTACAGGAACAGATATAGCATTTGCACTTGTAAAGTTTACAGCCTCATTAGGGCCAGTTAAATAGTCATACAAATTTAAATTATAAATTATGAATGTCATTGTGGAGAAAATAGGGTGTCATAAGATTGTATTAGAATACAAGATGCTATGTGGGTGATTTATCTACAAAGGTAATATTTTACCTAAGAATTGAGGAATAATCATTGACTAGTCAGATTGGCTAATGCAGGTAGGGATTTCAGGCTGTGGAAGTTCAGAGTATGGGACCTTGAAGAGATAAACAGAAGAATATTTAAAAAGGCAGGAGAGATTACAAGGCCAGATAGCACAGAAGCTGAGTAGACCATGTGAATGATTTTGTCCAACATTCTCTGTGCATTGGGAAGCCATTGGCAGATTTTACTCAAATTCATGGTGTGGTTAACTGAAATGAAAGTAAAACTCTCTGGGGCTTGTCATATAAATCCTTTACAGTGTTGAGGTAAATTATTTTTTTATATTATTTTTGGGGAATATTTATTCACATAATTTTGCTTAATACATTTTTTTTCTACACAAGGCTCAATTTAAAAGTCTCTAACATTTTCAATAAGAGTAATAACACATTACTCTCATTGAATGTTAATTATAATAAATTATAATTTATAATAAATGATAAATTAACAAAATCTTTGTATTTGCTTTAATAAATCATTTATCAAATGTTAACTTCCAGATTATCTGGAAAATTAAAGATGTGAATTGCTATAAATCTGACATCTCAATTAAATCCTGATGTTTAAAGGTAATAAAATACCCCTCAAATTATTCCAACTTCCACTCCAGAAATTTCTGTTTTACTCTTTTCATAAATTTTAAGCTTATGCCCTGCTACACATTTTACCCAAATGTGGGAAAACTGCCTGGAGATGCAAAGTACAATAAAATAATTACATGAAAAAACAAAGTTATTATAGCTGGCAGAAGTAAATTCTTTCTATTCCTAGTTTCTCTAGTGTTTTAAACATGAATGAGTGCTGGATTTTTTCAAATGCTTTTTCTGCATCCATTGAGATGCTCATGTGATACTTGACCTTAACTATTGATGCTGTAAATTGCATTTATTGATTTGCATGTGCTGAACCAAGTTTGCCTTGCTGGGATGAGACCCACTTGATCATGAGGTACTATATTTTTAATGTGTTTTTTGAAAGTAGTTGGCCAAAACTTTATTAAGGATTTTTGCATTTGAAAAAATCCAACATGCATTTGTGTGCTTTTTATGCTAAAGAAAATAGGGATGGAAGGAACTTACCTCAATATTGAAAGGCTACACATAACAAACCCAAGGCCAACATCATTTCAGAGAAAAACTGAAAACATTTTCCTTAAAATCAGGAACAAGGCAAGGATAACCACTTTCCCACTTCTATTCAAGATAGTTCTTTAAACTCTAACCAGAATAGTCAAGCAAGAAAAGGAAAGTAATGAGATACAAATAGGAAAAGAAGAAGTCAAATTATCTCTGTTTGCTGATGACATGATCTGTATTTAGAAGACCCAGAAAACTCCTCCAGAAGATTTCTAGTACTGATAAATGAATTCAGCAAAACAGTAGGCTACAAGATCAACATATAAAAATCACTTTCCTATACTCCAATAATGAATCTGCTGAGAAACAAATCACGAAAAATAATATCCCATTCACAATAACCTAAAATTGCTTGGATTAAATCTAACCAAGGAGATGAAAGACCTCTGAAATGGAAACTCAGAGAATATGGAAAAAAGAAATTTCAAAGATGACTTTAGAAGATGGAAAGACCTCCTATGTTCTTGATAAGCAGAATTAATTTTATCAAAATGACCATATTACCAAAAGCATAACACAGATTCAATGCAATCTCCATCAAAATATGAATGGCATTCTTCACAAAATTATAAAAATCAGCCCCAAAATTCCTTTGGAAGAATCAGAGATTGAGAATAGCCAAAGCAATCCTAAGCAAGAAGAGCTATGCCTCCAGCATCAAAATACCAGATCTCAAGTTATACTACAGAGCTACAGTAACAAAAACAGCATGATATTGGCTTCAAAACAGACATGAAGATCAACAGAATAGAAGAGAGACAGAAACAAATGTACATAGATTTGATTGTCTGATATTTGAAAAGGTGCAAAAAATACATTATGGAAAAGTTATCTTTTTAACAAAAGATGTGAGGGAAACTGTCTAAAAGTATGTAGAAGAATGAAACTAGATATCCGCATTTCACCCTCCACAAAAGACAACTCAAGGTGGATCAAAGCCCTAGGAATTAGACCAGAAACGGTACAACTGCTAGAAAAAAAATATAGACTCAATACTCCACCATATAGGTATAGGCAACAACTTCCTTAACAAGACTCCTAAAACCCAAGAAATAAAAACAAGGATCAAAAAGTGGGATGGACAGCATCAAATTTAAAAGCTTCTGCACAACAAAGGTAACAATTAATGAAGAGAGAGCCTACAGAAAGGAGATCTTTGCCAGTTGCTCTTCCAACAGGGGATTAAATATTCAGGACACATAAAGAACGCAAACCTAAACACAGAACCACAAATAACCCAATTAATAAATGGGCAAAAGAACTAAACAGACACTTCTCAAAACAAGAAATACAAATGGACAACAAATATAAGAAAATATATTCAACATCCTTAGAAATCAGAGAAATGCAAAATTGCTAGGGATGCAAATCAAGTCAAGATGGCGCCTGGCACTTTGCCAGGAGGAGTGGTTTGTGAGGCAACGCCAGGGAGCCATTAAGATGATGAGGATTCTTTAATGACTGACTGCTGTATCTAGATGATGTTAATTAAGTTAAGCTGTGTGTAATTAGTTGGGTATATGTACCTCTGCTGTCCTGCAGAGAAGCGGCTCCTGCTATCTCCGGTGCCCATTACTTGGAGTTCTCGCTCAGTTCCTGCTGAGTTCACTCACAATAAAGTAGTTCCCGCTTCAAACTTCAAGTTGCTTGTCACCTCTCAGTTATTTAGCCCAGCAGGACTATGGCACAAAATGAAACTGAGATTTCATCTCACTCCAATCAGAATGTCAAGAACAGAGAAGAAGAAGAAGGAGGAGGAGGAGAAGGAGGAGGAGGAGGAGGAGGAGAAGGAGGAATAATAATAATAATAATACAGGTGAAAAGGTACATTTAGACGTTCCTGATGGGACTATAAACTAGTAAAACCACTCTCAAAAGCAGCATGGAGATTCCTCAAAAAGACTAGGAGGGGAACCACAGTATGACCCAGCTACCCCACTTTTTGGTGTTTATCAAAAAGAACTAAACTCAGCATATCATAGGAATACAAATACATCAGAGTTTATAGTGGCACAATTCACAATAGCCAAGTTATGGAACCAGCCCAGAAGAATGGATTCAAAAATTATGGTGTTTTGCTCAGCTATAAAGAATAAAGTAAGTATGACACTGACTGATTAAAAAAAAAATGGAAATGGAAGATACAATGCTAAGTGAAGAAATCCAGACTCAGAAAGCCAAGGGTCAAATGTTTGCTTTCATAAGTGGAAGATAGGCCAAAATAAAGGGAGTAAAAGGACAAATCCCATGAAAATAGTAGGAATATCAGTGGAGCAGGAAAAGGGGGTTGAGGAGGAGGGAAGAGAGACAGAAAATAAATGGAACGGTGGAATAAAATTGACCAAAATATGTTGTGTACATATATGGGTGTACCACAGTGAATTTCATCTTTATGCATATCCATAAAGCACTAATTTTTAAAATGCTGTAAATATAAAGAAGGAAAACCAGGAGAGTAAAAGAAGGCGGAGTGAAAAGGGTGGGAAAGAGGAAGTACTAGGGACTAAATCAGAGCAAATTCTATTCCGTGCATGTATGACGATGTCAAAATGAATTCCAATGTTATGTATAACTATAGAGCTCCCCAGGCTGGTTTGCAATCCCAATTTGATTTGTAGTTAAAGCCAGGATCATATGACTGTGTTCTGGCCAATGAGACAAGGACAAAAGGGAAGTACAAGATTTCTCTTTCTGTCCATAAAATGCCATAGACATCACCCATCCTCCTGCTTCCCTCTGCCAGGGAGTAGTGGCCCATGTAGAGGTGACTGTGGCATCAAAAGAGAGAAGCAGCCTGGATTTCAGAATCACTGCTTGGTGGAAGGAGAAAGCTTCCCAGGAGATATGATCTAGCCTTCTTCTAGTAATAGTCTGAAGCATTCATTTAAATATCAAACAAATGTTGAAAACCCAAAATCCAAACAGGCTGTTAAAAGCCAAGCAGAAACATAAGCCCCTAAAGGGAAAAAAAATTATTGGGGAAATAATAATAAAATATGACATACTGCCAAATACATAGGGGAAAAAATGTTAGAAGGAGTTCTCTTCTGTAGATTTTGTTCAGTTTAGTTGAGAACCAAAACTCTCTTTAAAAAATAAAGCCTTTAAAAACAGGACAGGGAGGTCATCTATAGGATGAAAGCTGAATTTGAATGGGGATAAATATGGAGTGGAATGTGGAAGGCATATTCATTATGTATCCTTCATTCAAGGCAGTAGGTTTTGACTATTTTTATTAACAGGCATGCAATAATATAATTCCTATGAAATAGAAATGAAAACTTGGTTTTGCCAGTATTTTGATTATATGCAATGT
The DNA here is from genome assembly GCF_964194105.1 of Spermophilus citellus. Taxonomy (NCBI): domain Eukaryota; kingdom Metazoa; phylum Chordata; class Mammalia; order Rodentia; family Sciuridae; genus Spermophilus; species Spermophilus citellus. Next base: position 242,114,437 of record NC_138183.1, read on the forward strand.
AATTAAATATTGTTTTTGTTATAAGTAACGTTTTAAAATTTTGATTTTCGATATTGTTCTTTTCACAGGTGGACAGTCAAAGAAAACATTCTGGCCTCAGCTTAGCAGGGATGATCACCTTCATGAAGAGTTCTTGCCATCTTGTGGTGAGGAAATGCAATGTGCCGTGACTTGGTATCCATGAACTGCGAGGCCAGAACCCAGCTTTCCACTGGCCAGCTTCCGCCACTCTAAGGATTTTTATTGATTTCAGACCCTTTAAGGCATCCATGACCAAACATCTCTATTTTGTAGCACTTGTTACATTGTAAAATTAATGTGTATTTGTGATTGTATGCTTCCCTGTGTTGTCCTAAAACCATAAAACCCAAAACCCCCAGTGTCTCCATCTCCACCCTACCGCAGCCTCCTGGATAACTTTCAAGCAGCACTTTATAGACACTCATGGCTAGGTAATTATGAATTAATTAATTGACAAATATTCAGATATATAATCATGACAAATGTATTTTTACAGTTTTTAAAAAAAAAAAAACAAATCACTGGACAATGTGTAAATTTCTTGAACATTTGCTTTGGTATGCATATTAAAATTTTATCTGTGCACATCCTTCCTAATGAATAAAAAATCCTCTGGAAGGAAACACAGAACCTATTAGAAGAATCACTGTTAGGGAAGTTGAAGGTCTGTGTTGTGATGATTTCTCAGTAATTACTTTGCAATTATTTGCCTACCTTATTGACTATGTATTATGAAAATATATCATTTTTCAACATAAAGGCATAACAACAAATGATAAATAGCATAAGCATTGCCAACTAGAGACAGAAATTGTCTTTTTTTTCATAGTTTGTAAAAGAGAGAAAATAAACCTCCACATGCCTTTTATTACAACCCTCATGATATTCTTTTTTATCATTATTTAAACTGGCAGCATTGCATGCTTTTACAATGCATAGGATCTTTTGATGTGCAATCTGAAGTGGTTACATCTAACTAATTAACAAGTGCGTCATCTCATCTAGTTATCATTTTGTGGTATTAGCATATAACATCCAATCTTTATATTTCTTAACAATACAATGTGTTGACATTAGAATAGAGTCCCTTTCCTACACAATAGAGCTCCTGAGATTTATTGCTATTCTCTAACTGTGATTATGTATAATCTCACCAATACTTCTTCATGCCCCTCAACCACCCCAGGCTCTGATAACACCATTATACTATCTACTTACACAAAATCAGCTTTCTAAAGCTCCGGATAAAGACTGAAATCATGCAGCATTCATCTTTTTATGTCTGACTTATTTCACTTAATATAACATCCTTCAGATTGCCCATGTTGTTGCAAGTGCCCAGACTTAATGCTATTTTTGACTCAATAATATTCTATTGTTTATTTACATACTTTCTTTATTCATTCATTCATTGATGGGCAACTAAGTAGATACATATCTTGGTTGTTGTAAATAAAGCAGCCAAGAAGCAAGGGTGCAGATTTCTCTTTGACAAGTGATTTCATTTCCTTTGGATATATACTTAGTACTGTAATTGCTGAATCATGCAATAGTTATTTTTTTTACTTATTTTTGTGGTTCTGGGGATCAAACCTAGGACCTTGTACATGCTAGACTCTACCACTATAGCATAATTTTTTCGTTATTAAGGAACCTCCATAGTGTTTCAGATGATGGCTGTACTAATTTACATTCCCATCAACTTCATGTAAGAGTTCAGTTTTTTTGTGTATTCTTACCAAAACTCATATCATTTGTCTTTCAATAATGTTTATCCTAATTGGATTGAGGTAATGTCTTATCATGGTTTAATTTGCATTTTTCTGATGTTTAGAGATGTTGAGTTTTTTTTTTCATATAGCTCTTAGCCTTTTGTCCATTTTTTAATCAGGTTATTTTATTTTATTTCTATCTAGTTGTTTTTGAGTTCTGAGTATGATAATTTCATTATTTCTATTCAACATTGTATAGGATATCCTAGCCAGAGTATTTAATGAATAAAAAGAAATAAAATGTATCCAAATTGGAAAGGAGTAGGTTAAATTTTTTCTGCTTGCAGACAATATGTTCTTGAATGTATAAAACCTCAGATCATCCACCAAAACATTATCACAACTGATGAAAAATTCAGTAACATTTCAGGATACATAAAAGAACCAATTAAAAAATAAAGAAGTATATACTTAAAAAATCAATAGCATTTCTTTACACTGAATAGTAAGCCATATGGAAAAAGAAATCAAGAAAACTATACCATTTGTAGTAACTCAAAAAAAAAAAAGCCTAGAAATAAATTTAGCCAAGGAAGTGAAAAAATCTTTACAATGAAAGCTATAAAACACTGGTGAATGAAATTGAAGAAGACATCAATAAATGGAAAGACCTTTCATGATCATGTAGTGGGAAAATTGATGTTGAAATGTTCATGCTACCCAAAGCAATCTGTAGGTTCAATGTAATCCCTACCAAAATACCAACAGTATGTTTGACAGAAAGAGAAATAAGAATTCTAATATCTGTATGAAATCATGAAAGACATCAGAGAGTCCAAGCAATCATAATCAGAAAGATCAAAACAGGGGGCATCACACTCCCTGACTTCAAAATATCCTATCAGCTGTAGTCATCAAAATAGTGTCACTGCCAAAAAAATAGACAAATCTATGGAATAGAATAGAGAGTCCATAAATAAATACAACCTACTGATTGCCAACCAAGGTGCCAAGAGCACACTTTGTTGAAAAGATATTGCTTGCAATAAATAGTTTGACAGAAACTAGGTATCCACATGTAGGAGAATGAAATTAGACGCTTATCTGTCATCATATGTAAAATTCAACTCAAAATCGATTAAAGACTTATAGGTAAGACTCAAAACCATGAAACTACTACAAGAAAACATAGATGTCATGGGTCATGACATTGACTCAGACAAAGATTTTTTTTTTTTTGAGAGGAAAGGGATGAGGGATTGAACCTAGGGGTAATTAACCACTAAGCCACATCCACTGCCCTTTTTAAAATATTTTTATTTAGAGACAGGATATTTCTAAGTCCAGTGTGGGTAAAGATTTTTTAATTGCAAAGTTATTTAATTAACAAAATCACAGGGAACAAAAGCAAAATTGGGCAAACGAAAAGGGTTCTGTAGAGAAAGGCAACAACACAGTGAAGAGAAAACCTATAGAACAGGAGGAAATATTTGAACGTGAATGCTAGGCTTCTGGCAAGGGGTTAATACCCTCACTGTCTAAACCCAAGCCTTGGTAATACTTCTAGTTATTTAAACTCATCCTTCCTTCATTTGGAACTTCCCTCCTACTTAGTTTCAAAGCTTGCTCTTTGGCATAAGATGTGTGTATAAACATGTAGCAGTTTACAAATATAAGAAATAAAATGTGGTTATGTAAATAAACACATAAACATATTTGCACAGCTAATATCCATTCAGCTTATATCAAATGTTCCCTGAGTGGCCAAAGCTATTTCCCTCCCTCTGTGGCTTCATCAGAAGGTACCAAGAAGCACTGGTGCTCATTTCAAAAAACCCTCCTACTGCCCTATCACAGATTTTAGAAGTTTCACAAGAACACAACTGTCATCTTATTTCCTTTCTTTTCAAAGGGTGAGTCCTTTGGAGAGGACCCTGAATTAATTATAAAATCTTTAATATTCCCTTTCCAACGTGATGGTTACTTGAGACTTATTTCCTTCCTTCCTTTCTTAATTTACTTTTCTCCTCTCTTTTTCTTCTTTCCTTTCTTTCCTATGAGCGGGTGTCATGCTACTCTAAAAGGAATTAGTGCTTTAAATACCAGGGAGAATAGGTTCTAGATGAGTTTGTGTTTCTGATTCTGCAAACTTGAGATCAGTTCTCCATTCCTGTTGGCAGTTCCCTCACTTAACAAAGAAAGGGCTTAGTCCAAGTCATATCTAGAGTGATTTTTCTAATTAACATTCCTGTTACTCAAAAAAAAAAAAAAAGCTTAATATGAGTTTGGAGCCTGAGCCAACAGAACTTAATATATCAGAGAAGCTATTACAGCCAAATAGTGACTTAAGTTATTCTTGACAGTGTGAGACTGAGACTCCGAGGCCTAGTAGTTGTTACCAGTCTTTTTCCTAACAAGATGTCTTGGGTATTGTTAAGATCCATTGGGTGCTCAGAGACCAGCAACTATCAACATTAATTAATCTACCTTACTCACTCCTAAACAAGTTTCAGAGGATCTAATTAATCAAGGCAATTTTAAATAAGAAAACTTCATGGATGATAATTGTGGTTCAGCTCTGAAAGGTACCTCCAAGGACCTGGCAGATCAGCCAGCACAGAGACACTGGGTCTGAGGACAGGCAGTGCCCTTTGTAAACTGATGAGAGGCGCGAGAGGGCCAGTTTTGAGCATTATCCACTCCTGGGCTGCTATCCTGTCTTCTTGGGCTTCAATTTATCACCCTAAAAAGCAAAACAAAACAAACAAAAATATATTCCAATTCAGCAAAACCCAGCAAACTCAGATCACATTAACTTGTAAGAACTGAAAGCTGTAGGAAAGGCTGCAGTGGTTCTTTCAGGACCCCTCTGGGACAGAACGCTAGCTCCTGATCTTGATCAAGTTATTAAAAACTCTTGAGTGTTAGTTTCCTCAAATGTAAAAGTCGACTCAGTAAGAGTCCCTAGAGTATGGAGTTACCCAAGATAATGCATTTAAGTGCCTGGTATACAGGAAGAGTTCAATAAATGCTCATCATCCTCACTGTTTAGCCCTCCCACCCAGGGTATTGCACCATCTCCGGACAAGTCCCCAGGCCTCTCGTCATTCTTTCTTCCTGACCAGCTACACCAAGCCAGCTCTCTGACTGGGTAGCCCTGAACATTTAAAATATCTGTTTTTGGCCCCTTCTTTCTCCAGAAAACATGAAGTCCCACCTCTTCAAACTAATGAGGTCATAATTCCTGCCTTTTATTTCCCATTTCCCTCATCCAGCTAAGCATCATGCCTTGTCATTTCCTCATGCTCTTGCTGAGACTGTCCCTTCCAATCTAGTGTCCTCCTCACCATTGCTAGACGTGAAATCAATCTTCATCACCAACCCCAGGACGCGAGGAAGCTTCCTTAAAGAAACCATGTGAATGTCCTCACCCCATGTGACCCTGCCTTCCTTCCTCCTCCTCTCCCCTCCCTTCTTACCTTTCTTGTTTCCATCCTCACTCTGTTTCTTTATCAAACCCTGTATTTGTTTTTCGTGGCCATTATGACGTCGTGAACTTTATTGTTCTATAAATTGGCTGTGGGATATCTTTTGGTTGTCCCTACTAATAGTCATAATAAATGCCAGCCGAGTTGTATGTTTTATTCTAACTTTAGTAAATAATTCACAAAAACTTCCGTAAATTGCTCACAAAGTTATCATTTTGTTCTGTCAATGTGAAATGAGGACCTCCTAGAGGAACAAGATGTTTTCTGAAGATTTCAAAGAAAATTAGTGAGAAAGCTGAATCTAAAAGAGGTCTTCCCGGTAGGGCCCATTAATTGCTTGACTTTATTCACACAAGAATCAATGTTATCCCCATGAAATCAGACAATCTCTAGAAATTTTTTATCTTCCAAAACTGAACACTTTATACCCCTAGATAATTGTCCCACATTTTCTCATTCTCAATCCCTCATAACCACTACTCTGTTTTTCTGTCTCTATGAACTTGACTACTCCTGGTAGCTCATCCAAGTGAAATTATACAGTATTTTTCCTTTTATGTCTGCTGCTGCAGTCCGGCTGGGCAAAATAACCGAGAGGTGACAAGCAACTTGAAGGTTAAAATGGGAACTACTTTATTGCGAGTGACTCAGCGTGAACTGAGCGAGAACTCAAAGTAGCGGGCACCCGAGGTAGCAGGAGCCACTTCTCTGCAGGACAGCAGAGGTACATATACCCAAATAATTACACACAGCTTGACTCAATTAACATCATCTAGATACAGCAGTCAGCCAATAAGGAATCCTCATCATCTTAATGGCTTGCTGGCTGCTTCACAAACCACTCCTCCTGGCAAACTGCCTGGTGCCATCTTGACTTGATTTGCATCCCCTACAGTCTGCCTTATCTCACTTCACACATGATTTTAAGGTCAGACTATGTCAATCCATAACTTCATTCTTTTGAAGGTTGAATAGTATGCCACTTTATGTACAGAGTACATTTTGCTTATTAATTCATCCCTGAATGGATATTTGCTGTGTTTCTGCCTTTTGATTTTGGTGAATAATGCTATAAATATGTAAGCCAGCTTTTTTTTAGATATGCAAAAACATCAAATATTTTATGGTGAGCTAAGAATGAGAATGATAATTGTAAGACATTGGCCAGTTAACAAACATGCACTCATCAAGTGTAATGAAGCACCCACTCTGTAGCAGGCATTCTAATAGGAAACAGCAGTGACCAAACAGAGTGTTTCACTGGAGGTATAGCTCCATAGCATGTAGTCTAGCATGCATAAGACCCCAGATTCCAAACCCAGCATTTTAAAAAAGGTGCATTTTAACCACCACTGTGCAAAGTCTAAATATGCCAAAAAATATGGGGACCAATATGGAGCTGCTGCTGGTCACCCTCCGAAGGCACAATCTGGCCAAGGGCAGCCTCCTCAGGTACTCTCCATAAACAGGTCTCAGCCATGCCCCTGTGGTGCCACAGAAACCAATTCCAGCAGCCAGTGCTCTTTTTTTAGATTTATTGCAACATTCTACTTTAATGTAAGTCAGCCACCTGAGTACCTGCCCAGTGGACCTACTGTGGATAAGGGACCAGGATGCTGCGGGACAGGTACATGTTCAAATGCCTGGTGAGTTGTGGGTAGGCAGGAATTACAGAATAGTTTCCTGGCAGTTCCATGTGGGCTCATAAATTAGTCTTCATCAGATATCTGTACCTGTCAGCAAATGTGTCATTTTACTGGTGACTAGCCTATAACTTGACAATCTAACCACTCATAAATATAAAGCAAATTAGACATTCATCTGGTTTTTAAATATATAATATAAAATGTTAGATTGTCTTTGAAACCCATTTTCACCAATAGTAAGAAACTTCAACATTCCATCTATCAAAAAGAGAAAATGCAAAACTGTTTTTATCTTTGGCAAGTAAGGACGTGTATATATCTTAAAGTGTATAACTTATATTTATATAAGTGACAACTCTTTGTGACAACTACTCAGTTCTGCCAGTTTCAGAACAGAGGCTGGAGTTGCTGCTGGAGCTGCAGCAGAGGAATTCCTACAAGGGAGTGTCCCAAGCCCTCCCCAGTTGGGGCTGACTATGGTTTCAGAGAAAGAAGCACTAAACCTCAGGGTGATCATTAAGAGCACTTAACAGACAGAGTGCTTACAGGTGCTGCAGCAGGAGAAGGCATGTTCTGCCCAGGCAGGCCACAGTGAAGGAGTAGGGTTGAGTTCATATTCAGGTTTCAGGAATTAAAGTCTGGGCCAAGGCTAATTTCTTTCAGTGGTTCAGACAGGAACCTAAACACCTGGGTCACTGCTTGGGAATGTTCAGGTCTTCAGGGGAAAACATGCATCTTTTGGGGTTAGAGAATAGTCTAGGCATTCTGTACTTTCAGTCAAAGCAAAGGAAAAGTGGAGGAAACTGGGAGATCCCACCATACCCTTATAGCTCTAAAGCATCCACAGACAATCCACAAACCATGGTAATAGTTTCTGTGTTTTGTTTGACATCTGGATACATTTTTGGTTGCAAATACTGAGACAAGGGGTGTTGAAGGCATGTTAGGCATAAAAGCTAGCATGTGGCTAAATACATTAAAAGCAAAGAATATCCCCTTAATAAAAAATTATTCAATCCAAAAATATTGCTCTCGAGAAACTCTGACAAAAAGATGGCTATATTCTAATAAAACTGGATTTACAAACACTAAAATGTGACTTCTAAATAATTTTTATGAGTCATGAATTATTTTCTTCTGATTTATTTTTTCCAACCATTTAAAAATGCAAAAACCTTCTTAGTGGGCAAACTGTATTCAAGCAAGTGTCAAGCTAAATTTGTCCCATAAACCATAGTTTTCGGACCTGAGGATCAGGCCTACCAACACCTCTGATATTGGACTTCTCAACCTTCAGAACTATGCATAAGAACTTTATTTTATTTGTAAAATGCCCAGTCTTTGGTATTCTGTTATAATAGCACAAAATAGACCAAGATAGAAAATTGGTACTAAGAAGCAGGGCTGTTGCTGTAAGAAAAACATGAAAATGTGGAAAGAGTGTGAAACTGGGTAATGGGGAGAGGCAGGAAGAACTTGGAAGAGCAGGCTGGAAACCCCCAGACTGTCGTGAACAGAGCGGTAAGGGCAATTCTGTGAGGGCTCGAAAGAGGAAAGGTCCAGGATAGAAAGCCTGCATCTTCTTAGCTATTACTTATTATGGCTGTGATCAGAATATTTAGAAAGGAGAATTGTAAAAGCCATTCTAATGAGTTCTCTTGTACAAATCAGATCAAAGTACTGGAAACTGGAGAGGAGGCCCTGCTTTTACACAGTGGCTGGAATGTTATCTGTGGCCTACAACATTGTGAAAGGCAGAGCTTAGAGCAATTACTTTTTAAAAATGGTTTGCGACACATAACTACGAGTCACAACCCCAGCCCTTTTTATGTTTTATTTTGAGACAGGGTCTTACTAAGTTGCTTAGGGTCTTGCTAAGTTGCTGAAGCCGGCTTTGAACTTGTGGTCCTCCTGCCTTTTCCTCCACAGTTTCTGGGATCACAAGTGTGCATCCCCACACTGACTTACCTTTGTTAATTTTACAGGATTTTCTTCTCAACCATGGTTTCATTATAGTAAATTGTTCTCAGCTTCAGAAGCATCTTTTAGCAATCATCTTACTCTGAAACCCTTCCCCAAAATACAAGAAAACACTGGAATAAATATTTTTTTTTTCTGTTTATAAACAAGAACCAACTTGAAGTTAAACTCACATAGAGAATTCATTAGGGATCTAATATTTCTATCCTCATCTCCTAACTGACTGAGTATATGATTCCAAGAGGAGGCTTCGCGTCTCTTTAAACTCATTTTTTTTTCTTTCAAACTGAGAGCATTCGTTGTAAAGTTAAATCGAGGAGGTTTTGCATTTTTAATTAGTAACTTTAATGGTTACTACTTCTGATGGTTCCCCTACTAATGCCACAGGAAAAATGAAGGGGTATATGGTTTGATTCATTATCATAAGAACCTAAAACAGAAGTCAGCGTTCATACATGTTCTCCTTCTGGGAAATCTCACAGTAAATCTATGATGTCAGGGCTCCTATCAGCACAATGGTTCCTCCTTGGGACATCAGTGAGATGTACCTGAAGGAGACTGAGATAGTCTGACCCCTCATGTTTCCTACAGCTCCCGTCAAAATAAAACTGCCAGCTCAACAAGCACGCCTGTGTTTTCAATTGGAATGATGACGCAGAAATTCAGGAGCAGCAGGAAGAAGAAGACCTGCAGCTGGAGGTCACAGTCCCAGCCTGTGGAAGTGAAGTCCGTGCCCTCTGTAGTTTTCATTAGCCAAGGGCAGGTTCCAGTTTCCACTCAGAGGTCTCACAGTTTATTTACAAAACATGCCTTTAAAACCACAAACCTGCAAATAAGTAACAGAAAAGGAGAGAAGTAACTGTTTTGAATCAGCTTTTTTGCTGCTGTGACTAAAGGACCCAACCAGAACACCTGTAGAGAGGGAAAAATTTATTTAAGGGCTCACAGTTTCAGAGGTCTTAGCCTAGGAACAGCTGGCTCCATTCCTCAGGGCTCAAAATGAGGCAGGAAATCATGGCAGAAGGATGTGGCAGAGGGAAGCAGCTCACATGGTGATCCCGAAGCAGAGAGACTCCATTCTCCAGATACAAAATATATACCCCATAGCCACTCCCCAATGAACCACTTCCTCCAGCCACAGCCCACCTGCCTCCAGTTAACAACCAGTTCATCCCATCAGGGATTAGTTCTCTGATTAGGTTAAGACTATAACCCGACCATTTCTCCTCTGAAACTTCTAGCATCGTTTCACACGTGAGCTTTGGGGGGATAACTCACATCCAAACCATAAGAGTGAGCAAGATAAGAGTTCAATACACCCCGAAAACAAAAGGATGAAAGTGAAAGACAATGGCATTGCAAACTCTTGGTTCTCAAGCCAGAACGGTGGAGATCCATCTATACATGGGGAGAAAATGGAAGTCTACAAACATGAGCAGACTGCTCAAGGTACTAATGACTAGTTACTGGTAGAGTAGATTCTAGAATAGAGACCTAGTAACTCAGACTTGAGTGAATCCTGCCAGAGTCCACCAGTTGAACCCAGACCTGGGGAAGCCATGCTGAGGAGTGGGGTTGGGGCCAGATGGAGAAGAACTAAGCAGCCGGCTATTTCTAATCCATATGCTATGCACTTTATAATTACAAGTGAAGGCTAAAGACGTGCTCTCCCACTGTTCTGAGCCTTCTTCCTCTGATCCTGGGGTAGTTACCTGTCTTCATTTATTAAATGCAAATAATAATAATAATACCTACCTCTGGCTGGGAACTCCAGACCCTGAGCCCCCACCCCTTTGTTCCCGGGCACTTCCTGCAGCCAGGGTGGATGTGGAAGAGCCAGGAGATTCTCCCTCCTCTCTTGAGTTGCCCCAGTTATTTGCCACTACATCGAAGGCACTCACTCCTAGGCTGATGTTTCTGTCTGAGAAAATGTACTTCAAACCTCAGTGAGCAGGAAGAAAGTCAAGACATGGAACCAGGCTGCAGAGCCTCCTCTTCAAAGCAAAGTTCTTCATACAGGAGAGGAAGGATCTATTCAGGGTAGGCTCTGGAAGTAGGTAGAATTAAAATGAGTTTTAAAGGAATTACTTTAAGAAAATTTTGAGCACATCGAAATGAAAATCATAAGTAAGGAAAGAAGAAGTTGGAGATATAGAATGCACAGTCAAGAGTGTGAGGGTTTGAACAAGCAGCCCGGATTAGTTACCAGTGACGTCAAGCTTCCCCTCCACCACCCCCCTCCACCACCACCCTCTGCCCCATACACAGGGAAAGCTCAGGCATCTGGAGGTGTCAGGAGCAGCTATCTAATGTCACATTCAAGGACTGGCAGCTGTATTCCAGATCACAGGCAGATCAGCAGCCTCAGCAGCAGGAGTCCTGACAGCTGAGGATGGAAAACCAGTTTTCACCCCATGGAAGTGTTAAGAGGTAAATTGAGGCACAGTAAAAGTTTAATGAACTCATTTTAACAAACAGAAATTCATGTGTCAGGAATCATCAAGTTAGAGTTGTTTTTAAACACTGATGAAGAAATCCAGGGGAAGGTTTTTATAGGGTGAATGAGGAAGCAAGGCAAAGAAAATACATGCTGAGTTATGATTACATAATTTCCTTCCTTGGTCTATCCAATTGCAAAGTCCCTAGTTTCATGACTGTTAAGTTAATTGGTGATTTCTGACTGGTCGAGTTTAACTTTCACTTTTCTTTAATATAGACATTTAAAAGCAATAGCACAAGGACTCAAGAATTAATCATATTTGAAAATCATGCAAAAGCAAAGTGTGCTTTCATTGGCTTGACTAGTTTTGTCTGCTCAGGGGACTCTCAAGCTAGGTCTATTTATTTTATTTGAAAACAGCAGGGAGTCTGTTTAATAGAGATATTGCAGCATTTATAGAATTTAGTCTTATATAATCTCAATCCTGGCTAATTCTAGACAAAATGATGCCTATATAGATTTTTCCTCTTAAAGGAGATGTATAAGTATTTTTCTTGGACAGTGAGAGAACTACTGTGGGATTTTTTAACACAATTTAATGAACTTAACCAACTAATGCCTTATGAAAATGGTCTTAAAACTGTGAATTTTCAACCTTACAAAAATAAGGCAGTTTGTCTTTGAAAACTGTATCAGATCAGCAGAAATGATGTAGTTTCTTTACTTAGTCTATCCAACTGGAAAATCCCTTGTGGATAGCCCCAGTAATAGGGTTTATCTTTATAGCACAAATTATCAATAAAATGACTTTTAAAAATTCAAAATTTTCAGACAGCTTTATATTCACAAGTAAAATAATGAAAGCTTCAGACTCTTGAGTGGGAAACAGATCTAGACCACTGTCCTCAACCTGACAGGGTATTAGATGTATCAGACTTGCCTTCAGAGCTTTGGGTCCCTTCCAAGAGAACTCAGTAGAATGTCTGATGGAGCCCAGGAGGTTGCAGTGTTCAGAATCTGGAGAACTCCAGCCCTAGGCAGCTGAGCCGCTAGTGCCCTCCCACCCTTGCAGGCTCTCACCTGTCACTCCAGTCCATCCAGAATCCAGCACCAGGTTTTATGTGGTGAGTGAGATGGACCAGGCAAAAACCTTTTGATACATTCAGAGTTTGACTCAAGTCCTTCATCTTCCAGATCTCACAAGTCCTGCTGCAAACTCCTTTCCATCATAATATCTCACTCGTGTCTTTACCATGGCAGCACAATCTCATGGACTACCCACTCCTCCCATTTCTGAATTTTGGGTCACATCTAAGTGGGACTGGTCCAAATGCAGCCCAGTCTTCAAGATAGCTCAAACATGACCTCCTCCACAAAAAGATGTTCTTCCCCCAGCATCTGTGGTTCAAAGCAGTATCTCCTTCTAGGTTTCAGACATGTGGTGACCTTGAAGCCAGAATTAGTCAGGCAATCAGTATAGATGGGCAAATCGAGTCAGGTCAGATGAGTCAGGCCAATTTTAAGTGAGTCCCAGGAAGTAGGAGACTGTCCCCTGAGGGATTGAAATGTTAATACCTTCAGAGCCCTTCTCTCGCCCTTATCAGGATCCAGTCCCTGTTTTCACCTGCATCTAAGGTAACCTGTCCCAGGAATTGCCCCTCCCTACAGGGAGCTATAAAGTTGTTAATTAATGTGTCCTGGGCTGCTCCATCCTGCCCTTCCCCCTTCAGCCCACCTGGTTCCCATCTCTTAGCTGTCACATAAAAAGGGCAGAACATCTCGCTTCTTGGGATACAGGATACCAGCTATGGCCCCTTTCTCCCTCTGGGGAGAAGGCTATGTTACCCCTTTTCAAATAAACCCTGCTTCATATGCTTGCCTCGGCTGCTTCTCTAATGTTCAAACTTCAACATGTGGGGAAGCAGAACTCGCCATAACCTGAGGTATCAACTTCACCTATGGAACTTAGCAAAGTGATCTTGATTATGGCAATTTTGTGGAGGACTTCATATCCCTTTGACCCTAGATAATGAAGGCCATAACTTAGTTAATTCAGCAAAATCGTGTAGTGTCCAGGGTGACACTTAGTCTGGCTGCATCTGCTGCTAAATATCAAAATACACCCATACTCTTTGGAAAATAGCAGCCTAACTCAACCCTCACAGGCCCACCACACCTGCTGACCACTCTCTAGCTCTTCTACTCCAACTGAAGACCACCCTACCTCCCAGTCACCAGAGCAGGGGCTGGTACGCAGGAGGCTTCAGGAGGCTGCTTAAGCCCACCTTCTTTCTGAGGGTTCAATATCCTCGTCCTAAAATTTTAATGCTGACTGATGTCCACTCTCTTAAAGACTTCATGACATGAGCTAAAGAATGACCAAACAATCAGTTTACTTTCTTACATATGTTTTTATAAGCTGAACTACATTAATCACACACATACACACAAACAAAAAAAATTCAATATTCTTGGGTAAGCTTGTATCAGGGAAAAGGAATCACTAAAGCAACTACATTACTCCAGTTAATAACCTTTTATCAAAATTTCCACTGAGGGATGATCAGATTTGTACAGGGATTATATCTTTTAAAATTACCCTTTAAATTAAAGCTTGATTCCAAATTTAAGTCAAACATTTCACTTTGGAACTATATCAGGATAAATTCCAAAAATAATAAGTGGTGCATAATAATACATCATGCACACTAAATAATAGCATTCTATGTAAGTAAGGTTTTGAGCAGGGACACACTGGCACAAAGAGCAGAAGACAGAATCAAATTGATATTATGTGTGATGTTTCCTAATAACAAAATACACGGCAGAGGAGGTAGTTTAATAGGGAAAGGAGAATCTGAGGAGAAGGAAGAATTTGATTGACATCTGTGCCTGCCACTCCCTGCCATTCCCTGCCATCTGGCTTCTTGCAAGTCAATACACTTTAAGAAATGTCAAGTTTCCTTATCTCTTGACTAAAGATAATCCCCACTTCACAAGAGTTGTCTTAAAATAAAACTTTCTGTGCACAGCTTACAACTCCAACAGTTACTTAAGAGTTTTATAACACCTATTTTTAAAGAGCATCTTAAAAGCTCAATTGATATTAACATTTGAAAATTACCATTGTCATGAAGATGGCATTAATAGTAAGGTGATTACATTTTAGTATTTTAAAATTAAAGTGAAATACAAATGTGAAACAGCCATAAGAACACAAAAATAAACATTTGCCAATTATTCTAATCTATGGTCAGCATTGAAAGATGAAAATAGCAATAAGAACAGCAAATTTTATTATTTTTACTTATTTTTAAAGCATCAAAGAATAGACTAGAAAATTATTTGCAAAAAAAATATTGCAAACTCTACTAACTTTTCATTGTTTTGATGATGTAAGGAGTGTCAGAATATTTGATAAGTCAAAAGCTCTGAACTATGAGTTTCTAAAACAGATGTGTTGTAATTCCATCATGTATCCTGGGAAACTAGTTTCCCTTTATAATTAAGTTTCACAATCCAAACGTAGGAATGTTAAAATACAACAGCAATTTAAAATATTTATGAGCCATGAATTTGACAATCTAATGAAAATTCTGGTCTTTCCCTGCGGAATAATTGTTCATAGGCACCAACACACAAAACCTGTATGTGATTTCACAGCTCTCCAAAACTCAATCTTAGCCTTTGAACGTTTTATTCCAAGCCTGAACTCTTAAAGGCAACGCCGGTTTTGTGGATGACGGTCCGATGCTGCCATCTAGTGGCCATGTCTAGCAACACCTGAAGCAGAAACAGCCCAAGGAGGGTGTCCTTGCCTTGAACAAGGCTTGCTTTCCCTGAGACCCTGAACAGATGCCTGGAGCTAAAGGAGAAGGAGATAAAAATATATTTTATGGGGCTGTGACATTCTCATGCATGTAAAAACAAAGTTTGATACTAATGTTTCTTTGTTTGTGTAAAAACAAAGTTTGATACTAATGTTCTGAAATAGAACTAGTATTGAAAACTAGGTTTTTAAAAATTCAGGATACGGAGAGAAAGGGGAAGTGTTGGAGAATGATATTAGACAAATTATATTGTTATATTATGTGCATGTATCAATATGTAACAACTGATCCCACCATTGTCCATAACTATAATGCACAAATTTTTAAAAATGGAAAAAATTCAGGACATGAGGTAATTTAGGGGGAATCTTTATTAGCAGAGAAATTGGAGAAAGGTAAATTAAACTTCTGAATTTGTCCCCAACACAGTCCTTTCCAACACAGTCCTTTTAAAATACAACTAGAAGAAACAGAAGCCTGACAGACGTGCTCAGGTGCAGGTGAGAAGCCTGACAGACGTGCTCAGGTGTGGGTGATAGACTTCTGCTGAGTAACAACTTGGCCAGACGTTATGTGGGAATCTCACCATTAAGAAGCAGTATCTCCTCAGGACAAAAGATGAGAAATAATTCCTCTATTTCTTGTCCAATAAAATTTTATAAATTTTAATTAGAAGCAGATGATGTTGTGTCTTTCTAATATCCACAATGTTGGCCATATAGAATTTATACTAATGGAGATCAATAACAGTAATAATAGAAATATCAACCATCATCTTCTGAATACTCCCCTGTAATGTCATTTTTAAACAGATAATGATATAATGTCCTACATGATATTATCCCCATTTCATAGATGAGCATATTAAATTTATTGGTTTAAATTATCTATAATTTTAGATATGGTTCTTTTCTTTTTTTTAATATTTATTTTTCAGTTTTTGGTGGACACAACATCTTTATTTTATTTTTATGTGGTGCTGAGGATCGAACCCAGCGCTTCGCGCATGCCAGGCGAGCATGCTACCGCTTGAGCCACATCCCCAGCCCCTAGATATGGTTCTTTTTTGAATTTTTCAATAAATAGCCCCAGTTGTACAACTGAACATAACCCTGCCATGCACATTTGAAGTTCCTTTCTCCCTCACCGTCTCCCAGCTTGCCAACCACCCACCACATCCTTGAACTAAAAGTATTAAAAATGGACTATTTTAAAACTACTCACATTGGTAAAGACACAGAGTGTGAAAACAGTGTTTCTCTCTCTCTCTCTTTTTTTTTTTTTTTTTTTGTTCTGTCCCTCCAAAACATTTTTCTTAAATTTTTGTCACTTTTCAAGGTCCCATTCCAGATGTTCATCTACCCAGCTAGGTTTCTCTTTCCCTTTCCCTTCTCTAGGCCACAGACCATGGCTCTCAGTGTGGATGACTTGTGCCTCCCCCAGGGGGCAGGGCTGTCCATCATGATCAGAAATAAGCCTTTGATCCAGGAGAGAAAGTTAGTCAGAACACCAAGGCCCTGGGCACAGCTACCAGAGCAGCAAACATTGACCAAACACAGTGGTAATTTTTCTCTCTCTTTTTCTTTGAGGGTTTCAAATTAGTGACAGAGAATTGAGTGGAAACTGTCTCCTAACTATATTCTTCCACTTTTATTCTTTTCCAATGTACTGATTAAAAGCCAAGCCAATGTGTTCAGATGAATGCAGAACCCAGGGAAGCTATTGCTGCTATTGATGCATAACATACTGCTACTATTGGTATTTTTATATAAATATAAATATGATTTTATATACATATACATATATATGCACATATATAAAATTTGAATTTCTGGAAACTTTAGCTGTGCTTTCAACTTCGGAAAAAGTATCTCAGTTTACCATGTTGAGTTGGCATTATACAGAAATTAACAGCCATACTGGTCTAGAAACATTAAACTTATTTTTTTTCCATTTGTACAGAAGTAACACACTAAATTAAATATGTAAGGTCTTATCTACATGGATTTTATTACAGAACTAATAGAGTATTCTCTAAATAATGGGGACGGGGAAAGTTAGTTCAATAGTTTATTGAAATTATCATGTAGATGTACTTCCCTGGACCCCATCTTTGAAAGAGAGACTTGTGTGAGTTTGGCTTAAGTTTGCCTACATGAGATAAATAATCTAAAATACTAAGAACTTAAAGAAGTGATTTAAAGGACTTTATTTTCTCTCTCATAAGACAAATCTAGAGCTAGTCACCAGATATGAGCTGATATGGCTGAAATACAGTTAAGGTATCTAAGTATTTCCTATTGGTACAAGATAACTGCTTAAGTCCTAGTTATTATGTCTGCATCCCAGGTCACAGAAAAGAGACAGGTGACAGGGTAAATACCTTGAAAATCTGAGGATACATTAAAGAAACTCACAAATCTTCTACTTAAATGTCACTCATTGGTCAGCACTTGATCACATGGCAACAGCCACAAGGAGAGAACATTTGGAAACAGTCTTTTATCTTGGTTGCAACATGCTCAGTTAAAAAGGAATTTCTAGAAAACAAGGAGAATGAAAAATGGAAATCTTCTGGGGTGTTTTATAACACAGAGGTAAATGCCACTTATTTGCCTTCTTTCCTTCTCCACTAGTCTTTATCCTTGGTGACCATACTATCATGTCAGTGTTGGTATAAAAATAAAAACCTTGAATTTTGCTGCCGGGGGACCTGAGTTAGAATGGTAGCCCCACTACATATTAGTTGCATGATCCTGCTGAACCCCAGGATGTCTTACACCCTACTATGCTCTGCTTTTTCTTTCCTAGTGCTGGTGCCTGGTGGGTTTGTCTTCATCTGCTAGCCCCTCCCCCTCCACAGAGGAGGGAACTTGTCCTGTGTCACTCACAACTGTAGACCAGAACACAGAATAACGCCTGCCAACTAGGAGTCATCACATGCGAATTTGTTAACATGATAAATTATTTTGGCAATTAAAAGTCATACTGAAAGGAATACTTAATAGACTACAATTTATTCCAAAATATTTAGATATTATGATTTAGTTTAAGACCAGTTAAAAATAATATATTACATGAAATATTATTGCAAAAATACTATATATTCATGAACATAGAAAAATACTAAAAGAATTCGAGCAATAGATTTAGCATAGATTATCTGTACAAACAAAATTATATAAGAACATGTGCTTCAAAGTCCTATTGTCTTAGAAGATGGACTATAAATTATATATTTCTGAATTCTAAATATACTATATAAACATACATATTTAGGGAAATATTCAAAGTAAATATATTAAAATAGGCACTACCTTTATATATGAATAGTAGAGTTTCATGTTATTTTAACTTCCTTTTGTTCTATTTTCCAAATACTCTACAATAATTTTTGCTACTACCTCTCTACAAATTATGATTCTCATTGCTTTTCCTAGGCAACAGTAACAACAAATTTAGGCATATTAAGTTCAAATATTTTATCCATTAAAAACTTTGCTTCACCATTAAAAAGAAAAGGAAACGGTAAAATGCATTGGTCAGGGAAATTTACTCTGGAGTCTCTAAGAGGAACCACGGTCTTCCCGTCACATTGAGTAGAATCTGTTGCTAGGTTACAGAAAAGTCTGCTCTTTGGCAGCATGCTGGGATTTGCTCTGAAAATTGCAAAATATATTTGCCCTTAGAATTTCCTGAGTGAAATTACAGGGGATGGCAGTTCCTGGCCCATGGCTCTGAGTTCAGACAAGGGCCCTGTGTAAATGCAGGCAGTGGTCCACTCCTTGGAGGGACTTCCAATAAAATACCAAGGGCCAACTACACATTGACTCCCTTTGCTTCTCAGGGGAATTTCTGAACACCGGAAGACCTGCTAGCCCCTGCTGCATTCTGAGGACAGATTTCTGCATTCAGTTTATTTCAGCTGCACACAGTAACCTCTGGCCTCACCCGGAGGTAACTCACCTTCTGCACCTGGCCTTGGAGCATGCAGGGTCTCCTTATCTGCTCAGTGCCAGCCTGAGACTCAGGCTGAACCAGATCTCCCTGGATCCCACAACCAACATGAGAATGCAGTGATGGGTAGACGGCATAGGTGAAGAAGCTGTTTTTGTTTTTTTTGTTTGTTTGGTGGTGTTTTTGTTGTTGTTGTTGTTGTTGTTTGTTTATTTGTTTTTGTGGGAGTAGTTTTTAGTATTGACCATTGCCTATTTTTCTTACACCAAAGTCATAGAAAAAAAGACCTCAGAAATCAGAATTATGGGTGTAATTTATAGCATTAAACTTAGAGATGAGACATACTACAGCCAAATACTTATGCAGGGTTGGAAAGAGGCAGTGGATAATGGAATGCTCTAGAACTTTCCTCGGGTGCACAGATGCGATCATGAAACCTTGAGGAAATGCAGTCTCCTGAAAATGAACTGGACGTTCTGAGCATGAGATTTGGCCTTTTCTTTTTCTTATTCAGAGAAAGGGGTGACAGGATAAATGGTAGAAGCATGGGTAAGGGACCTAGAATCCTAGGGTCCTGAATAATCCAGGTTCACTTGCTTTGCCTGGAGGCTCTTTTTTTTTCCCTGTTTTCCATACTAACTATGAATTTAGGCCTTATTCTTTGCAGATAATCGTATTGCTGATGGGACTCAATATCACAAACAATGCAACATAGAATGCTGACTCTTTTAAAGAGAGCCAGGAAAACTTGCTACACATAATTAACAGATGTGGAAGTGACTCCCATCCAGAACAGAGAGCATTCATCATATCGGTACAAGGGAAGATTGCCTTCCAGAAGCAGAATGGATTCCACAATGGCAGTCAAGAAGTAAAGAAGCTGGGTGTGGTGGGCATGCCTGTGATCCAAGCAACTCAGGAGGCTGAGACAGAAGGATCACAAATTTGAGGCCAGCCTCGGCAACTTAGGGAGACCTATCCCAAAATAAAAGATACAAAGAGCTTTGCATGTTGCCCAGTGGTTAAATGCCCCAGAGTTGGATCCCCAGTACAAAAAAAAAAGAAAAGAAAAGAAAAGAAAGAATAAGAAGGAGGAGGAGGAGAGAAGGAAGAGGGAGAAAGGGAAGAATATACAGATGTTATGCCACCAAAAGTTTGCTGAACTTCAGGTTAACTTCACATTTCAAGAACAACAACAACTTGGGTGATGGGGACATAAAGATTCATTATTCTATTTTATTAATGTATACAATTAAAAGTGCCTTAATATAATACTTTTAAGGGAAAGTGTATTGGACGAAGTATCAGGATATTCAGTGGTGCATAGTAGAGAGATATCTCAAAAATGATAATGGAGAAGAATTGGAAATCAGCAGCTGTCATGAAATACTAAGGTGTTCATGAACCCAAAGCATGGAGCTTACCCACTTCTGAGACACAGCTGCTATGGGACACGGCAGTTAACGGAGCTCTGGGGTTCAGTGGAGCCACATGTACCATGAATGACCAGAGGAACCCTATGCAGCCACAAGGGTCCAAAGAACCTCTGCTGCCGAGCACAGATCAAGCCTTGATAATTTTCCTTTTTGAAAAAAAAAAAAAAGAAAGAAAGAACAAAGTTACCTTGTTTTACTATAAGCAGCAAACACATTCATATCTGTGATTATTTATGCCATCTTCCGCTTATTTCTTTCAAAAATAAACAAATAAATATTAATTGAATGGAAGAATTTGTGAGCTATGGTATGTACGGTAGGAATCCATTCAATAACCTCCTGTGGGCACTATTTCTGACCCTCTGGTTTTCTGGCTCATGACTCATTTTTTCCCCTAATCCATCTATCTTCATCTGCATCCAGCTCCCGGCACAGTCTGCTCATCTCCTCTGAACTCAAGCGACTCTCTCATCAGTGCCTGTAAAAAGCTACCTCTAGAATACCTGCAATACTCAAAGCAGCTTCTCCTATCCCTGGTGGAGAAAGCAAGGATTGTGACACTCAGCAGTGGATTCCATCTCTTTGCCTCAGAAAGCCCTAGCACACCCTGCCTCTCATCCCACCCTTCCACGTGGCAGGAGCTTAAGATAAATCCACACCCTGGTTTTCCCTTGCATGACTTCTTGAAGGTGTCTCATCCTGCTTTTAGCCCCCGCCCTCCCCATTCCCCCACCACACACTCAGGCATAAATTTTGACATAGTCTAAACATAACTGTACATTTTTATATCATGCCCAACTATCAGGACTAAAGAAACACTGCAGACCCTGGTTTTATCAAATAGACACTTTTCAAGCATAATTTTATCTTCTCTGAAAATAACTGTAATCCTTCTTGAATTCCTCAGCATATTTGCAGATGGTAAAGAGGTGTTAAAAGTACCTTTGAATTCCATTGCCTTACAATTTGGAAACAACAACAAAGACCAGCATGAAAACAGGCTATAATTTTTCTACATCTTAGTTAACATCTGACTTCTCAATAACTGTGGTCTCTGAGTTTTTAGAATTTTTCTGGTTTTCTCATTCTTTTTTCTTTTCATTTTATGTTTAATTTCTATAGTATGCTATTCCTATTGAATTTCATCTGGAAGAACTAGCAAAAAAAATAGATATCAAATAATAAAATAATAGCTGGGATAGCTTAAAGAGTCAAATACACAGAGAAACACCTGGAACATGTTATTAATATTTGCCTCTTGGTAAAAGAGTATGATTATAAGGATTTTGTGTATATTTATGTATTTATTTGGTATTGGAGCTTGAGCTTGGGGTGGTTTACCACTGAGCTACATCCCTCAGTCAGTTTTGGAGGGGTTTGTGGGGGGGTTTTTTGGGAGGGAGGGTGTTTTGTTTTGTTTTTGTTTTTAAGATGGAGTTTTGCTAAGTTGCTGAAGCTGACCTCAAACATACAATCCTCCTGTCTCAGTCTCCTGAGTCCTTGAGATTACAGGCACGTGCCACCATGCCCAGCAGGGATTTTACTTTTATTGTTGTTCTTCTTTTGCTTCTCTATATTTTCTTCCTTTTTTTTTTGGAATGATTATGACTATTTTAAGAAAAATAAAGAAAGTCTTCATAAAATAAAATTTTTAAAATAGATATGAGAAATTCCTTCAGTTAAAAACGATCATTTACAGACCTAAATAACTTGTGCTGTTTGATATTTTCAGTTCTGCACAAAGGGATGGGGAACATATGTTGCTGCCATGGATGTTCACATTATTCCAACAGCTATAGCTGTATTACCAGCTATGTGGTTCCACCATGCATTGAGTCTTATTGTGTTTCCAGTAATAAGGATGTTTAAAAGAAGTAGAAATATTCTGACTCTTGAGTGCCTAGGAGTTTTTGAGTATAGGAACATGATGAGATGGAGCTTAAAATATTAAATAGTAAAATAAAAATCATGTGGAAGGAGAGATGACATCCCTCCCCCCTCCCTCCAAATTCTGCAAAAGGTTTGGCGCCCAGGTAGTCGAATCACATCCAGAAGGTTTTCCTTTGCTCTGTTTTCTTGGATGTGAGTTTAATTCTTGATGAAAAACTTCCCCTTGGTGATGGTCCTGCCCACGGCAGCTTTGACTTCTTTATTCCTCAGGCTGTAGATGAGTGGGTTCAGCATGGGGATCACGGCCGTGTAGAACACCGACACCACCTTATTGAGGTCCAGGGAGGAAATGGCACCGGGGCGCACGTAGATGAAGAAGAGGGTCCCGTACAGGATGGACACGGCCGTCAGGTGGGACGAGCAGGTGGAGAAGGCTTTGCGCCTGCCCTCGGCCGAGCGGATCCGCAGGATGGCCGCGAAGATGTACAAGTAGGAGACGATGATGGTCAGGCTGCTGACCACCAGGACAGCTCCGGCCACAATGAAAACCAGCAGTTTATTGACGCGGATGTCAGCGCAGACGAGGGAGAGGAGGGGGGACATGTCACAGAAGAAGTGATTGATGATGTTGGAGCCGCAGAAGGGAAGTCGAAAGGCGGCCGTGGTGTGAGTCATGGTGTTCAGGAAGCCGACAGCGTAGGGTCCGGCCACCAGCTGTATGCAGAGTCTCTGGGACATGGCGACCGAATACAGTAGGGGGTTACAGATGGCCACGTAGCGGTCATAGGCCATGGAGGCCAAGAGAAGGCACTCGATGGCCACGAAGAAACCAAAGAACCACTGCTGCAGGGCACACCCCAGGAAAGAGATGGCTTTCCTCTCCGAGAAGAAGTCGGTGAGCATCTTGGGACCCACGACCGAGGAAAAGCAGATGTCCACGAAGGACAGGTGGCTGAGGAAGAAGTACATGGGGGTGTGCAGGCGCGAGTCCACCCGGATGAGGATGATCATGCCCAGGTTCCCCGTCATGGTGACGAGGTAGAAAAGCAGAAAGAGCAAGAAAAGGAAGACCTGCAGCTGAGGATGGAACTTTAAGCCTATGAAAATGAACTCGGTGATCCTTGTGCGGTTTTCATCGGCCATCAGTAGGTTTGGGTCTCTGGTGAGAAAAGCCAAGAATTTATAAGGCATGCAAGGATCTTAAAACCATAACATGATGCAGGGGAAAATAAATTAGGAATATTAATTTTTTAAAAATAGTCTAAATAAAATGCTAGCCCATCAAGTGTATGTATCACAGTGCTAAAGAGTAATATGACTTAAAGAGAAAATGGATGTTTAAGAAAAGTTTGTGGAGCTGGGGAAGTGGCTCAAATAGTAGCGCACTCACCTGGCATGCGCCAGGCACTGGGTTCCATCCTCAGCACCACATAAAAATAAAATAAAGATACTGTATCCCCCTAAAACTAAAATATAAATATTTAAAAAAAGAAAAAGAAAACTTTCTGTGTTAGAAAACCTATGCAATCATTCACTACCCTTATAGACTAAATGGAAAAGCACAACTCTTTCAATAAAATTTGAAAAAGTAATTTAATAAAATGATACTGTCAGAAAGCGTTTCAAACTAGAAATAAAAAGAACTATAATTTAATGAAAAGAAACCCCCAGTGAATACATGTGTGCAATGATAAAACATCAGAATCATTCATAATTTGTTAACAATGGGCACCATTTGTGGACAAGATAATTATCCACATAGAAAAACCTAGTAGAAGGGATAGGAATATAACTCAGTGGTACAAGCAAGGGCCTAGCATGAGCGAGGTGTTGGGTTCAATTCCTAGTACCTGCAAGCAAGCAGAAAAGCAAGAACAAATGAAGAAGAAAACCTAGAAAAAAAAATGAGACACGTTTTTTAAAAAAATAAAAGTTCAAAAATAGTATAATAGATGAATATGAAAAATCAAAAATAATTACATATAAATTATAACAGGAAAAATACATATAAGTTTGAACTGATAAAATAACTGAATAAGACTAGTAAGGAATCTTCAAGATTTGTGCAAAGCAAAATATACGCTATGCGGGCTGGGGTTGTGGCTCAGCAGTAGAGCACCCACCTCGCATGTGCGAGACCCTGGGTTCGATCCTCAGCACCACATAAAGATGTATGAATAAAATAAAGGTATTGTGTCCAACTACAACTAGAAAATAAATATTAAAAATATATATACACATATAAATGTGTATATATATATATATATATATATATATATATATATACACACACACACACATTAGGCAACTTTTACTGAAACAAAGAAGTAAGCAACTAAATAATTGGAAAAAAAATACATTTTGTGGAGTCCATCGTAAAGATTCACTTTCTCCTTTAAAAGTTTTTCTGCTTTCACTGGGAAAGTAAGCACCTGCTTGGCCATTCTTCAAGCCGGTCTAACAGACGAAGATCAAGCCAACTGTGAAGTTAGGAGTAAACTGTGTTTATCCCATCCATATGCTGTAGCTACAAACTGTCCCAACAACCCTCTCCTTTGAAAGACTGCTATTTTTTCACACAACTAGTAAAATTTTTTTGGATCAAAATTATTTCAGTAGATGAAACATTCTTTTCTGAAGGATCTGTATCACGGACATAGGGAAACAGGGTGAATTTTCCACATAGGTAGAGTGTCAAGTAGGGGGCTTGAGGATGCTTTACTCCACATCTATCTTAACTTTGCAGTTTCCAAGGAAACAGAGCCTCATATCTGCCTTATTTCTAGCTGAGATTGATTCCTTTGCATTCAGCTCTGCTTTGCTTTGAACCTCTTGAAATGTGTTTTTTGATATAACTTTCACCTAAACTCAACCCCTGTCAATGACTCCATTTTTCTTTTGTTCAGTAAGACACTGACAGTTCTTAGGGTGTGTGGTCTGTCTCATTGCAAAGGACCAATAAAGTGATTTGGTCAGAAAACAGACAGACTCCTGGTTTTCCTAGGCTGATTGAGTAAGGATACTCACCAAACTATTTCAAAATTGAATATGCAATTCCAATCATAATCTAAAAATAAGTTTTGATGAAACAGTCCAATTTTAAAATATGGAGAAGTGCTCAAAATTTGCCAAAATGATTTTTTTCTGTCAATTTTTTTGTCATTGTTGTTGTTCTACTTAGTTGTACATGACAGCAGAATGCATTTCAATTCAGTGCATACAAATGGAGCGCAACATTTCAATTCTCTGGTTGTACACGGTGTAGAGACATACTATTCGTGCAATCATACATGTACCTAGGGTAATGATGTCCATTTCATTCCACCATGTTTCCTACCCTTATGCCCCCTCCCCACTCACCCCTTTGTCCAATCCAAAGTTCCTCCATTCTTCCCATGCCACCAGCATCATAGATCAGCAACCACTAATCAGAGAAAACATTTGGCCTTTAGTTTTTTAGGGTTGGCTTACTTTGCTTAGCATAATATTCTCCAACTCCATTTGTTTACCTGCAAATGCCATAATTTTATTCTCTTTTAATTTTGAGTAATATTCCATTGTGTGTATATACCACAGTTTCTTTATCCATTCATCTATTGAAGTCATCTAGGTTGCTTCCACAGTTTAGCTATTGTGAATTCAGCTGCTATAAACATTGATGTAGCTTCATCACTATATTATGCTGATTTTAAGTCCTTTGGGTATAGACTGAGGAGTGGGATAGCTGGGTCAAATGGTGGTTCCATTCCAAGTTTTCTGAGGAAATCCACATGCTTTCCAAAGTGGTTGCACCAATGTGCAGTCCCACCAGCAATGTATGAGTATACCTTTTCCCCCACATCCTCTCCAACATTTATTATTTCTTTTATTCTTCATAACTGCCATTATGACTGGGATAAGATGAAATATTAGAGTAGTTTTGACTTGCATTTCTTTAATTGCTAAATATATTGAACAGTTTTTCATGTATTTGTTGATCACATGTATATCCTATTCTGAGAAGTATCTGTTGAGTTCCTTAGCCCATTAATTGAATGGGTTGTTTGTTTTTTTTGGTATTAAATCCTTTAAGTTCTTTATATATCCTGGAGATCAGTGCTCTATCTGATGTGAATGGGGTAAAACTTTGCTCCCATACTGTAGGCTCTCTCTTCACCTCAATGATTGTTTCCTTTGCTGAGAAGAAGCTTTTTAGTTTGAATCCATCACATTTATTGATTCTTGGTTTTATTTATTGCACTTTAGGAGTCTTGTTAAGGAAGTCAAAGCCTAATCTGATGTGATGAAGACTTGGGCCTACTTTTTCCTCTATTAGGAGCAGGGTCTCTGGTCTAATTCCTAGGACCTTGATCCATTCTGAGTTAACTTTTGTGCATGGTGAGAGATAGAAGTTTAATTTCATTTTGCTACATATGGATTTCCAGTTTTCCCAGCATCGTTTGTTGAAGAGACTATAATTTCTCCAGTGTATGTTTTTGGCACCTTTGTTTAGTATGAGATAACTGTATTCATGTGGGTTGGTCTCTGTGCCTTCAATTCTGTACCATTGGTCTTCATGTCTATTTTGGTGCCGATACCATTCTATCTTTGTCACTATTGCTAGGTAGTATAGTTTAAGGTCTGGTATTGTGATGACTCCTGCTTCACTTTTTTTTTCTAAGCATTGTTTTGACTATTCTGGGTCTTTTACTTTTCTAAATAAATTTCATAATTGCTTTTTCTTGTTCTATGAAGAATGTCATTGGAATTTTAATAGGAATTGTATTAAACCTGTATAACAATTTTGGAAGTATGGCCATTTTGACAATATTAACTCTGCCTATCCAAGAGCATGGGAAATCTTTCCATCTTCTAAGGTCTTCTTCAATTTCCTTCTTTAGTGTTCTGTAGTTTTCATTCTAGAGGACTTTCACCTCTTGTTAGATTGATTCCCAAGTATTTTATATTTTTGAGGCTGTTTTGAATAGGGTAGTTTTTCTAATTTCTCTTTCAGTGAGTTCATCACTTATGTATAAAAATGCCTTTGATTTATGGGTATTGATTTTATATAAAATACCCATACTTTCACTCATTATTTTATATAAAATCGATACCCATAAGCCAAAATGATTTTTAAAAAGAAAAACAAATGAGAGTGTTCTATGTCAGATGTCAATAGAAATTATGAGGCTACCCTAATTAAAAGAGTAAGGCATTGTTCACAGGACAGAAAAGGAAAGGAATAGAAAAGAATAGATAAATCAAGAAAACTAAAAGCTGACCTAAGCATATATACAAGTCCTATAGAACAACAATGAATGTTTATTTATGAGCAGTGAATAAATCATTGCTTTGACCTATGTATCTAACCCTGGACAGTGAGACACGGCTTCTGGGAATCTTTCAGTGGGAAAGTGCTTGCAGAGGGAAACACCCATTTACAGTTGACACCTGTTGATAGGGAGAATTCCTTGCTTGTCATGGAATTTACTAATTCAAAAGCCTTGAACTCAAATACCAACAGCCAGAAATAGAAGAAATGGATGTGAGCTGATAAGCCCCAACCAAGCTGTTTTACCCACAAACCTTATCCTTTTTACCTTGAAGAAGGCTTTTCCCAGTGAACTCTTTGACGTTTACACCTGTATAATAAATATGCAGACGTTCACTCATTATTAAGCCAGACTCCATCAGGCTGGTTTACCCACCATGTTCAGCTTCCACTCACAATTGAGTCTTTGTCTTTATTTTTATAATTTCTAATTTTCCTAATCCGACCTACCGCTTGCGTCCAGAGAACTATTTACTTGCCGTGCAGGTCTCGGCAAAAGGAAATGAAAATAAATTAGTCATCAAAAGGTATTACAATATTTGAATGCATTTGAAAACACAAGTGATGTCGAATATCTACCAAACACTACTAAAACTAAAAATATCTTATCTGTCAACATAAGACAAGAAACAGTAAACAGAATTATTATTTTGTTATGGAATGGTCTTCTTAAATAAAGCATAAAAATCATTAAAAAAATGAAGGAAGTGTGAAGAATTGTACTATCCCCTATAAATTTAAATGAAAGTGCACTCTATGTAAAATTAAGATATTCACACAGGGGAAAACATTGCAACACCCACTGCAAGGAGTTAAAACCAGAGCACACACACGTACACACACACAAAAGTAAATTATCACAGACCATTAATAAATCACATCATAGCAATGGACAAGAACATCCTACCATGAGAGACCTACAAAGTCCAATAAGCATGAAAAATGCCCAATCTTTCTAAAAATAGACACCAAATTAAAACAGCAATATACAATATACAACTTCCACCCATCGCATCTACAAAGTTTTGAAAAATATGAAAACATGAAGTTCTGAGGAGGCAATGAAAGTCATGATCAAGGATACATGAGGTTCGGGGCCTCTGTCTGGCAATTTCCCACTAGCTACATTTAGTTTTTTAAGTGTTTATCTGATGAGTCAAAAAATTCCACTAGTCTCCACCTTGAAGACACACACACACAGGGGAAAAGCAGGGATGCCCATGCCACCATTGTTTAAAATGATGCAAAACTGGAATCCACATAAATATTCTCTGAAACAATCACAGCAAAATAAACTTGAGTATACTCATTTAGTAAACACTGTACCAAACTGACTCTTCAATATAAGATGATTTTAGACATGCCAACGTAGTCACTTTTAAAATACAGATTTAAGAGAAGAAACTTACAGAATGATGAATACAAAATTACATTTTTAAAAATCTCAACATTTTATTTAATGATAATTATTTAAATGCGTGCACAAATAATACAAGAATGTGGAAGAAAATACAACAAATTAGCAGTCTGAGATTAAAAAGGACCAGGAAAATGCATTTGGTGAATAATCAAATGGAATCCTAGCTTTACTACAATTTTAAGATATTTAAGACAAGTGTAAATGTATTACCTTTGTTTTTAAAAAAGTAATCCAAAAGCACACCAAGAAGAAGAACAATCTAAAGCAATTCCTTAAAGTATTGCAGCAATTACAAAAAGAGCCACAATGGATCAGTCTGGGTGAGGACCAAGAAGAGGCAAAAAAATCTGTGAATCCTTAACAGGTAGGAAGTGTGGGGGGGGGGGAGGGGGAATTACAAGCTATGCCTTTAGAGCTTTAGATTTCTAAAATTCTAAGATACTAAAAGAACTCTAGCCCCCACCTCGCCCTTTAAGAAAACTGACTCTTCAAGCTGTCTACCCAAAGACCACAGAAATTGTGGCAAATTGAATATCACTTTCTGCCATATAGTGCTAAAGACTGAGTGTGACTGGCTTCATGATACAGAAGATTTGGGGGTACAGTGAGTGTGAGACTAGGAACAGCAATTGTGCAGTATTCGGGACTCAGCAGATTCTGCCCAAATTCCTTGCAGACATCAGCATATTTATGTGCGCATAAGTCTGGGTAAAGAACGAGGTGATCTGCATCCCACAAAGCAAGCAATCGAGGCTCAGAGTGTGAAGTGTTGACCTAAGTCTCAGGGCTTGTATTTCCTAGAAAGTGGTGTGAGATCAACACTGTCCTGTGTGAATTCAGAGCCTCCAGGCTTTCAACTATACCACTTCTGCAGGAGGGAACCTCAGATCTCTCAAGGGCTTCAGAACGAGTGAAGTTCCTGTACCGCAAGATGGCTTCAACTTGATCCTCACCTCTATATGTATGTATATTCAGACAGGGAAAACACAGTACTTCTTGCTGGATTTCAGTGCAATCTCTTAACCAGTTATGGTCTGATTATAATATCATTCTGTTACTTTTTAAACATCTACAAAGTTTTGAGAAATATGAAAACATGAAGTTCTGAGGAGGCAATGAAAGTCATGATCAAGGATACATGAGGTTCGGGGCCTCTGTCTGGCAATTTCCCACTAGCTACTAGTTATAATAGTTTTCTTATAAATCCACTTAATTCATTTTGAACTTCTCAAAGTGTAAGCAGAGAGACAGAAATGATTGTTAACTGTCACCTACACTTACTTTCTAATGAGTTCCTTTCTTCTTTGGAGATATCAAAAAGAATTAAATTGATGTGGAGTATAGACCCCTTTGCAGCCCTCAGTCCGTCCCCCACCATTACTGGGTGCCACTGCACAGAGAAGTCAGAGCTTCCAGGAGTTAGTTTTATTCTTAATCTTCCTAAGGAACTAGTGGGAGTCCACTCTGGGGCAAATTAAGTGTCTTATTCATTTGCATTCATTGCAAAGTCCCCAGAAGCAGTTACATCATTTTCATTCTGGGAGAACATGTCCCCAAAGTCTGCCATACCTTGGGATTTTTGTTGTTAAGAGAAAAATAAATTAAAGTTTTCTTGCTCTTTGGGGTCAACTTATTTGTTTTCCATATTTCACTGGATACTTTCCTTTTTCTTTATCTCTTTCAAAGACAAATAAATACAGAGAAAACTTCTGTGAAATGATGAGACAACTCTTTGAGTGTTCCCCACAAGAAGTACCATGAAGTTTCTGGAAATGCTTAGCTGAAGGGCATTATAGTAGAGGATGGACCGTGGACATAACTTAGACCTCCTGCTCCAAACACTGTGCCCAAATGCTCTGAAACCAAAAGATGTAGACAGTGACATTTTCCCTGGTTGGGGCTTACCTACCAATGCTTAGGAGAAGTCACATCAAATATCATTCCATTTCCAACCATCTTTAAAAATACTCATCCATCCAATCAGGACTTCTCAGTCACCTCACACGTTTCAGGTATCAACGTCACTGGAAAGATGTTTCTTGACATCAATCATCCTTATGAACACATGTGCACTGTAAGATGCTATTGGATCCTCATCCACCTTCATTGTCACCTTCTTTAGATAAGGAAACACACACATACTCAAACACATGTGCACACATATACACACACACATGCATGTACATATGCACACATGTGTGTGCAACACACA
This sequence comes from Spermophilus citellus, assembly GCF_964194105.1. Classification (NCBI taxonomy): domain Eukaryota; kingdom Metazoa; phylum Chordata; class Mammalia; order Rodentia; family Sciuridae; genus Spermophilus; species Spermophilus citellus. The sequence continues at coordinate 242,145,780 of NC_138183.1, forward strand.
AGCATCTTTCTCTCTTTATAATTTTTTTTTTTTTGCACCAGGGATTGACCCGTGGGTGTTTAACCACTTAGCCACATAACCAGTCCTTATTATTTATGCATTTATTTATTTTGAGACAGAATCTCGCTAAGTTGCTTAGGAACTCAGTTGCTGAGACTGGCCTCAAACTTGTGATACTCCTATCTCAGCCTTCCAAGTCACTGAAATTATAGGCATGTGCCATTGTGTCCAACCTCCATATTCTTTAATAACTTAACATTTGTTTTTCTTCCAAATCTAGTATACTTCTTTGCCATTGATTGTAAAGTATTATCTCACAAGTGTATATAGGTTTTTTTTTTCTTTCTTCATTCTTGAATGAGGATCTAGGATAGATAAACCCATAGGATATTCATTTAGTAGAATTTCATACAGGTTAGATAAAATCTTATCTTTCACACTAAATCTTCATAACATGAACTTCTGAACTTGGGGCTATGTGCAAGATTTCTTCTTAGACTTGAACATATCTACATATTGTCTGGTATCTTGTTAAAATGTAAGTTCTGATTCAATTGGTGAAGAGTAAGTCTGCATGGGCTAATAAGTTCCCAGAGGATGCCAAGCCTATACTTTGAATAGGAAGGATATGATAGGTAAGAGGAAATAAGAGCCCCACAGGGCAATTCTGATGCTAGATCTGTTTCCAAGTAGCATTACCTTACTTTGGGAGGAAGCCTTACATAAAACAATAATGTGTACAATGTACCCCCTGCTCATCAGCGGAAAACGTATTCTCATGTCTCAAAGTAAGCGTCTGGAGAGCAGACAACTAAATCTGAGTTTTCTGATTGATTCTGATCCTGAATCTTCAGACACACCCATGATTGACAAAATATCTTTCTGCCTTTTTAAGAGTGGGGTAAAATGTCACTTATTTTTTGAAAGACTGCTTGAGTTTAGCCACTCATACTTGATTTACTTCCCAGTTCCAATGTGATAGTTCCTCTCATTTTCTAGGGCAGACAGGGAAAACACTGCTTTGGAACATGTGAATAAGTTTTGTCATATAGGAACAGATATTTTCTGAGCCCATCCTAACAAGAGAGGTTGAACCAAGAAATACAACATTGATGCTGCATTTTTAAACTTTACCAACAAACAACACTTGAATGAAAAAGACCATAATTCTTAAGTTCAGTGCTCAGTGAATTATTACCAGATAAAAATACCCATATAACCATCACTCACATCAGAATGGACAATCACCACCACCCATCCTCTGTTACTCATATATTTTAAAGTACTGCTAGTATTCCATGATACGAATATCGCACAAGTGATTTATTATTTTACTGTTATATTCTTGTAAATATACCAGGGATCAAATTGCAATTGAACTGTCAGGATGAAATTATACCAGAGAGAGTTAAAAAAAACAGGAAATATTTTATTCAAAACCACTGCAATAGAAAAATGACATTGAACGCAGCTTTTCTGGAATAAAATGTAGAAGAGTTTTTAAACACTGGAGACAGCTAATGAGTGCACTGGCGTATTAAGAAGGAGGTCGGTCAACTTGATTAGACCATCCATTTACTAATTGCCAAAACCCAAAATTAGGCACCTATTTTCTCACAGACACTGGAGGACAGGGCACACTTCCTTAATGATTGATTACATATTCAAGAGACAACTCCAAAGTCCTTGAGAAAGGTACTTCTGCATTGTATAACTGAGAGGAGGACAGGAAAAGATTCACGCCTCAAAGAGACCTAGAAAGAATGGACAATTTCTAGTTTTCTAAAGTAAATATTCCAAGGAAAGGGAGGTCAAAGATCTCTAGTCAAGAAGTAGCTTGCCAGGCTGGGGATGTGGCAAGCCTGCGGCCCGGGTTTGATCCTCAGCACCGCATACAAACAAAGATGTTATGTCCGCCGAAAACTAAAAAATAAATATTAAAAAAATTCTCTCTCTCTCTCTCTCTCTCTCTCTCTCTCTCTCTCTCTCTCTATCTATCTTTTAAAAAAAAAGAAGTAGCTTGCCTAAAGTTTAGTCAAGCTGAAAGTCACAGTAAGGTGATCTTGGTTGATAAGATACATCTCAATTAAAATGGCATGATAATCCAAGTTTTCTAAGCGAATAGTGTCAAACCCCTAAGTAGTGTATGAGAGCCAATAATAATAATTATAGCTACTCGATGAGGATATAATAGTATCTCATTGCCTGTTTAGTTGTAATTTCCCTGATTTCAGGTGAAGTTAACAACTTTGTAACATTAGCGTGCCTAACCTGGTGTACTTTTTCAATAGGATGCCTGTCTTTTTTTAAATCACAGTAAAATTCATATATCCTAAATAAGCTAGCTATGTGTATTATAAATATATTTCCCACTATGTGGTTTATGTGTTCATGATCTGAATGGTGACTTTCGATGTATCAAAATTAGATTTAACATGGTTCAGGATATCATATCAATATTTTCCTTCAAGTTTAGTGTTTTTGTATTCTGTTTAAAAAAATACATTTCCCTACCTCTAGGCACCACCACAGATCCTAAATAGACTCTCTGATAGTGTCTTCTACATTGTTCTGGTCCCTGCTGTTCACATCTTGACCTCCACTCCACCCCACCTAGTGTGTTCTTGGTTTGTGCTGAAAGACAGGGGTAAACTCCATTCATTTCATGCAAACATCCAATGGGTCTAATACCATGTTTTAAAAATCTCTTCATTCCCTGTTACCTTGCCATAAATAAAGTGTTTATGCACAGCATCTGTGTGTACTCTAATTATAAAGATAATGCATCTGTACTCTCTGCAATGCTAACAGGGTCCTTGGTCTATTCTTGATCCTTTCTTGACTACTACATATTCATAAGTCTATATCCACCTTGATTTTATTCCTCAAGAGCAATTTGGATATTTTGGTCATTTATATTTCCATATAAACTTTTCAATCATCTCAGTGTCTTAGGAAACTGTAGGCCTGGACTCATTCTATATTCTTTCTTTAATCTTGTAGAATATGACTTGACTGCTTCTGCTTCCATGATATGGGTGTTGATGTTTCGTCATGGTTTGTCAATGTGTCATCCCCATGTGACCACCTATGGCCCGTTTTCCTTAACCTATTCTTACAGTCCATTCTTACATACAGAAATACTGGAGATAAAAATTTCATATGTTCTATAAAACATGTGCTAATTATAACTTTATCCAACAAGTTTTCCGGATCCCAAGCAATCAGAGCAATCACTCCCTTTGAAATTCAACAGCCTAAGACTGTGTGCCAGGATAAACAGGAGGATTGCAAGTTTGAGGCCCACCTTAGCAACTTAGCAAGGCCCTAAGCGACTTAGAGAGACCCTGTATCAAAATTAAAAACAAATAGGGCTGGGGATGTGGCTTGGTGGTTAAGCATCCCTGGGTTCCATTCCGGGTATAGAGAGAAAATAGAAAAAGTGCAATGGAATAACTTTTTATCTTAGGCAACCAAGAATCACCTGTTGAAATGGTAACAAGATTTTTAATAAGCCACAAACATGATAATGTTTTTTAGTACTCATATAGTTCACAGTAAATCGCATCTCCCAACACACCATTAAGTAATCTTTCCCTTATTTCAACCCTCTCCATTCCAAAAACACCCATAATATACAGCAGAAAGGAAAATATCCTGAAAATTAGAAGAAACAGTGATTTAGCAAATTTCAATCCCTCTTCTGGGAAACACAACTTCTCTGTCACCATTTTGTGTAGGGTCCTTTCGTCCTTCTCTTATCCAAACAATGATAGCAGACTTCATGGAAAGCCACCCAGAAAAACAGATGGTCTTCATCATTCTCAATCCCTACCCTTTTTAAAGACATTTCTGTCACTACTCTTTCTAAAGTATAAAATCTTACATTCTATCTTGATTCTTTGATATTTTGACACAGAAATCTTTATAATCAAATTTATTTTGTTGTTTTTTAATCGCTTGTTTTTCCAACTCTTCTAATCTCTAAATTATATGAATACTTCTATTCCCACTCAATAGGCATAATAATGACTGGCACATAGTGGAAACACAAAGTAATATTACACTAATTCACAATTGTAGAGTTCATTGAATCTCATTCCACCTTACATGAATAGCATCTATCCCAAATATTTCCCCAAATCATTTGTAAAGACAGCCAGCATTGGGTGCAGAAAGCATGATCAATAAACAAAGTAAAAAAAAAGAAAGAAAGAAATTCTAGGTTATTAAGGCTTCTTGCAACCTTCAAGTTCTATAGAGTAAAATTAAATTTCTCTCAATGAAGGTCTTCAAAGGAAAGGCAAAGTGGGGCTCTTGATGAGTCATCCATCTGTGTCAATCACACATTCCCCTCATTTCTTGCACCAGTTGCTATATTCCCGTAAAGGAACACAAAAATAGGGTTGAAAAAATATTATATTGGGAGGGAAAAACATGAAATCAATTATTAAGGTCATAGGAAATAAATTGACCCTTCATGGCTATCAGATTTGTCATCTCTAAAATGTTAATTAATGCCCTACCAGAAACACAAAAACCAATAACGATAGTAATACCTACTTCATGATTTTTTTAAAAAATGCACTTCAGGCTGTATTTTATGTACATAAATCATGAACTTGGGTGGCAGAATCCTGACAAGGTGTTACTATCACCGCAGTGCATATGAAGTAAAAGGTCTTCAAAAAACATTTACTCCAAACATACAGATAGTTTTACAAAGTGTCAGGGTTCCATTATAGCAGAACAATACCATATGTAACCATTTATATTTTAAAGGACTCAAGAAAAATAAAATTTTAAAAAATTTGAAAATAAATTAAAACACACACACACACACACACACAAGACCCAGCTCGCAGGACTTGGTTCTGAGTACCAGCACTGAAGTACTATTAATCTCATAGGTTATGATTTTTTACATTTATTTAGGTTTTATTTTATTTTATTTTTTTTTAAAGAGAGAGTGAGAGAGGGAGAGAGAGAGAGAGAGAATTTTTTTTTAATATTTATTTTTTAGTTCTCGGCGGACACAACATCTTTGTTTGTATGTGGTGCTGAGAATCGAACCCGGGCCACACGCATGCCAGGTGAGCGTGCTACCGCTTGAGCCACATCCCCAGCCCATTTATTTAGGTTTTAATAAAGAATATTGATTTCCTAGTCATAAATGTAGGCATTATTTTCTGAATTTGATGATTATACAATCTCCCCCATCTCAGTCTGAATTTCAAAATCTCATTCTTGCTGATGAAAACACTGAAATAATAAAATTTGACCAAAGATTTTATAAGACCTAGCAATAAGACAACAATAAAGAGGGAATGTCATCTTAAAATCTGGACTCCTGTCACCCAGTCCAGTGGTTTGGGCTCCATCCCATGTTACATCTTCCCTGTGGTACAATCGGAACCCTACTCTATCTGCCAATAAGAATCTTCCTCCTCTCCAACACTCTTCTGAATGAATCTTTGACCTCCTTGTTTCTCAGGATGTAGATTAGTGGGTTCAGCATGGGAATCACTGTGGTGTAAAACACGGAAATCACTTTATTGATATCCAGAGAGAAACTAGAGCCTGGACGAACATAGATGAAGAAAAGAGTCCCATAAAGGATGGAGACAGCCGTCAGGTGGGAAGAGCAGGTGGAGAAGGCTTTGCTCCTGCCAGCAGCAGAGCGGATCCTCAAGATGGCGACCCCAATGTGAATGTAGGACACCAAGATGATCACACCACTGAGGACTCCAAGGGCTCCAGCCAAGGCAAAGAGCAAAATTCTATTGACCTGGGTATCCGCACATGTCAAAGAGATGACAGGAAGAAGGTCACAGTAGAAGTGATTGATGATATTTGGACCACAGTATGGTAGGCAAAAGGCCAAGGTTGTGTGGTTCATGGCACTTATAAATCCCATGGCATAAGGCGCTGCCACCAGCTGCACACAGACACCCTGGGACAGGATGAGTGTATACAGCAAGGGCTTACAGATGGCTATGTACTGGTCATATGCCACGGCAGCCAGAAGGAAACATTCTGTCACTACAAACTGAATGAAAAACCAAAACTAGGCAGCACAACCCAAGAAAGAGATCACTTTTTTCTCCACAAAGATGTCAGTCAACATCTTGGGAGAGGAGCAGGCATCCACAAAGGACAAATGGCTGAGAAAAAAGTACATGGGGGTTTGGAGTCGAGAATCCATCCAAATGAGGGTGATCATGCCCAGGTTTCCAAGGAGAGTAACAAGATACACTAGGAGGAAGGTCAGGAAGAGGAGCACCTGGTACTCAAGTGAATCGGTTAAGGCCATGAAAAAAAATTCAGTCACCAAAGTTTGATTCCCAGAATCCATTTTTTATTTAATCTGCTGAGAAAAAATATAAGACATTTTTATATAATCCATTCTAATTAAAGGCTTTTTAGCTTTGCACCTGAATTTTACTTGTTTTTTTTGTTTTTTCTTTTTAAATCTACACAGCATAGGCTGACAGGCAACCATGTGAGTTCTACCCCGGAGGACCTGCTAAGTCTCTGCTAACCATCTCTGTGTCTGAGTTATTTACTGAACCTCCCTGGGTACTTCAGTGTCCTCTATAGTCAAAAGATGATTTGGGGGGCTGGGGTGTAGTTCAGTGGTAGAGCACTTGCCTAGCATGTGTGAGGCACTGGGTTCGATTATCAGCAACACTTAAAAATAAATAAATAGAATAAAAAAAGTTATTTTTTTAAAAAATATGATATTTGTCCAGAGTTGGAATTTTGCAGCTAGAAGTGAAATGTGGAGGCTCTCTAAGGGAGGTCCTCTCACTTTTCCATGTTACTTATCTCAAAACACCCATTTCAGAGAAAAGGACATTCCACAAAAATCTATGAATCCAAGCTGGTATCTACACTCACTCCAGATTAAGTATATCTAGGTACGAATAATGTAACCTCCTTTCTGCTCTTTTAGATTCTATAGAAACAGCCAAATTGTACAGAAGATATCTATAGATGTCTCAAGGACAGGAGGGAAGGCTGAAACAAGGGTAACAGAGCTTTGGGACAGGATCAAACAGCTCACAGTCTCTCTTTTGGGACACACATTGTAATACATCTCATCCCCTCATGTCACAATACTCATTAATTCAGTTACTCTCCACTGAATTTTGAAATCCATCAAAGAAGGGATCAATCAATCCTTAAGTACTGAGGGGTGTTGTCACCCAATCATTGCTGCCAGGTACTTGCGAGAGACAAATAAATATTTGAAGAAAGAAGGGCATACCTGGGCATTTATCTGAGAGAAATAAAGACTTATATGCACATAATAACTGTACAGAACTTTTTACAGCTGCTTCACTTATATTATCAAAAAACTTGAAATAACCCTACCGTCCTGTAACTGTTGAATGGTTACAGGACAATGAACATACTAAGGTGAACCAATACCTTAAGTGAATCTCTAAGGAGTATTTGTGGTGGTGACATAGCATGTCCTGACTGTGGTTATGTTTAAATAAACCTGTGCATGTGATAAAAATGGTGTGGAACTATACACACATATCAGATGGACATTCTTTTCCAGGTTTTAAATATGTACTACAATTGCTGGAGATGTAGTCATTGGTGAAAGTGGACGTAGATACTGACGATCTCTGGGTGTTATCTTTGTGCATCTTGTGAATATTTTTTAATAAATAATAAATGCTAAAAATTTAAAACAAAGAAAAAGGAATGAAAGATCAGGGAGAAGAGGAGTAAGGGAAGACACTGTGAAGACAGGAAAGTTGAGGAAGGGTGGCATATATGTGGGGCCTTGAAATTTTCATAACAATTTCAGTGAAAAGTCCATGAAATCTATGAATTAAGCTGGTAACCTCTTTTTTGCTCTCTTAGATGTGAAACCACAGAAGATATTCATGAGATTTATATGAAACACTATTGAAAATAATGTAACAAATCCCCCATCTCCCAGGTAAAAAAAATTTATAAAAGATTGTGTCATCTAAATATATAGATAGCTGGATATACAGATATAGGTATAAGTATAGGTATAAATATAAACACAGATACAGATATAGATAGATTTTTTTACTGTACTGGGGAGTGGACTCAGTCCACCGAGTTACATATCAAGACCTTTTCATTTTCTTATTCTGAGACAAGTTCTCATTAAATTGTCCTGGCTGGCCTCTCAAATAGCAGGAACTGTTCCTGTGTGCTACTGTATCCTGCTGGCTAAATGAACATTAATGAAAAGAAAAATTACTGATTTCTTGTAGTATCAGAAGCAACGGAGGTTGGATAAGAAAAATCCTGGGGAGATATAATTTAAGATTAATCAGAATATCTACATCTGAGTAGTAAAATGTTTCAACATGTCATGTTCTCATGTATTCTATATATAGAAAATAATATCAAGTCCTCCATATTTTTAGTATTTATTTTAAAAGAGAATGGAAAGAAAATATTTTAAGTGACACAATGAACTTAAATCATGGGAAAAGAATACATAGTTGATATACACAGCTTGGGGTTTTTTCATTTGTTCTTTTTAGTTATATATCACAGTAGAATCTATTTTGATATATTTAAACAAGCATGAAATTTATCAATATTCTAATTAGGATCCCAGTCTTGTGGAGGTACATGATGGTGAGATTCACTGTGGTGTATTCATATAGGTACACAGGAAAGTTATATCCAATTCATTCCCCTGTTTCTCCGATTTCTCCCTCCTTGTCATTCCCCTTTGTCTAATACACTGAACTTGTATTCTTCCTCTACACATTTTTACATACAACTAATATTTTTCTGTAAAAACACAGTTAATGAACTATATACAAAATTGATACGAAATTGTGGAGGGGGAAAACTATTAAGCTATTTTTTCCCCAACTTTAGGTAAGTCAAAGATTTCAATAGACAAAAACCATAAGGTCACATGATAACGTGACTTAGTTCATGAGCAGAAGCAGAATAAACGAAGCATGTTCAGAGGGTGCTTTCCTGTTTCCCTTATGTAAGCTGTGCATAGTGAAGAATAGGACCTGGAGATGCCAAGTCCTCTTCAGTTTCACCTTCTATGAGCCCCAAAATCTTCCATCATGAATCTCTATGTCTACGCCAGACCCCAAATTCAACCAAAATGCAGATTGTTAAATTCATAACCCAAAACACCAAAGAAGGCAGACTAAATTCAGAATTGTTCTCCTGATGATCTTAGTAATGATGTTTTCCATTTTTCTTAATATATTTTTGCACTCCTGAGTTCGCGGATGCAACTTAGGAACCAAGTTCATCTGTCTCTTTGAGGAAGCAAACCCCGCTTTTGTCAAGCTGAATTACAAAATGAACATTATTTCAGCTCTGAAAATGAATTACCCTGAAATGCAGACTTGTCCGTTTTCTGTACTTCTTCAGATGTACAGGAAGACAGTACAGGAAAACAATATCTTCAAAACTAAGCCTTACAGTAGCACCTTTAAGAACAGTTTATTAACTAGTGCTACAAAGCACACATGAGAGATTTTCCAAAGACCTCTGACTAAATGGCAGCCAACTCCCCAAGGAAATAGAAGCTCAAGAGATTGGGTCTCATAGGGAAGATATTGACGTTACTTTTTTTAATTATTTTTAAAATATTTTTTAGTTGTAGTTGGACACAATACCTTTATTTTATTTATTTATTTTTATGTGGTGCTGAGGATTGAACACAGTGCTCCATATGCTAGGTGAGTGTTCTGCAATGAACCAAACACCAGCCCCTTGATGTTATTTTTTAAGAAAATATTTTTGAGAGTTTTAAATCTACTGCAACTATACATGATAGGGCCATCTCCCTTGTAGGCTACCTCTACCTTAGAAATTCTAGTTTTAAGCCTTCAACAGCTGCATAATGATGATCCCTTAGCACCATGCAGATCTGAGAATTCTAGAAGAGAAACTTGCTTTGGAGAAATTGCATAAGAGGAGTTTCATGGCACTCCATGGTAGGTACAGGAGTGATTAGGTGAATACGCTTTCAAAAAACTCCTTAGAAAGTACACAGAGGGTTTGAAAATAGTCCCCTGGAGGTGATGAATCTCAAAGGAAGGCTAAAATATAAGGAAGTAAAGTTAAAATGAACTGGGGTTTTCATGAAGCAACAGGCATCTAGAAATTTAGACATCTTTGACAGATAAAGGGTTGTCCACTTTGGCTGTCTAAAAATTTCAAATTTTTAGTTTGAAAACAGAGTTGAGCCTAAATTTGATTGTCATTAGGTTAAATAATTTGAACTTTTTTTTTCCCATTGCACCAGGGATTGAACTCAGGGGTACTTACCATTGAGCCACGTCCCTAGCCCTGTTTTGTATTTTATTTAGAGACTGGGTCTCACTGAGTTGCTCAGGGCCTCACTAAGTTCCTGAGGCTGGCTTTGACCCTGCAATCCTCTTGTTTCAGCCTCCCAAGCTGCTGGGATTATAAGCATGTGCCACAGCACCCAGCAAGAATTTGTGTTTTTTTGTTTGTAAATAATTTGGAGTCTTCCAAGTTGTTTCAGAAAACAGATGATATGCATTCAGATAAAATTGCCATAGGACATTACTATTACCACTCATAGTGTTTATCATAAATGACACTTTCTTCTAAATGCTTTGAGAAATCTCCTTATTGAAACAGCATAAGAACAAGGAGAAGATGAATAGAGACCTGGAATCTCCTACCTCTCCTTACCCAGTTCATTTTTTCTAGCAAAGCAGGATCCTACCTCAGAATCTTTGGTCTTCTTTCTTCTGCTTAAAATATTTTTCTCTCCATGGAGTTACAAAATTTACTTCCTCGTTTCATTCATATTTCTGCTACAATACACCTCAGGAAGGGATTCTCAGAGCCAAGATTGTTTTTCTGAACTATGCTCTCTCTGTCTCTACCTAGATTTTGAGGACTCTATCAGAGTACCATTAACCAGATCCTAGCCTCATTAACTTTCTGTCTCATTACCTCGTTCTCTTTTTCTTTGGAGAAATGATAATATATAACAATGAATTTTATTGTGTCCACCCACTTCATAAAAACAAGCATAGAATGTGAAAGCCTTTCTCTCCAGAGAAAGACTTAAAACTAAGTCTACAGGAAATATTTCTACAAAGGCTTTAAATAAATAAATGATTCTAAAAATGTTGCTACAGGAAGAAGAGTCAGGAGATCAATATAACTTCTTTTAGAAGTTTGATAATGAGAAACTCTTCTGAGATTAGAAAGGCATTACTGCTATTTCCTTGAGATGCACTTTTAGGAAACTCAGGCCTGGATTTTGATTTGTGAAGGAAAAAGGAGTTGAGCCAATACTGAATTCTGAGTGCCAGATTCTGTTTTCAGAACTGTTCTACATTTTCCTTGACTTCAATGACACTTGGTCCTTGCTTTTGTCCTCCTGTGGCTTCTGTAATATATTTACACCAAGATCATGAGTGACCCAAGAGATTCTGATCTTATCTCAACACACAGACCGTGGGGTTTCGCAGGCCCTAGTGGAGCCCTACTCCCATTTCTCCTATGTTTTCAGAGAAGATCTAAGTTTCCTTTTGACTATTCCAGGCTTTGCTGTCTTTTTTCATTCCTTGCCTGACCTTGGGTCCTCTGAGAGTTCCAGGAAGATGGACACAGGGTTGTGCATCCACATACCATTTACGGAAAAACTTGCAGCCCAAATACAGAATGTGCAACAGAGGAGTACTATATACTGTGACCTCACCTCTACAGGTCTGAGATGAATTGTTGATTTTTAAATTTATGGAGCTTTTTAAGTCTTTGTTAAGATGGATGGGTGACTTCTAAGTTTCTTACATGCCAGTCTGATGCTACTTTTTAAGCTTTTGTTGACAATAACAGCAGTCTTTACAGAGAGTTGCACAAATCTTAGGGACACTGCTCAGTAAATTATTAGATAGTCAACACATGTATGTAGCCTCCAGCCACATAAGAAAATAGAGCATCACCACCATCAGCATCCAATGAATGTATTTTGTGTGTGAAATTCATCTGTTGTTAAATAAACCTGTAGCCTATAAATTTTTATTGCTGATAGTATTTCATTATATGAATATTCCACAGAAGTTTTACCTATTATTTTGTTATTAGGCATTTGAATTTTTTTACAGATTTTCACCATTGTGAATTTTTCTCAATAAGCATCCTTATATACATCTTTGGTAAATGTATTTATTTTGGGAATATGCCTGGGAATTTATTTGGGGACTTTGCCTGGGAATCACCTCATTTGGTTAAACTGTCAAATATAAATTGCACCAGACAGAGTTAAATAAGCAAAGGAAATTGTCTTTCTTGAAACAATTACAATGGTGGATGTAATGGTTAATCTGATTTTTCAACTTGATTGGATTAAGAGACTCCTGAGATTAAGAAGATGCTGGGTGTCTCAATGGGAGTGTTTCTAAGAATGACTGGTGTGTGGAACAGTAGATGGAAGCAGAGTCTCACTCTTAAGTGTGGGCAGAACTCTCCAATAGGTTAGAGGGTTGGATGGAACAAAAGCTGCAAGAACAAGGAAACAGCACCTGACATGATCTTGATTCTTCTCGAACAGGTTCTTGATTGTTGCTGTGATCAACTGAGAATATCACACTCCAGCTCCTTCACTCTTCCAAAGCAGACTCTGCCCAGTGACTCTCCAGGGTGTTTGCAGGCCTTCAATCCTGTACGGGGGATGTATCATTGATTCCTCTGGTTCTGAAGCTTCAGCTTCTTAGACTGAGAAGTTACTGGTTCCACCAGGTCTCCTGCCTGCAGACAGCTATTATTGGACTATGCAGCTCTGGTTATGTAAGCCAATCAAATAAATCAAACAGGAGATTTTATATATTATTTTATATTATTATATATAATCTTCTGTTTGAGATATATATATCTATATAAATATATATAAATATAAATATATATATATATATATATATATATATATATATATATATACATATCACCTTCTATGAGCCCAGAAATCTTCTATCATATATCTCTGTGTCTATGCCAGTCCCCAAATTCAACCAAAATGCAGATTGTTAAATCCATAACCAAAATCATCAAAGAACCCAGATTAAATTCTATATATATATAATTTTGGTTCTGTTTCTCTAGAGAACCTTAGTACAGTGGAGTATTAGTAAACTCACTTCTACTGGAACAAACCTAGACTTTTTAGCTTCTGGAGAGAGCTACTAAAAAGTACTGAAGAATATTGAAGGGGTGGGAGGGTGGTCCATGCAATTAGGCCATCTTCTTGCTACTTTCCAAAAATTGAAGTTAGATTTACATTCTTACATTCTTACATTACAGACACCAGGATTTAGGGGCCTGAACCCTCTTCATTATGTTCTTCCAGAGATAGCTCTCGGGTCCTTAAGAAAGATATTTCTGGGTCATAAAACTATCAAGAGAATGGGAGATTTATTTTTTAGACATATGTATTTATGATTTTAATTTTTTAGTAAATGTCCTAATGAAAATGGTGGTCCAGGGCCATAGTTAGTATGAAAATTGTCTAAAGTTCAGCTGAGGAGCATTGTAAGGCAGTCTTGGGCAATGGGAGATGTGCATGTTAAAATGGAGTGATAATACAGGTTTTTCAAAGGGTAGCAACACATATTAAAACCTAGTGTCCTAAAGGCAATAATTATAATTTTGGTCATTCTGATGAATATGTGATGGTATCTTATTGCATGTTTAATTGTCATTTCTCTGATTTCTAGTGAAGTTGAACAACTTTGCAATATTCAAATGGTTAGTTTGGTGTACTTTTCCACTGGATTGTCTGTCATTATTTTTTTAATTATAGTATAATTTAAATATCCTAGATATGCAACCTACATGCACTGTAAATATGTTTTTCCACTCTGGGGTTCCATGTTTATGATATTAATGGTAACTTTTGATGTATCAAAATTAGGTTTAACACAGTGCAGTTAATCAATATTAACCTTCAAGTTCAGTGATTTCTGTACTCTTTTTAAACCTGTCTTTCTATGAGAAGGTCTTAACACATATAGCAAATATATTCTCTAATATTAAACTCTATGTGCTTCATGTTCTTCCTTTCATATATCAATGTCAATTTCAACTGGAAATAATATTTCTTGTCAGATAGGGTACAAATACAATTATTTTCATGTAGACATATTGAACACTCTGCTTTGTAATCCTGTTTTCTTACTATCCTTGACAGAAATAAAGAATTCATGCATGGCATTTATTTATTCTTTAATAATAAAGCTATTAGCATACATTAGCTAATGCATCTATACTCTCTACACTGTCCCATTGGGCCCTTTTTTCTATACTAGATTTGTCTTAACCACTATATATTTATAAATCTATATTCAGAAAAGGAAGACATCCCTCTATGATATTATATAAGATTAGCTTGGCTATTTTAGTCTTTTGTATTTTCATATGAACTTCAGAGTCATCTCACTGTCTTAGGAAGATCCAGGCCTGGACTCATTCAATATTGCTTTTTTAATCCTAAGGAATATGACTTCACCACTTCTACTCCCACTATAGGGACATTATATGTTTCAGCCTGGCCTGGCAATGTGCCACCACACACAGAAAACAAACCCTTCTTCCTAGTCTGACATTCCCTTCTCATTTATGAAGGTAGTGGAAGTCAAAATTCCATGACTACCATGACGGACATGTTGATTATAATCCTATCCAGATTGCCTTTCCTGATCCCATGCAATCAGAACATCCAATCCCTTTGAAACTCAACAGCACCTGTTCTTCTCTTCTCTCCCTTAGATACCACCATGTATTATCATTCTCTATTTGGGCTTTATTTTCTTTGCTAAACAATACTCCCACCGTGCAAAGATCATATTTTAATGGTTTCAACAGGCAGTGTCAGAAGTCCTACTATATATACACTTCTGTGTTCCAAGTTGTTGAGCAAATGAATATGATAATTACACAAATTACCCTATAATCAATGCAGTTCATGAAAAATGTTTCTGTATTTTTCAAATTAAAATACATTTAAATAAAAAGAAAGTGATGTTCAGAACACATTTGCAAACACTATCTTTCTCATGTGTTCTTCTTTTGCCTCGGATGATTATCTTTCATAGCTTTACACTAAACTCTTTTTAGTTGAGGAGTTTTATATAATTTTTTTAAAGAGAGAGAGAGAATTTTTTAATATTTATTTTTTAGTTTTTGGTGGACACATCTTTATTTTTATGTGGTGCTGAGGATCTAACCCTGTGTGCATGCCAGGAGAGAGTGCTACCGCTTGAGCCACATCCCCAACCCCAAGTTTTATATAAATTTTAAGGTTTGGATATTAGGTTTTGATATAAAGTGCTCCCCAAAATGTTTCTGTATTAATGCAGAACTATTCAGAGGTAAAAAAAAAAAAAATGATCAGATTGTGAGAGCTATAGCCTAATTAGTTCATCCTACTTTGAACGACTGACTGGGTGGTAACTGTAGGCAAGTGTGGCATAGCTGGTGGAAGTGACATGCATGCTCATGTGCTTGCTCTCGCTCTCTCTCTCTTTCCCAGCTTCCATGATGTTCTGCTTCACCTCCAGGCCCAGAACTAGGGAACTGACTGCTTTTGGACTGTACTTCTTAAACTGTGAGCCAAAATAAACTATTCCTCTTCTAAGTTCTTCTTTTCAGGTCTTCTGATCACATTCATGAAGAAGAGCTGACTAAAACCTGAGGTGTCCTGCCAAGGCTTCGAGCTTCTTCTGATGATGCAGGAATATTTGGAGGTGGAATAATTGGATTTTGAGAGCTATAACCTGATCTGTCCATCCCAGTTTGAAAAGACTAGGTGATAAACTGTAGGCAGGTGGGCATGAGTGGAGGAGGTGGGTCACTAGGGGCATGCCCTGGAAGAGTACATCTTCCTTGCAGCCCCTCTCCCTTCCCTTCCTCTCTGCTTCCTGGCTGCCGTGAGGTGAGCCGTACACCTCCACCAGGCCCTTCCACCATGGTGTTCTGCCTCACCTTGGACCCAGAGCAATGGACTTGGCTGACCATGAACTAAAGCCCTGAAATCATGAGCCAACATACATCTTTTCTCCTATAGGTTGTCTTATCAGGTATCTTTGATCACAGAAATGCAAAATCTTATTCAAATATTATGTTCAATTCTGACTTTCTAAATAATTTACTTGTAATTTTAGTTTGGAAGAATAAACATATGAGAATCTAAAGATATTTAGACCCTGGGCACAGAAAAATGGGTAAGTTTTATTCCCACCAAATGACCTTCCACTGGTTACTGATGAGACCTTGCCTCTGGAGGACTCTGAGTGACAACCAATGTCAACTCCTCCATTTTGTAGATGTGTGACCTGAAGGAAGTGACTCAAGTTCAATGAAGCCCCAAGTTCTTCAGCTATAAAGCAGAAGTACATTTAATAATTCACTATAAACGGGAGCTAAAGACCCCATGAACTTGTTAATACAACATGTAGTTAATGTATATGATCCTCAGCAAATGTATGATTATATCATTACTATTAAAGAATAGAATATTCTAATGAGTACTTTTGAAAATAATGATATTGGCATAGAAACAAACATATAAAAGCATCAAACCTATAGAAACATATACACAAACTTACATTTTAGGAATCAGTAAAGGCAGGTTTAAAGGTCAATTATTCTCCTTACTGGGCAATTATTTGTTTTTAAAATATTTATTGAGGATAACTGAATATCAGTGTGGTTGGTAGAATTTCCATAGTGGCCCTGCATAAGTGACCTGGAATCTGTCGACGTGATGTTATTCATATAATTTTGTTATGTTATATGGCCCAGCAAACTTTAAAAAGATAGATTATCCTGGAGTGGGTCCAGAGCTTTCTCCAGCTGACAGGAACAAAGTCAGAGAGTCTCAAAGTGGGAGAAGAAGCTGTCATGTGCTGCTGGCCTGAAGATGGAGTCTCATGAGAAGCACCGTGGGCAACCCTAATTGGTCAACAGAGGCCACTGGCTGACAGCTGTTGACGGATAGTCAGCTCAGTCCTGCAACCCCAAGGACTGAATTTTGTCAACCACTCAATTGATATTTGAAATGGATTCTTGCCCAGCACCCCCAGAAATGTGTCTAAGCCAACCACCACACTGATTTTAGTCTTGAAATATAGAGACAGTGATGAGGTGCCCAGACCCCTGAAAGAAATCATGAAGTCATTACTTTGTGTCATTTTAAACTATAATGTTTGTGATGATTTGTAAAGCAAACATAGAAAAATACTGCATTCCACATTTTATTTCTTTAAATGGAAATAGACTTATTACGAACAACAGAAAAGAATTCTGAACAGTTCACAGCACACTACGTGGGACATTGTGAAAGTTCAGTTAATGGAAATTATTAAAAAGGATTATTCAACAAATAAAATTGGATTAGCTGATCATCAAAATATAATAATTTTAAAAGGAGTTGAATCCTCAATTAATATTTAAATAGAAATATATTCTAATTAAATCTATCTTTTCTCCTGGGATATGCTAAATTATCAATTCTAACATCAGATAATATTGAAGAAATTACTAAAGAAAAAAAATAAACTTTGCATACTTTTGAAGGCACACAAAAACTGGGCAATGTGCCAGAGGCCTTTGGTAGCAAGCAACAGAGATGAAGATTCTTTGTAAGTATGCTGAGTAGCTCACAGCACTAATTGCCAAAGCATTTCAAAAACTCCTATTTCTATTACTATCCATCTGGAAATGCCTATCATATAATGGAATGAAGTAAAATATTCAAAAATCAGAATAACTGGGTCATAAATTTTGCCCTGTTAAAATTTCATATACGACCATTTCCTCCTTTTCTAATCTTAATTCCATGGAAATGGAATTTGTTCATCTTTCCCAATTCCTACCCTATGTAAAGAGTCTTTTCTTACCACCTATTCTAAAGTAAAACTTTTTACACTCTCTCAGTCTTTTGTCTGTCATGAAAAGTCAAAAATAACAAAAAATAGCTTATAGTGACTTTGACTTTACTAAAGAACATAGTTATGATGGGGCCAGCACTGTTTTAAGAACTGCAATGCATCCTACACTTTAGATGTATAAATCACATACTTACAGTGGCAATTTTTTTAATGCTACTTTAAGCAACAGTGGATATAGAACTTCATTGTCAAATGTCTACTCCACACATGAAGATACTTTTAGAAAAGGACCTGGTTCCCTACTACCTGAAAATATATGTTTCAAATAAGTTGTTTCAAAAATTTCCAAAGGAAGCTCAGAGATCACTAAAGAATTCAACATCCTGTAAACCACAACTGACCTACTGTTAGTTCTCTGTTTATGACTTTTCCATTTATTCAGAATTTAACAGTCTCCCATTCCTAGTCACAAAAACTTGGAACTTTACTAAAGCTAAAGTCCTGCATCCACAGATCTCAGGTTAAAGCTCTAATTCTAAAGTGCTTGGGTTTGAAAAGAAGACAATGGAAATGAGACAGTTGTAACTAAAGATGCCATATCCCAATTCCCAGCCAACTGTTCTTGCCTCTGTACTATATCACCTGCTGGTCTAAGCACAACTTCCTTTCCACCTCCTTCTGGAGCAATCTTTGACCTCCCTGTTTCTCAGGCTGTTGATAAGTAGATTCAACATGAGAATCGCAGCTGTACAAAACATAGAAATCACTGTGTGGATATCCACAGAGAAACCAGACCTCAGATTACATAGATGAAGAGTTCCGTAAAGGACGGAGACAGCCATCAGGTGGGGAGAGTAGGTGGAGAAGTCTTTGTACCTGCCATCAGCAGAGCGGATCCTCACAATGTTGATGACGATAAGAATTAAATGAATTACATGAATTCAATGAATTTCAATGGTTAACTCCCCTCAACCCGGGTTAAGGATAAATAGTTACTCTATTAGGAACATAATTTTGTTTCCTTCTCCCTTAGATTCTATAGAAACAATTCGTTGAATTTCCGGTAACTAAGAGATTCGAGGGCAGACAGAGACAAGAGAACATGGCTTTGGGACATGTATTGGCTGATGCCATAGTGTCCCATCTGGGGCATATTCTCTGATCCATCTCGGTAGCTCTTTCAAGAGCACAATTGTCACAAAGACTTTCCCTGGGTTTCTTGCCAGAGAAGTACTGATGGAAGTCACTGTTGCAAATACCTATAAATCCAGTCACTATTCATATAATTTTGAAGCCCATCAAAAAAAATTGACTAACTCTTAAATATTGATTGTTGTCAGAATCTTGGGAAAGAAAATTAAGCATTTTAAGGAAGAAAAGGGCACTCACTCCCCGGCAGTTATCCTAGAGAAATGAAAACTGAAGCCCACACAATAACCTATATATGAATGTTCACAGAACCTTGACTCATATTAGGCAAACAGTTGAAACAACCAAAATATCCTACAACAGTGAAAGGTTAAAAAAAAATATATGATGTAGGCTACCATATAAATGAATCTCAAGCAACAGTTGAATATACTGAGTTGAATAAAGCCAGGCCCTAAGGTCACATAGCTTATTGGTACATTTACATAATGTTCTCAGAATGTCACAACTGTGAGATGGAAAACATGTCAGTGGTTGTCAGTGAGAAAAGCAAGTGGTTTGACGATGAAGGGGTATCACAAGGGAGACCTCCGTGGGGATGGAAGAGTTTCATATTCTGATTGCGGTAGTGGTTGAAACAAACCTACAACTGTGATTAAAATGAGAAGGAACTAAATGGACACATCCTACCAATGTGATTTCCCCATTTGGGTGATACACTGTGTGCCATAAAATGTTCGCATTGATGAAAACAAGGTGAAGGGTGCACAGGACCTCTCTGTACTAGCCTGTGCTCCCTGTGAATCAAGATCATTTCCGAATTAAATGTCTATGTCAAAAAAGAAGGAAATGGAAGTAAAACATGGAAAAAGGAAGGACAGTGCAGAAAAAGTAAAACTGAGGAAGAGAAGCACACATTTTAGGCCTTGCAATAAAGATAGCTCTTGAAAAATTATAACACACAAAGACATTCTCAGGGTGTACTGACAGAGAAGTATTGATGGGAGTCTAACACTTTCTTCCCAATAAGAAAGCTTGAAAAGGAAGACTATCGAAAGGAAAAGCTGCTGACCTCTTGTGGTCTCAGACATAGTGGAGCTTAGAAAAGAATACAGCATAGAAGGATGCCAACTAACATTGTCAGAAAAAAACTCTGAGTAGTAAGACTTTTCAATAATTTCATACTTTCCAGATATAAATACTCATTTCAGGTGACTTATATTTTATTAGTTATTATATAAGGAAGATAGAAACAATTCATTTCATGCATCCCAGCAAATTAAAGCTATAGAAAAAAAAATGTATAAGACTGAAACTAGAATACACTTACCTGAGTTCCCAAATAATAATCCCTGTAAACAATAGTACTGAGGGACATGCACCAAGGAAAATTGTTATGATTTTAAAAACTTTGTGCTCAACTTGAAATCCTGCATGAAAACAATAGCTGGTGACTGCATAAAGGTTTATTAAACTGTACTTTTCCCAGCCTGACCCATGGAAAGTTTCTCACTGAACAAAGACATGATTCCATATAAATGTGACCTTTGGCACAAGAATATTGAGGACCAATTCAGAGGTTTTTTTTCCCTTTATAATGAATTATTATTGTGAAAGTGAAGAAATTAAGGCTAAGTCAAGACCTCTCAATTCTGACCTTCTATGATTGCACATATCTTCCAGTATATTTCAGTATGCCCAGGGAAAACACAAAATTGTTTTCTAAAATGTGCATTTGAGTTAGGTTGTTTAAAACAGAGGAAAGTTTAAAATTTCATTTGTACTAAATTAGGTCACTGAGTTCAAATTTTGATACCTGGCCCACTGAAGGTTATTTAGATACACAATTAAGTCACATCTCTAAAGAAACAAGCCACTACACCCTTTGCCTACAGAGGTCAAAGTTAATTACAAAGCTAATAGCTCCTTAGTAAGAAAATAAATTATCAAAAAAAAAAAAAAGCTGACTTGCCCTTCTTTTCAGCTTCTTCGGCTACCTGGAAAGATAAATAATAGTTAATACCATCCTGAAGCTGAGCCTTCCAGTAGCACTTTAGTAATGAGCTCCCTGACTTAATTCTGCATAACATGCAGGAAAGATTTTTCCAAATACTTGTGGTAAACTGGAACCAACTCACTGCAACAAGCTAAAGCTTGGAGGATCAAACCCATAGAGAAGATTTTGAAGGATTTGTTTTAGATTTATTAAAGAATCATTGACAAATACAAATTGTAAATATTGGGGCTGGTACGTGGCTCAGACGTAAAGAGAATGCACAAAGCCATGAGTTCTATCCCCAGCACTAAATATATCATCACATATGTACAGTATACAGTATGAGGTTTTGATATATATATGCATTGTAAAATGATTTGATCAGTCTCACTAATATATCTATCACTTCATATGTATCTGTTTATGGTGAAAACATCTAATATCTTCTCTCTTAGTAATTTTAAGTATATAATGTAATATTATTAACTAGATTCACCATACCATACAAGAGATATCCAGAATTTATTATTGTTAGAGAAAATAATTTTGAAACTCAATCATGTAACCATATGAAATTCCATTCTCTCTTGTGAGTGGCAACCTCCTAACCCATTTAGAAAGTTCAGTTTTCAGAATGTCCAGCTCTATGATGATTAGCCACCCCTGGCCTTATGCAGATATGAGAATTCTAAAATAGCAACCCTAAATTTAAAATGTTTTAGGACTGGGGATGTGTGTGGCTCAATGGTAGAGTGCTTCCCTCTCATGTATGAGGCCCTGGATTTGAGCTCCAGGACAAGAAAAGAAAAGTAAAAGGTCTGGCATGGAGGTGTACTCCTATAATCCTAGCTACTTGTAAGACTGAGACAGGGGGATTGCAAGTTTAAGGTAAGCCTCAGCAGCTCAGCAAGGCCCTAAGAAATTTAGTGAGACCCTGTCTCAAAATAAAAAATAAAAAGGGTCAATGATATAGCTCAGTGGTAAATTTCCTGAGTTAAATTCCTAGTACCCTCCAAAATCCTTAAAGCCAATTAGAATGTATATTAGTGATTATTAGAGGCCAGAAAGGGCTGGGAAAGATAGTGGATTATGGGTACTGAAGCTTAGATAGATGGAAGTTACAAGTCCTAGTGTTCAACAGAACTGTGGAGTGCCCATAGTTCACAATAACCTATTATATATGACGTGAATAACTAGATGATAAAAGCCTTCAGCTCCAAACATAAATGATAAGAAGAATGAAGCACTGATTACTCTGATTTTATCAGTAAATATTGCATACTTGTTTTGAAATGTCATACTGTACCACATAATTACAGTAATTACATGTTAATCAAAAGAATGTTTTAAATGTTCAAGGAGTGGGAAATATTAACTACCCTCATTTGAACATTGTACACTGCATACATGCACCAAATTATGGCATTGAACCCACAATTTAGTATGATTAAAATAAATAAAATAGAGCCATGATTCAGAGGCAGCATGGTTCAGTGCTCAGAAACTCTTGGGACTCAGTGGTAGCTGCAGGAAGAAAAGTTAGGAGAAGGGTCCAGACTCTTTTAGGAGTTGGATATTGAGAACTTTCTGTAGGAATAAGAAGGAACTCAGAATATTTCCTTAAATATATACATCAGAAGATCAAATCTGAGAGGATAAGATTTGGTCCCTGGGAAAGGAAAAGAGTTGGGCCATGGTTAAACAATGATGTAAAATTCTCCATAAAATAATAGCAAACCTAATCCAAGAGCATATCAAAAAGATCACATATATAAATCATTATCTTAGGCATGCAAAAATGTTTCAATGTATGCAAATCAATAAATCTAATTTATCACATCAACTGAAGGAATAATAGAAACCTCATAATTACCTCAAAAGATACAGAAAAAAAAAAGCATTTGATAAAAATCAACATCACTTTATATTAAAATCTTCAACAAATTAGAGAAGGAATGTATTTCAAAACAATAAAGCCTGTATATGACAAAACCCACATCATAATGAATGGAGAAAATCTGAAATCATTTCCTCTAATATTTGTTTCTCTAATAGGAGAAACAAGAAAAGAATATCCACTTTCACCACTGCTATTCAACATGGTGTTAGAAGATTTAGTCAAAGCATTAAGACAGGGCTGGGGATGTGGCTCAAGCGGTAGCGCGCTCGCCTGGCATGCGTGCGGCCCGGGTTTGATCCTCAGCACCACATACCAACAAAGATGTTGTGTCCGCCGAGAACTAAAAAATAAATATTAAAAAAAAAAATTCTCTCTCTCTCTCTCTCTCTCTCTCTCTCTCTCTCTCTCTCTCTCTCCTCTCTCACTCTCTCTTTAAAAAAAAAAAGCATTAAGACAAGAGAAAGAAATAAAGGCACCCAAATAAGAAAGGAAGAAGTCAAATTATCCCTCTTCACAAGTGACATGATAGTATAATTAGAAAAGCCTAAAGATTGCATTAAAAAGCTGTTGTAAATAATAAATTCAGTGACATTGTGGGGTACAAAATTGACGTATAAAAAATCATTGTATGTTAATCATCTTTATACACCAATAAAGAGATTGTCACATAAATAATCCCATGTACAATAGTGAAATTCACATAGAAAAAGGCACAGTGTCTTTATGGCCCTGTTGGGGTTTGGAGACAATATATTCCACAACTAGTAATATTGTCCCCGCCCACACACCGAATGACACAGGAAGCTACCAGCATTAAATGGGATGCAGAGTCAGAAGTGGCACCATTGTAGCACAAATAATCCTACCACCATAGCCACAAAATACTTCAGACTTTATGGCATTGAAAGATTTAATAATGGGAAGGAAACAGTAGGGAACTTATTAAAGCCATGGTGTGAGATTTACTAATATCCTGGGATTCAGGGGCAAGTTCATGCCATTCACATTTAAGAAATTTTTGGCTTTTGCAAAGCAACTTCTGATCTGTATCTGAACACTGATAAGAAAGGGATGTTTGCACACAGATTTGGCAGTGCATCCATACCTCATGATGAGCAGAATCCTGTCATATTCTCCAATCAATAAAATTATACAGGCACAACAGTGATCTTCACCACAAGGTGAAGATGATATATCTGAATTGAGCCAAAGAGCACCGTGAACTATTCATAAAATAATAGCAACTATTCAAACGTATAGGAAAAGCTTCCCATTCCTATCTGCGGTGCTCCTGCCATTGAATAATCAATGTTCACTTTACTGTTTATCCTTCCTAATTATCCTTATGTTCATATACACATACATAGGGAGACACTTTTATTCATTATAGATTTTTGTCTTTTTAAATATGTAATTAGTGCTGCATGTTCATCCATAACTTGATTTTGTTTTCATCTGACAGTGACTGCACAAAATATTTCATTCCAGAAAGGATACAGGTGGAGGGAAGAGAAAGTGGAAGTACTGGGGACTAAAGTGGAGAAAATTATATTCCATGTTTATATAATTATGTCAAAATGAACCCCATTATTATGGAAATCTGTAATAATGCACTAATAAAAACATTTTAAAAAATAATTATTTCCAGGTCAGTCAGTGAATACCTAACTCATTCTTTTTATTTGTTGCAAAACATTTTGTAGAAAGATTATTCATTTATTTTCTTCTGATGGATAGTCACATTATTTCTTTTAATTTTTCGTTGACACTACACATAATGCTGCAATATATATAATCTTTATTCGTCACTGTTTATAATTCTGTGGTCTAGATTTCTAAATGAGGGGTTTCTAAGTCAAAGTGTTAGGACTCAGGGTATAGAAAGAGAGATCAAATAATGGGAAACAGAACACAGTTAGTTAGAAGGAACAATTTCTGACCATTTTGCAGTACAGTGGGGTGACTATAGTTCACAATAGTCCACTACATATTTTATGAAGCTCTGAAAAAAAGGAGTTTGGAGACTCCAAGCATACAGAAATAATAAGGAGGGGCAAATCTTAAATACTATGACTTAACCGGTACAAACCGTTACGCATGTGATGAAATATCACTCTAAACCCCATTAACATGCACAATTAATACACATTAATTTAAAAAAAAAACAAAAAAAAATAATAATGCCTGGGGTCCTAACTAGAATAAGATATATTCCATGCATATATAATTTTATCAAATACTGTCACATATAACTAAAAAGAGCCAATAAAAACAAAATATACATTTATCTTTTTAAATGGAAACTACCAAATTTCTGTATGGAAATGGGAGTCATACACTATCGGAAACAAGTGCACATAGTCAAATAAGAACCTCAACATGATTAAAACCATTCATTTTCCTTCTGTAAGGAAAAGCATTGCAATTTTTGTTTGTTTTTTTAGAGTGGATTTTTTAAAAAGTATTGTTGTAGATGGACACAATACCTTTATTTTATTTATTTATTTTTATGGGGTGCTGAGGATTGAACCCAGTGCCTCACATATGCTAGGCAAGTGCTCCATCACTGAGCCACAACTATATCCCCTATATTTGTTTTAATTTTACTTCATTTACCTTGTCAATAATTATTTTGAACATTTTTCCAACATTTTTGGCAATTAGCAATGCCATTTCTGTGGATTGTCTATTCATCCACTGGCTTGTGAATTTCTTTTTGTAGGTTTGAGGCTCTTTGTGTATTAAGGATATTACCTCACTGGTGTCACATCTACAAAAACATTTTCTCGCCTTTAATTATTCTTCTTTTAACATTGTAGTGCTTTGATCTTTCTTTTAGCAATTCCAGTTTTCATGTCTGGATTAAAAAAATATTCACACACTCAAGATTCACCTAATTTTCCCCTAGTATATTTTTACATTTATGTCCTCAATTCATCTCTAGAATATTTTGAAATACTCATCTGTCACAAAGAATATGACAGAGATGGGAGAAATATTTAAGAACGTCCCCATTTTAAAAATAACCTGTGAAAGGGCCAAATCAGGACTGGCATGCAGCCTTTGATTCCCAGTCCAGTGCTCCTTTTACTATATATTTAGCATTTACATCTATGGCCCTGGGTAAATAGAATCCTACCTTACCTAGCTATTAGAAAATGTTTCCTCTCCAACTGTCTCCGAAAAGCATCTTTCACTTCCTTGTTCCTCAAGCTGTAGATGAGGGGGTTCAACATGGGGATCACCACCGTATAAAACAGAGAAACCACTTTATTAATACCCAGAGAGGAACTTGAGCCAGGGCAGACATAGATGAAGAAAAGTGTCCCATTCTGAATAGTGACCGCTGCCAGGTGAGAAGAGCAGGTGGAGAAGGCTTTCCACCTCCCGTCTGCAGTCTGGACCCTGGAGATGGCTACGAGGATGCAAACATAGGAGACCATGATGATCAGGCCACTGAGAACTCCCATAGCTCCTGTGAAAATGAAGAGCACCCACTTACTGATGGAGGTATCAGCACATGCTAGGGAAAGCAATGGGGAAATATCACAGAAGAAGTGATTCACAGTATTTGGACCACAGAAGGGTAAGCAAAAAGTGAGTGTGGTATGGGTCATGGTGCTTATTAGAGCTATGGTGTAAGGCCCTGTAACCAGCTGCACACAGACTCTCTGGGACATAATGAGAGTATACAGCAAGGGCTTACAGACAGCTGCGTACCAATCGTACACCATGGCAGCCAGGAGGAGACATTCAGCTGCCACAAAGAGACCAAAGAACCACATCTGGGCAGCACAGCCCACAAAAGAGACGGCTTTTCTCTCTGCAAAGATATCACTCAGTGTCTTAGGTGCAATGGAAGAAGAGGAACAGACATCCACAAAGGACAAGTGACTAAGAAAAAAGTACATAGGAGTGTAGAGTCTGGGATCAAGGCATATGAGAATGATCATCCCCAAATTACCCCCAAGGGTAACAAGATAAGCAAAAAGAAGCAGGATGAAAAAGACAATCCTCTGATGGAGAAGATCCGTGAAGCCCAAGAAAAGAAATTCTGTCACTGCTGTTCCATTCTTTTCTTCCATTGGTCAGTTGGAATCTGTTGCAAGAAAGGAAAAAAACTATTTTATTTTTTAAAAAAATCAATCTTTTTTTATTGTTGGTCGTTCAAAAGATTACATAGTTCTTAATATATCATATTTCACAGTTTGATTCAAGTGGGTTATGAACTCCCATTTTTACCCCGTATACAGATTGCTGTATCACATCAGTTACACTTCCATTGATTTACATATTGCCATTCTAGTGTCTGATGTATTCTGCTGTCTATCCTATTCTCTACTATCCCCCCTTCCCTCCCCTCCCCTCCCCATTTCTCTCTCTACCCCCTCTACTGTAAATCATTTCTTCCACTTGTATTATTCTTCTCTTACCCCTCATTTCCTCTTATATGTAATTTTGTAAAACCCTGAGGATCACCTTCCATTTCCATGCGATTTCCCTTCTCACTCCCTTTCCCTCCCACCTCTCATCCCTGTTTAATGTTAATCTTCTTCTCAAGCTCTTCGTCCCTACCCTGTCCTTGGTTACTCCCCTTATATCAAAGCAGTCATTTGCCATTTGTTTTTTAAGGATTGGCTAGCTTCACTTAGCATAATCTGCTCTAATGCCATCCATTTCCCTCCAAATTCTTTGATTTTGTCATTTTTTAATGCAGAGTAATACTCCATTGTGTATAAATGCCACATTTTTTTTTATCCATTCATCTATTGAAGGGCATCTAGGTTGGTTCCACAATCTTGCTATCGTGAATTGTGCTGCTATGAACATCGATGTAGCAGTGTCCCTGTAGCATGCTTTTATTAGGTCTTTAGGGAATAGACCGAGAAGGGGAATAGCTGGGTCAAATGGTGGTTCCATTCCCAGCTTTCCAAGAAATCTCCATACTGCTTTCCAAATTGGCTGCACCAATTTGCAGTCCCACCAACAATGAACAAGTGTGCCCTTTTCCCCGCATCCTCTCCAGCACTTGTTGTTGTTGGACTTCATAATGGCTGCCAATCTTACTGGAGTGAGATGGTATCTTAGGGTGGTTTTGATTTGCATTTCTCTGACTGCTAGCGATGGTGAGCATTTTTTCATGTACTTATTAATTGATTGTATGTCCTCCTCTGAGAAGTGTCTGTTCGGGTCCTTGGCCCATTTGTTGATTGGGTTATTTGTTATCTTATTGTCTAATTAAAAAAATCAATCTTTAACAGCCATAAATAATAGTTTAAGTCAATGACAGATTATCTTAAATAGGTCTATGACAGACAATTGTGAAACAGCCTTGAACAATGATATTCCCAGCTACTAGATCTGGACTGTTGTGCAAAGATCCTGTGTAAACTTGGGCAACCTGCCTTACTCAGGTCTCTCAGTACTCTATCCCCGCCCACATCAAGAATGGTTCAACTACAGGGTATAAAACTTCCTCGGATTATAAAATTACACTTGAAATGAAAATTACTCTTCATATTTCAACTTGCTCTGTGATGAGACTATAAAACCCACCTAGAAATACCTTTATGGAGAGTACTGTAAAAACCAATGAGAGGTTCAGATCCGGATGTTAGACACCAGAGAAAAGCTACACAAGGGAATTATTATTCTTATTGAATGCTCAGTAATTTCATGATGATGTTAATATATGATTTATGTGTATGTCTCTATTCCCTATTCCTCCTTATAAAGGGATGTGGAAAAAGACAATATGCACATTTGACAAAGAGGTTACTCATCTGAAAATTAATAGAAATAAATGATAATTTACTTATGTTCTTGAAGAAGATAAAATAGATTTACTTGATGACAGATGTGAAGTCAGAAGAACCCTCTTCTCTTTCTTCTCCTCTGATATATATATCAGAGGAGAAGAAAGAGAAGAGGAGAAGAAAGAGAAGAGGGTGGAATTTTTTCTTAACTGTGTAATTCCTATAAAAGAATGAGATGCTCTGGAAGGACATGAGATGCTCTGACTTAGAGATCAAGTAGTCTGACAAATGTCAACACAACTTATCATGGAAATTGCATACAAAATAAAGCATCCATTGAGCTGAAATGACACAAAACTCTATTAATGACTGCCTATATTATATATAACTTCTTTAAAGAAGTTATATATATATATATATGTATATATATATATATATATACATATATATATATATATATATATACTGAAATCAATTATGCTAACAATGTAGTAAAATGTCAACTGTACTTTGAGGGAGAGCCCTCAAGAAAGTATTTTCTGAGTGATTCATTAGTCAAGTAATAATAAACAAAACAGTTTAAATTTCCTATAAGAAGACAATTATGTCAGATAATTTATAGGGCAAACTTCCAGTTTATTCAACATAATCAGTTAATTCACTGTGTAAATAAAAGCCATCTTCAAGTTATATAATGATTATTTCCTGGAGTTCAACGCAATATTTTCAAATAATAATGACTTCATCTACTTGATTTTTTAAAATTATTTTTTCATTATCATTATTATTGGATTAATGCTCTAGGAAGTATATTTTCAGCAGTTACAAAGATAACTCTAGATTTTCAATAGGAACATTATCCATTAAAGAAATGATTTTGTTGGTGCTCATCTAACTATGACAAGATACAAGATAGGAGGGTTGGGATAGAAGGAGTGTAGATGGCTTCTAGTTTTAGTCCAGTGACCATTTATTTAGTCATTTATTTATTTAGATATATTTATCTTGAGTCTTCTACAAAATGAGAATGATCATTATGTCTTTCCCATGTCTAACATTTTGTGATCTTCAAGTTCTTTATGCATATAATCTCTCTTTTTACAGAATTTATTTTTAATTTATAAAGAAAGACATACATTTCTCCGGTACAATGTGATGTTTTGAGATATGTATACCTTGTAGAATGGCTACCTCAAGCTAATTCACAGAGAAATTGTTTAACATGCATTGTTTAGCAGGCTTAAGTGAGGACACCTGAAATCTTGCTTAGCAATTTTCAGAACTACAGTACATTATGATTAACAGTATCTCTATATTACTTTTAAATAAATGCAATTCAGTCCCGGAAAAGACACACAACCCCGTTGTTTGACTTCAGGAAGACGTGAACAAAATGTACAGGTCTGCTCTCTGTAGAGCACTTGGGGTGGGAGGTTAGACTCCCAGGGCTCACACTAGTCCTGATGCCTTCCAGCCAGATTTCAAAAACTTCATATTGTCCAAAATGCAGGCTACTTCCTTCTCTAATTATGTCCTTCAAGTATCCCTTTATCTACTTCAAAGGAAATGATCTTTTCTCCAGGTAATCTCCAGGAAGACTCAATTTCCTTCCTGGCTGTAACCTAGCCAAAAGCAAGACTTTCAGGGCACTTGGTGAAGAAGACAAACCCCTGGTCATCAAGAGATCACTCTTGTCCTCTTGTCCTGTGCATTACACGGTCTGTACACATACTGTACAGATCAAGGAACATTTTCTTGGGAATTTTCAATAATTTAGAGCCAGGCCCCTAAAGAATTTGAAACCTCAAGGGCTTACACCAAAAGGGACAAAATTTAAATGATCTCAATAGCATTTGGACCAAGTTTTATTTCCTAATAGTATCTTATCTCAAAGACAAGATTCCTAAGAAAAGTGTGTGTGTGTTTGTGTGTGTGTGTGTGTGTGTGTGTGTGTGTGTGTGTGTGTTCCTCTTTGGGATCCTCCTTGCCAAAGCCAGCCCTCTTTTCTGTCAGTGGAGACTGATGTATGAAATGGGGTAAAGTAATTCATTGCGTGGACTCTGGAGCCACGTTATTTAGGCATAAATGCGAAATCTTCAGTTAACTGACTGTTACTTCAGAAACTATTTCATCCTGCCCATACCTCATTCCTGTCATCTCTAAAATAGTAACAAAGGTTCATAGCTCACATAAATGTTGGAAGGATTGATTAAAGTAGTACACGTACTTAAAAGAGTCCCCAACACAGTAGGTTCTTGTTAATGTCACTTCTTCGAGATCAAAGCATGGCGAGAATACTCAGACTTAAAGAAGTAAGACAACATGGCATTTACTTATCTTTTTTTTTCTTTTTCTTTTTTTTTTCTTTTTTAATCACCATTTGCTTCTCTCTAGGTAATCTTACAATGCAGTCACTGAAGCCCAAAGGAAGCTGGAGTAGATGAGAAAGTTTTTCCAGGAAGAATTGTCAAGACACTATAACTTAGGTAAACTAAATTAAGAAGAAAGCCATTCCAGAAGTACTAATTAGATGAGTAGAAACAGAAGCAGGAATAGAAGTAAGGATACTGCCACATCGATGTTCATAGCAGCACAATTCACAATAGCTAGACTGTGGAACCAACCCAGATGCCCTTCAATAGATGAATGGATAAAAAAAAATGTGGCATCTATACACAATGGAGTACTATGCAGCAATAAAAAATGATAAAATCATAGAATTTGCAGGGAAATGGATGGCACTAGAGCAGATTATGCTTAGTGAAGCTAGCCAATCCCTGAAAAACAAATACCAAATGTCTTCTTTGATATAATGAGAGCAACTATGAACAGAGCAGGGAGGAAGAGCAAGAAGAAAAGATTAACATTAAACGGAGACATGAGATGGGAGGGAAAGGGAGAGAAAAGGGAAATTGCATGGAAATGAAGGGAGACCCTCATTGCTATACAAAATTACATATAAGAGGTTGTGAGGGGAATGGGAAAATAAACAAGGAGAGAATGAATTACAGTAGATGGGGTAGAGAGAGAAGATGGGAGGGGAGGGGAGGGGGGATAGTAGGGGATAGGAAAGGTAGCAGAATACAACAATTACTAATAGGGCATTATGTAAAATTGTGGATGTGTAACCGACGTGATTCTGCAATCTGCATTTGGGGTAAAATTGGGGGTTCATAACCCACTTCAATCTAATGTATGAAATATGATATGTCAAGAGCTTTGTAATGTTGTGAACAACCAATAAAAAAAAGAAAAAAAAAAGAAGTAAGGAGATTGGGATGGGACCATGACAAAGAAAGAAAATGGGATGATAAGGGTTGAACTACCACAGTCACCCCCTCTCTGAAGATCTTGATGCTTTTCCCATCAGGAAGAGCTGAAGTCTCACTCTACAAACTCCCACAGTGTTTCTTCGGCAGCTCACTTTTAACTCCTATTAAGTATCTATCTCAGAAGAAGATAAGCTATATTAGCACCTGACTTAGGGTACATTACGGAGGATATCGTTTAGCAGAGATAAAGAGAAAATTCATGATACCAAAGGGTCCAACTTAACAAAAATATGTAACAATTCTAAATATTCATCTAAAAAGAGAGCATCAAAATATATGAAGGATCAATGGGACTGTAGATAGAAATAAGTTAATCCACAGTTAGAGTTGGAGATTCCAACATTGTACTCTCAATATTGATAAAACAAGGAGACTACACATCAGAAAGAACACAAAAAAAAATGATATTTATATAACACTCCAACCAACAACTTCAAAATACACTGTCTTTGAGTACATTTAGAATTGTTATAGGGATATATGATATTTGGGGTCATAAAAATAGATTTTTAATGTTTTTACTAGTGCATTATAATTATATATTATATTGATTTTACACAATAATTTTACATAATATGTATGATTTTGACACAATCGTACATGCATGGAATATTATCTGCTCCACTTAAGACTCCAGTGCTTCCTCTTTACCTCTGCTCTTCTCTTCTGCTGTTTCCCTTCCTTTACTCCATTGGTCTTCTTTCTATTTATCTATTATTTTTTTAAATTGATGTTTTATAGATACACAGAAAGGTAATATTCACTATAGAGTATTATATATGTGCATAGCATATTTTATTAGTAGTATAATTTATTATTATTTATTATCAGGCCTTTATCAGATGTATAGTTTACAAATATTCTCTCCTGGTCTATGAGGTGTCTCTTTATTCTGTTAATTCCTTTGCTGTGGAAAGCTTCTTTATTTAATGCAATTCAGTTTATCTAGTTTTAGTTTTGTTTCTTATGCTTTGGGAGTGAGTCATATCCAAAAAATTATTACCCAAACCAAAGTTGTGGAGTTTTCCTCCTATTTTTTCTTCCATTGGTTTTACAGTCTCTAGTCTTACATTTAAGTTTTAATCAGCTTGGGGTTATTTGTGTATATGACATGAGATAGAGTTCAGTTTCTTTCTTTTGCATGTGAATATTCAATTTTGCCTACAGCACTTATTGAAGAGACTATCCCTTGCCTATCATGTAATCTTGTGATCTTTCTCAAAAATCAATTGACCATAAATTAATGCTTTATTTCTGGGCTTTCTCGCCTGTTCCATTGGCTACCTTGTCTATTCAGGCTAGTACTGTGCTGTTTTGATTACTGGAGATTCAAAATATATTTTAAAATCTGGTAGCATGTGCCTCTAGTGTTTTTCTTTGTTCACTTCAGGTCATTTTAAATTTTATATCAACTTGAGAATTCTTTTCTATTTCTCTGGAAAATGCCATGAAATTTTTCATAAAGATTGCAATGAATTTGTAGATCAGAGATTGAATTTGTACATCATTTTGAGTAGTATGGGCATTTTAACAATATCAATTCTTCCAATCCATGAACACAGGATAAATCTCTATTACCTTGTGTTTTCTTCAATTTTTTCCATCAATGGTTTATAATTTTTCAATAGAGAGATTTTTCATCCTCTCGGTTAAATTTACTCCTATTTTATTTTTTGACCCTATTATAAATGAGATAATTTCATTAATTTCTTCTTCAGATAGTTTATAGTTGACATAATCATACATACACTGATTATAATTTGTTCTATTTCAGTCCCCAGTACTTTGATTCTTTGGAATTTGTTTATTAATTCCATCATGTGTGTATGTATTCTTTATTGTTTCCTACATATAAGGTCATATTGTCAGTAAACAGATACCAATTTACTTCTTCCTTTCTAAACTGAATGTATTTTTATTTCTTTTTTCTTGCCTAATTGCTCTAGCTAGGACTTCTAGTACTATGTTGAATAGAAGTGGTGAGAATGAACATCCCTATCTTGCTCCTGATTTTTGAGGAAAACTTTCAATTTTTCTCCATTATTTATGACGTTATCTTAGGGCTTCTCATCTATGGCCTCCATTATGTTGGGGTACATTTCTTTTTTCTTTAATTTATTTGTTCTTTTTAGTTATTCATGATAATAGAATGTATTTTATATGTCACATGTACATGGAGCATAACTTACCATTTCTGTGGTTGTCATGATGTACAGTAATACTGTCCATGTATTTATATATGATATAGGAAAGTTATGTCCAATTCATTCTAGTGTCTTTCCCATTCCCCCTCCCTTTCTCCCAGCTCCCCACCCCAATCTAATCAGGTGAACCTCCACTCCTCCCTCCCCGCTGCCTATTATGAGTCAGCATCCACATAGCAGAGCGAACATTTGGCTTTTGGTATTTTGGAATTGGCTTATTTCACTTAGCATAATAGTCTTCAGTTTCATCCATTTACCAGCAAAAGCCATAATTTCATTCTTTTTTATGGCTGAGTAATATTCTAGTGTGTATGTGTACCACATTTTCTTTATCCATTCATCTGTTGAAGAGAACCTAGGCTGGTTCCATAACTTAGCTATTGTGAATTGAGCTGCTATAAGCATTGATGTGGGCACATCACTCTATAATGCTGATTTAAAGTCCTCTGAATATATGCCAAGGAGTGGGATAACTAGGTCAAATGCTGGTTCCATTCCAATTTTTCTGAGGAATCTCCATACTGCTTTCCAGAGTGCTTGCACCAATTTTGCAGTCCCACCAGCAATATATGAATGTACCCTTTTTCCCACATCCTCACCACAATGTATTGTTATATGTATTCTTGATAATTACCACTCTGACTGGGGTGAGATGAAACCTCAGTGCAGTTTTAATTTGCATTTGTCTAATTGCTATTGATGTGCAACATTTTTTCATATATATGTTGACTGATTGTATTTCTTTTTCTGTAAAGTACTTGTTCAGTTCCATTGCCCATTTATTGATTGGGTTATTTGTTTTTTGGTGATAAGTATTTTGAGTTCTTTATATATCCTAGAGATTAATGCTGTATTTGATGTGTAAGTGGCAAAGATTTTCTCCCATTCTGTAGGCTCTCTCTTCATGTTCTTGATTGTTTCCTTTCCTGTGAAGAAGATTTTTAGTTTGATTCCATCCCATTTATTGATTCATGATCTTGTTTTTGTGCTTTAAGCATCTTGTTGAGGAATTTGGTTCCTAAGCCAACATGAAGGAAAGTTGGCCTACTTCTTCTAGTAGGCACAGGGTCTCTGGTCTAATGAGTTAAGTCCTTGATCCACTTTGAGTTTTGTACAGGGGAGAGATAGAATCTAATTTCATTTTGTTACATATGGATTTCCAGTTCTCACAGCTCCATTTGTTGAAGATGCTATCATTTCTCCAATGTATGTTTATGGTGCCTTGTCTAGTGTGAGATAACTGTATTTATGTGGGTTTGTCTCTGTGTCTTTTATTCTCGATTATTGATTTCTATGTCTGTTTTGATGCCAACACCATGCCATTTTTGGTACTACAGCTCTGTAACTATTCTGGCCTCTTATTTTTCCAAATGAATTTCACAACTGCTTTTTCTATTTCTATGAAGAACATCACTAGAACAGTAATATAAATTGCATTAAATCTGCATAGTGCTTTTGGTAGTATGGCCATTTTGACAATACTAATTCTGTCTATCCAAGAACATGGAGGATCTTTCCATCTTTTAAGGTCCTCTTCGATTTCTTTTATTAGAATTCTCTAGTTTTCATTTTAGAGATGTTTCACCTCTTTTATTAGATTGATTCCCAAATTTATTTTTTAGATTTTTGTAAATGGATAGTTTTCCTAATTTCTCTGTCAGTTGATTGCTCACAGATGTATAGTAATGCAATTGATTTATGGGTGTTTTTTATTTATTTATGAGTTCTGGAAATTTTCTAGTGGAGTTTTTGGGGTCTTCTAATTATAGAATCATGTCATTGGTAAACAGGGATAGTTTGATTCTTCTTTTCCTATTCATATCCTTTTCACCTCTTTTATCTAATTGCTCTGTATAGAGTTTCCAGAACTATGTTAAATAGAAGTGGTGAAAGAGGACATCCCTATCTTGATCCATTTTTTAGAGGGAATGTTTTCAATTTTTCTCAGTTTATAATGATGTTGGCCTTGGTTTTAGCATAGATAGTTTTTACAATGTTGAGGTTTGATTCCACTATCCCTAGTTTTTCTACTATTTTGAGCATGAATGGATGCTGTATTTTGTCAAATTGTTTTTTTTTCTGCATCTATTGAGATAATGATGTGATTCTTGTATTTAAGTCTATTGATGTGATGAATTACATTTATTGATTTCCATATGTTGAACCAAACTTGCATCCCTGGAATGAACCCCACTTGATCATGGTGCACTATTTTTCAATGTTTTTATATAGGATTTGTCAGTGTTTTATTAAGAATATTTGCTCATATGTTCATCAGGAATATTGGCCTGAAATCTTATTTCCTTGATGTGTCTTTGTCCAGTTTTGGTATCAGGGTGATACTAGCTTCATAGAATGAGTTTGGAAGGGTTCCCTCCTGTATTTTCCTTCTGATATCACTCCTTACATCATCCTTTATCTCACAGGTTAATTTAACTATATACATTCCAAACTCCTTCTCTGACATTTCTTCCATTGTGATGGTGATGGATTCTATTATCGGAGTATCTTGGTTTGTATGGGGTAATTTTTTTCTTTGCTTTTTCATGTTGTTTGTGTTTCTATCCATCTAACAGTGTAGGTGTAAAGTTTCTTCCTTGTAGACTCATAGTGTCCTTGAAGGTTTCCAGTACCTCACCCTTTAGAGGGAACCAAATAATAACAACAACAAATGCAAACAATATATAGCATTAAATCAATTATTTCCTGCTATGACACCTACAATGTTGTCACAATAAACAGAAATGACATGATCAGTTTGCTACAATAAAAACAGTAAGTTTGTAAAATGGTTTACAACTTTGAATGGTGGACAGGGAGAGAACAGGAGTGATGTGATGATTATGACGGAAGAGGAGAGAGGACAAAAGTAAAAAAAAAATAAAGGAAGAGTGAAAGAGAGAACAATAGAGATTGGCTGTTATCAGAAGGAAAGAGAGAAAGAATCAAGAGAAACAAGTGAAAGAAAAAATATATAAAGTTAAATTTTTTAAATTAAAAAATACCAAACAAAACTGAAATATACTAATCAATCTTCCTAGTCCTCAAAAAATTGAACCATGAAAACTGTCTGGTTTCAAAAATACTAGAAATTTTAAAAAATTAAATATGAATATGTATAAATGTTCATGACCCATTAAGCTCACAACGAAGCAGAGAAAAGAAAAACGGAAAAGAAAATATCTTGATGAAAAGTTAAAAAATTCTTTCAGTTGGCATTCAAAAGATTCTCAGCTTTCCTTCTTGGCAGTGTTGGGTGAAGTTGTCTTAGTATGATGCTCTCTCCACCCTGAGGGTGGGTTTGCTAGGGTGAGAGGTAACCCCATAGGTGGAACTCCTGGGAGTGGGGTTAGGCTTGGGTAGGCCTCAGGCTCTTTGCTGAATGCCTGTTGGTGTGGAGATTTTACATGAGTGCCCCTCCAGGGCCCTGCAACCACTGGTCCATGCTGGAAGACTGCTCCCCAGGATCCCCCCACCCCCCGCCCGGGTTTCACTGCTGTGGTGGAGGAGCCAATTCTTAGTCTACTCCATCACCTGCAGACATGTTTCCTGGTCTCAGGTTTAGTTTCCAAACCTGTTCGAATTCCCGACCAGGTGTGTCCCTCCCAGCCAGTCCTGCAAAAGGCCAGATTGCAGGGGAGGGGAAGAGCCAGGTGCATTTCCATGACCAGTTGACTCCTGTGCAAACCTCTCTCCAGGTCTGATTTTCTCCGGGCCGTGCAGTGTGGGTTGACCAAGCCTATATTTCCAGCCAGAATCGAATTTACCAGGACTCAGCTCCCTTGGGTGTCAGTCCCCATGCTGCGGCTGCAAAATGGTTCCTTCCGCTGTCCCCACGTGCCACGGGGAGAGATGCAGCTTCTTTCCCACGAGGCTGTTGTGCAGCATGTCTTTGAGTTTGGTCAGGCAGGGTCTTTGATCTCTAAACTCTCTGTACCCAGACATGGCCTCAGTCCTCCTAGAAATGCAGGTGCCTTTAATTCCCTTAACCCTCCACTGTGCTCGAGGGGGGACCACTCTGGTGCCTCCAGCCATGGCAGCGGCTGTGGCACTGGAGATTTTTATTTTATTATATCCAACCTCCTGAGTCCCTAATCTGCTTTGAGTGTCCAATATTAAATTACAGTAAAGTCCTCCCCCCTTTTTTCTCATTCACCCACCTTGCTCAGAAGCTGCCTGTCTACTTTCTTGGTTTCTCGCCACAAAGCAGCCAGAAAAGCAACCTGCCCTATTCCATCATCTTGAAACCTCCGGTATGTTTTATTTCATAACTAATTTTTGAGAGTTTTACCATAAAAGGGGACATTGAATTCTGTCAGATATCTTCTCCTCTTCCTTTGTGATAACCATATGATTTTGTTGACTTTTATTTTATTAATATGGTGTATTCCATTAATAGATCCAGGCTTGTTGAACCATCCTCACTTTCCAAATATAAATCCCACTTAATTGATGTGGATGATCCTTTGGGTTTGCTGATGAATTTGGCTTGCTAGTATTTTATGGAGAATTTGTATTCATCAAGTTTGTTGACAAAAAAAAAAATTTCTTTTCTTGTAGGGTCCTTGTCTGATTCAAATATTGCACTGGCCTCATAAAATGAGTCTGGAGGTATTCTTTCCTTTTCCATTTACTTGTAGTCTCTCAGCTACAAGATCTGCATTCAGTGTTCACCTGGAAAACATGGAAGCACAAATTAATAGTCTTGCCCTAGGATATTTTAACCCATCTGCTCTCAAACACTACTCTGTAAAGCAAATTTGACTGAGCAAACATTCATCATGCTGGGGAATAGGAAGTGGTCTAAGCTAAAAATATACTAAACCTTCTGAGACGTTACAAATTGCTTGGGTGTTTGGTCAGGTACCTGGAAGAAGCAGAATTAGAAGATGAGAGACAAAAATATCTGGATGACAAACATGCAAATAGAACTGTGCACGCATGTATAATACATGCAAATCTTTCTGTCCTGTATCAGTGTCAACTGATATCACTCCCTGCTGAAGTCCTCAACATGTAGACAGGATGACTCAGCCAGTTGATGACATCCTGTCTTTGTCCTCAATCACTTCAATGATATCACAATGAATCCACGAAAAAGTGTCAGGGATGAAGGTCATGCGTAAACCCAGTAGCATGGGCTCAAGGCTAATTGAGCAGCATTGCTGATTCTGCTGATGCTAAATGTTCATTTTATCAATACAAGAGATTGATTATGTGCCATTGATTTGGTACCATCCTTTGAGAGGGCAAAGAGCCACATCATGTTAAGTTCACTTTATCGTACCTTTTACACATTAGAGGAAACAGTGTTTTATCTACTGAGGTTAACAAAACTTTCAAATATAAACTGCCCTCCTAGCCTATAATGCTTTAGTTATCATTTTAACCGGAAATCTCACAGAATATCTAATTTATTATGGGATTTCACCTAACATCATTTCAGATGGAGGGTAAGAAATAAGCAACAGCACATGACCATGTGACCAAGATGATCTCCTTTATGCCACACAATCTGGGATCCACGGACTGCCTGAACACTGAAGTGGCCTCATAAACAGCATTAACAGTGTTAGGGTAATGGTTTGGGAATTGTGCTAGGATATTCCTGGCAGTACCCACAATTAGGACACTGGCTTCCAGGGACATCTTACACTGTGCTTGCTCCCCAGAAGCTAGAATGCATTGGTGTAAGATCAAAGAGATGTACATAGAAGTAACCCCATCCAAGTTACTCAGAGACTGACTGGGGTTGTGGGTTATGTTTCCTGACTGCAAATTTAAGATTGATGGACGCTGGACTTCTTAGCCTGCAGGCATTCACTGCCGCCCATGTGGTTGTCCCAAAGTGCTGAATAATTAGCAACCCCCCAAAAATGCTTTCAATGTCAGAATGATGAGAATTGGTGCATAAATGCCGTCAGGTGGGGTATCTCTTCATTATATTTTGTACAGCCTCCCAGGCTAAACTTGACTATATTAATCTCCAGTTGCCCACAGATGTGGCTACCTTTTACTGGCCACCTTCTTTCTCCTGCATTTTTTTCTCATGCTTATAATTCTTCACCTCCCAGTTGAGCAAACTTGAATCTTTATCTCAGGTTCTGCTTCTAAGAAACACGGGCTGCAAAACCCACCTGTGAAGCAGCCTTTGAAACCGGGCCAATGACAAGGAGTGACCAATAGGTGGCAGCACGTCCACATAGAAAGAGATGAGCTGTGTTGACTTCCTGTCTGCAAATTCTGTTTCCTCCCTGCTTTAAATTACATCAATATCCCGACCATGTTAAATTATCTCCTTTTCCTGTGTAAGTTTCACATAGCCTAATCATTAAGTTGTTTCCAACTCAGAATCTCTCATAACAGTTTGCTCCCCAAATCCTTATTGTTGGTTAATTGATTTGCAGAACCAAAAATAACATTTAAGAACAAAAGGAATATCACTGAACTTAAGATTTACTTATGACCCCATACTAGTGTTTATGTAGATATCTTTATCTTATGTTTTGAAGGCCGTTTATAGGAATAACATTAAGATGCCTCAGTCCATGTCCACAGCCCCTCCTACTCTCCCCCAAAATCTTGGAAATAAAAGGAAATTGGGATCACATAATCTGAAAGTAAAGATGTAATTTAGTTAAAAAATAACTGAGAAAGACAATATAAAATGTTGATTTTGAAAGATCTGTACTATTACAATGGACAGAAATAGAATTGAAGTATTGCCTTCCTAAAGGCAGAGTAGATTCATTAGAAAAAGAGTTAATGAAATGGAATCATTTTTAAAACCTCTAAAAAGCAGAATATGGGATAAGGCACCCTGCACTATCATCTTACTGCATCTGGCTCAGCTGCTACTAAATATTCAAATTAGACTGACAACTCCCTTACCCATCACCATGGCCACAGAGCTTCCCACTAGCATATGGCACCGCTCATCCATGGAGATCTTTCCCAGAAAAACCAAAATCAATCAAGTTAATGTGAATTTCCCTGTCTATGGAAAAAACATACTTAATGACACCTGGTATTCTGCTTTTATGAATCATTCCCTTGTGAGATTTCAGAGCTTAAGGCATCATCGTATTGTGATATTCTTTGGTTCAACTCAGCACCCATAAATGCAATTAGCCCTGAGACCAAGACTCAGTACTTGAACACCCAATTAGGTCTTTGATTAGAATTCCCCAGAGTAAGTATTTGTTGTAGGATCTCTTGACAACCATTCAAATTCTTCTCATGATGCCCACAGTCCATGGGAATTACCTTTCAAAATCAACTTATTTGCTTTGGAGGATATTCAGCTTACTTATATACATGATAGTACTTTTGTCTTCCACAGAGATGGAGACAGAGTCACCTGCCTACTTCCTCAACACTTCATGAAGGTCATAATTTCCCATATGGTTTCTTCCCCGCTCATGTAGGCAATTAAACAGGTAGATGATAGCACGAAGAATACCACAGTCAATTGGAGAAATATATTCCAAAATGAAGCAAATTTGGTATAATAACTGTTTTGAACAAATCAATGACAAAACAGCATTTTTTCCCCCAGTTCTAATGTGATTAGTGAATCCTCCATGCCAGAGCTCCCTTCTTCACATTTACTAGGATAGTGAAATAAACTTGATCTCAACAACTTCACACAAATTTTTACCTTCCAGTCAAGTACCTTCAGATGATTGATTTATTCATGGTCATAGAAAATTCTTAATGGAAGGGAAATCTAGAGGTAATAGAATTCTACCTCTTAGTTTACAAATAAGGAAATGAAGGCTTTTCACAGACATCCTGACTCATGGTCATGCGACTCCTCAGTGGCAGAATTCCAAGCTGACAAGAGTGGACACTGGCGCCATCTTAGAAATGACCTCAATCCAAGTAATAGTGGAGTTTTCTTGGAGATAGAATGGGCCTTAGTTTAAACAGATGAATATTCAATGCTGTTTCCAAGTTCCAAAGTGAATTTCTGGTCACAATAAAGCTCCTGTGCAAGTCCCAGAGGCTCCCACTTAAAAATATATGCAAATGTCTGATTTAGTTGACTCACATACAGCCTGGTGATTTCTGACATGTCATGGTTAAAATAGCATTACTTTAGCTTAAGGTTTTAGCCACCTGTTACATTAAGAATGTAAATGCACCTGTGAGATATGTTACCATCCAGTCAACATTTAAGTAACTCTTCAAAGTTACAAGTATTTCTTTCTTTAATGAGCTATTTGTTAATTCATTGATTTCTTTGATGGTGTGTTTAATGAGTGCCTACTCTTATCAGAGTCTATGCTGAGAACTGGAAAGGAATTAGGTCTGCTGTCTTCACAGATTTTATAGTATATCAAAAAAAGAGAAAGATTTAATAGGACCTGATGAGTCATAGCAGTCTTGTGAAAGTGTGCTTCTATTGCTGCAGAGGACCAGAAACTAATTTTATTTAATGAAGATGGCTAATGGTGAATTAGAAAGGTTTCTTAAAACAATCCATAGAAGGCATTCATGGAATAATGTTAGAAAAATTATAAGGACATTATGTGTCTAAGGGCAATGAGGAGAATAGAATGTGAAGGGAAGAGGGTATTAGAGAATCAGGAGTTTGGGTTGCTCAAAGACTGAGTTTGTGGGTTGTCATTTGACCTACTTCAGTTAGACCCAAGGTGTTTGAGATATGAACTGAAAATATGCATAGATCTTTAATGGCACATTCCAGAGTGAATGCGAAGCTAACATAATACATCAATTCTAAAGGTTTTGAGTATCTGAAATGACTCCTGAGATGTTGCAGGTTAGACTCTTAACAAAGATGAAAGTTATAGAAATAGAAAGCATAAGCAAACATCTGGGAACTCTAAGACTTCCAGACTCAATTTCCAGGATCCTTCCTCAGTTGATTAGGATGAACTTTGTATCTGAGTCAGAAATTACCGAGATACACATAAGATAACCTTGGCTCAGGAGAGGACAGCCTAGTTCATCGAATGGCCTTGTATAGCTTCCTGGTTACATGACCAAAATTAGGTCACATGTGACTATAAACAACATAAGAAACCAAGAGAATGCAGCAGTAACCAGGTACAAACCATCACTAATTTATGAAAATGAAGCTAATAAACTACTATAGGTATGAGACCCTAGCATAGAACTAATTAGCTGATTTCATTCTAGTTTGGCCCAGGGTCATCTCTGTTAATAAGCTTAAGAGTGCAACAGGCCAGCTGAGATTCATCCTGTACGTACACAGATAACATGAAATTTCTCAAACCACAAGAGGCCAGTTGAAGATTACATGGTTAAAACAATGATAGGAAAACATCTTTGTCTCACTCTACCCTTCATCCCTACTTCCCCCCATTCAAATATTTCCCTTTCAGCCCTTATCAGGGCTCAGAAGATGTTTGAATTCTTGGCCATCGCTGCCTAAAATTGAGATGAGTAGTTGCTCTTGCTCTTGGAGCCAGACTTAGTTGTGACAATCACTGGTGACATCCAACTCAGAGCGGGCCACTCTCATCTCTGTTCCTAAAGCTGGTGGGTCGTCACTCCAACTTCCACTAGTGTGTTGCTCTCAGGTACAAGAGGGAGAATCATTGTTTCTCTGCCTGCCATGGATGAAATCTTTTTATTTTCTCCAGTGGTTAAGGCTGGATCTTTCTGGACTTTGGCTGCTACTGTGAGGTAGTCAGAGATCAAACCTTGGAGCCAGAAACTGCTTTCCACTCAAATTTCAGAAAGTCACATGGTGAAATTTCCAGTGACACAAAACGCATAGATCCAGGGATGTCTCTGTCTTTGATATTTTATAAGGGCCTCTCTTAAGGGCTCTTTATAAACTCAAATCCATGAAAATTCCTGCTTCTTTGAAGCACTGACTCATTGCCCTAGAAACAAGGTTAACCAGGGTGGACTCTAACTAGAATGTGGATGACAAGTTAGT
Source organism: Spermophilus citellus (assembly GCF_964194105.1). NCBI lineage: Eukaryota > Metazoa > Chordata > Mammalia > Rodentia > Sciuridae > Spermophilus > Spermophilus citellus. The sequence continues at coordinate 242,189,960 of NC_138183.1, forward strand.
AATTCAAGTCCTGACTTGAAAAACTAATAGAGCATGCCACTCTCCAACCACGAGAAGCATAGTACTTAGAAGGTATAAGCAAGTGAGCTGAGGTTTTGATTGCGCAATATGCAGTTAGGACTTATTAAATAATGTTGAGAATTATCCCCATGCCACAGAGTCGAACGTTAATTGGATGTAAACATGACTTTGGAGCACATGAAGCGAATCACAAGCACAATAGGAAACAGAACTGAGGAATGAAGTTTAAGGAGGGCCCTTACAATACAGATGAGTAAATGTCATCCCCACCCCACAGCCAGCCTGGGTACAAGTTGCAGACCGCACGTCCCAGCCCTCCCATGACAGCGTAGAAGGCCATAAAAGGGGATGGTCAGAGTCATGCAACAAGCTACACTCGCCCTCTGACTAATAGGGAGCCCCAAAGGGCATGGACTAAATCCCAATACTGTGGAGCTGGGAATAGGTTTCTAGAACATACTTTTCTGGTGATAGAAAGGGAGGCTAAGTTATAGTTCTAATGATTCTATTCCTGAAAATAAAAATGATTTCTCATCACACAGCAAGAATTCATGAGGTGAGTATATCAAAGACAAAGACACCATTGTGTCTAGATTTACAAACCCCCTGATTCTGCTCCCATTCCAGGCAAAACATGTAGCCATTGCCTGCTCAGTGTTGTGCCCTCCACCTTTCTCCCTCCAAAGAGAAGTCATAAATTATATCAACAGACTCCCTTGCAAGAAGAGCAAAGTAGAAAATATGCTACCTTCTCCAGCGAGTTGGAACCAGAGGGAGAAATATATACATGATTTCTGAGCTGCTCATCACGTAGAAGGTAAGAACTGGAGCGGAGTAAATGCAAAGGCAAAAGAGATCAGGGATGTGAGAAATGAGAAGGAAAAATCTTCCAGAACAGGGTACTGAGTGGCTTCTACAAGGTATAACCAAGGACATGTGAAAAATACACACTTTGAATTTAATCATCTTTTGCCAAATGTAAAAAAGAAAACGATTCCTTCCTTTGAAGACCTAAGTTTTTTTAAAAAAAAAAGAAGAGAGAGATTCACAAAAGATGTATGAGAACCTATTAACCTATCAAAAATGTATTAAAACAGAACTATGACAAAACAGGCATCTTGTTTGACCTATCAAAATGGCAAAAGGAAGCCGGAGATTCACAGAAAGCTGCTGTCCCTATAGCTCTTAATCTCAGTCCCAGGAAGGTTTATTCTATGGCCTTCAAACACATACTCCCCAAAGAAAAGCCAGGTCCTTAGGCACGCTTGCTAAACTTACTCTCTGCTACCATTTGTGACTTTCTTATGTCATAAATTTTTATCTCACCCTCTGTGTGTATGGGGAGGATCATTTACTTATGGAGTAGGCCTAGCCTTTGCCCATGATTTATAAAGCCTCATTGCTCTATATCCATTTCTTTCTTTATTTTTTCTGGGGAAGGAGGAGATTTCAAAAAAAAAAAAATGACCCCATGAAGAATGATAACTTCTGGTATTGGAAGTAGAAATGAAGACTAATAAAGAGAAAGGGAAAGATGGTCCTCACATTGACAACAAAATGTTTTCCTAAAAGTAACATTTAGTAATTGCTTACTAAGGTAAAGGAGTCCAAACAGTCTCTACACAGAAATAGAAAAGTTTAACAAAATTTTTTCAGGAGTATTCCTGCCACTGAAAAATTTACCTGAGTGAAAAATGAAAGAGTAGTGAATTCTGAAAAGATGGGTTTCTTTTCTTATAAGGATAGAAACAGGAAACAAATGCCTCTTGGTAGAAATGTACTTCATAACAAAGTCGGGATTATAGGTATATATTCTCAGAATTATAGGTAGTAAAGAAACTAATGAGCCTGCCTAACCAAAGTTTACCATTGAGCAGAAGTTTATCCCTGAATTGGGAGAATTTTAAGAACTGTTTTTCCTTTCTTAGTATAAATTTAATCATAGGAAGAATATCAATTGACTTCATTGACTTATTAATTATTTTCATTTTTTTTCCTAAACTGAAAAATGAATTAGGCTCATTGCAGAGGTTCTAGTCTGGGGTAAGTGCTCTATATGGACAAAATATATATCTTAGGTGAAATGCTTTGGCACACAAATATACGTTAGGAGAAATGAGCTTTTTTGATTAATGCAAGTAATTAATGCAATTGGTTCACCTTCTTTGGGCTTCATTATTAAGTGGGACTTTTTTCACCATTAAAAAAAAACCCCACAGCACTGAGAGATAACAATAAGATCTTACTGCAGGAAGAAAGATAGAAAGGAAGAAACAGAAGGTGGGGGGAGGGAGGCAGCATTGTGTGGTGGTAGATAAATGTATGGCCTGAATGATGGTGATGATTTTACAGCTATATACTGTTATGCTTTTGATCTGAAATGAACCTCAAACTCTCAAGTGTACAGAGGTAGAACTTTTAGGAAATTAATGCATCCTGAGGGCTCTGACCTCATCAGTGGATTAATCTACTTGATAAATTAATCCACTGATAGTTGAATGAACTACTAGGAGATAGGACATTATGGAGGAAGTAGGTCATTGTGGATGTGAAAAGGCTGATCTTCTTCCCAGATCTTTCCTCCATGTTTGCTTGCTCTCTCACTCTCCTTTTCTCTCCCTCTCTGTTTCCCAGCTACCATGAGCTGAGCATCTTTCCTCTGCCACGCCCTTCCACCATGAGGCTCTGTCTCACTTCAGAGCCAAAGAAATGGAGCCAGAAGACCATGGAAATGTGAGTCAAAATAAACTTTTCCTCCTCCAAGTCATTTAAATCAGGTACTCTGATCACAACAATCCAAAGCTGAATAACACATTCCCAAACTCATTGAGATGCACAGGCTGAATATGTACTGATTTTTTTTGAAAATCAATCATGCCTCAAGAAAGCATTTTGGAAAATTATGAATGAATTTACACTTCCACCTGGGTGTTGTATTTCTGAAACTTATTTTGATAGATATTCCTGCACATTTACAAAATGACTTTTGTCAGTTATTCACTGAAATGTTGCTTCTGATGGAAAATGTCAGAAGCTTCCCAAAATTCAGCAGATAAATAATACTTACTACTACAAAATATTTCCATATACTCCTTGTTTTGTTATCACTCTGGTCAATACCACTAATATCTCCCCCACTAGAGTTATTTCTACATCTAATAAGTATTATTTATCTGGGTTTTTTTTTTTTTTGCTTCTACCTTTCCCCCTAAAGTAGTGGATTCTCAGCACAGCAATTAAATTATCTTTAAGAAATCAGACAAGGTTACTCCTCTGCTCAAAACCTTAATGACTTCCATTGCATCTCATCAGGAATACAACCCAAAAACCTTTTATAATCATGGCCCTAATTATTTCCCTACCCTCATTTGCAATGTTTCTTCGGTTTTTGCTCAAATGCCATCTCAGTGAGTTATTTCCTGACCAAATCAAATCACTGCACAACCCTACAAACATCTTCTATTCTCTCTTCCTGCTTTTTTCTACTTTTATCAGCAGTTAATGCACTACATATTTTACTTATTTATATTTATTTTCTGACATCCCTTCTTGAATATAATCTCCACAGAATTGGATGTTTTGGGTCTATATATTTTTTTCATCTCCTACCCTCACATTAATGCTCTATTGCTTTTTTCTACATTGCCTGAAATAGTATCAGATTCAAGTAGATAACTTGATAAAGAGTAATTTATGTTTCAATTGCTTTAGCTAAATTTTCAAAATGCACTCAGTCTAACACTGAATTTGCAATAAGTTTCTTTGGTGCAGGTCTAGAGACTTGGAGATTAATAACTCTGGATCAGAAACAAAAGTTCTCTCCCAGTCAACATCCAGTAACTCTCCAAGAACCAGAGTCCCTCCAGGCTTGTTTGATACAGAGACCACCTCACATCTAAAGGGCACATCCTGAGAAGTTGGTGAAATACACCAGAAGACTACATCTCCTCGACCTTGCAGTCTCATTAAGATACCTCCTTAAGATACTAACCAAATCCTACTAGTAGCAAAACACTGGGCCACTATCTTCAATTCTCCTCCCCTTCACTCCTGTATACTCAATATAAGCCAGTTTGGAATGAGACACAATAGACAGGGCAGTTAGTAGAGGTGTTCTCTTGGGTTTAATAGTAGGAATAGTCTGAGTTCTACTTTGTCTTGAATAATAAGGGAAATTGACCATGTATATGGACTAAACCAACAGACAACCAACACTTGCCAGACTCTCTGCACTGCTTCTTGTAACATATAGTCTTATTACCAGTATGATGGGGGCAGGACTTTGAAAACAGGGAAGACCCACAGTGTCCTGCACCCTGCTAAAAAGACCAGGAGATTACCAGCTGAGAAAGTCAACCCAGTGGAGTGGGACACTGTTTTATTCAGTGGGTTTTTCCCCCCGTTGCGGTGACTAAAAGCTCTAGCCAGAACAATTGTACCGAAGGAAAATTTTATTTGAAGGCTCACAGTTTTGGAGGTCTCATTCCATGGAGAGCGAGCTCCATTCCTCAGGGCTCAAGATGAGCAGAACATTGTGGCAGAAGTATGGTGGAGAAAAGCAGCTTACACGATCAGGTACTCGAGAAAGACTAAGCTCAGCTCACCAAATATACATCCCAAAGGCATGTCTCTAGAGGCGCACCTCTTCCATTGACACACTCCCCACCTTCAGTTACCAGTTATCCCCATCAGGGGATTAATTCACTGATTGGGTTAAATCTCATTACCCAATCATTTCTTCCCTAAATCTTTTTGCATTGTCTCACACATGAGCTTTTAGGGGCCATCTCATACCCCAACCATAATAGACACAAAGAGGTTGACAATGAAGATACCATAGAAACCAGGAAAGCCAAAGGATTCACACATTAACCTAAGAGATTCCTCTATCCCTTCCCCAGAAAGTCTCCCAAAGCTTCTTTGCCATATTTCTAGAGGCCAATCTAGAGGAGGGAATGGAGTAATATTCAAAATCCAGGGCTGTTAGAGATTACCAGTTCAACTACATTTAACAAATTGGACTCAATGTAGGAGGCCCTGTTACCTAGCAGCACGTGGGCTCATAATGAAGATTAAAGAATAAATAAACACAGATTATTTGCACATCCAAGTGTGATATGAGTAACATTCAGCCCTGCTACATTTGCTGTTTGCAATTTAATATCAACTTCTTGGATTTCCCCGGGGAATCCTGATGGGTCTTCTGTCTGAATCGATAGTCCCTTCATTCCCCAAGCAGGGTGCACTCCCTTGGACATCATATTTTTATCATTCATTTTTCTTCCAATAAAGCAATAAATGAGTGTAGCCAAGGCCTAGAAAGGAGAATCAACTTAGAGGTAGAAGAGATGGTGCTAGGCCTCAGAGCCACTAACTGTTTTGTGACTTTAGGTAACTCCATAAACTTTGTTTCCTTATCTGTAAAACAAAAATCATAAGCAGCCTCTAAATACTGGCCTTTTTATTAAATAGCATAATAAATATGAAAAATCTTTGAACACTGAAAAGTGATTTGTAAACATAAAACATTGTTATTATGACCTTAATAAATTATTTATTATTATTATTATTATTATTATTTTGCAGTGCTGATATGGGATCCAACACTTCACACATGCTAGGCAAGTGCTCTATCTATATTCCCAACCCAGGCATTGTTTATAAAATATACTGGCAATTAATCACCCACTAACTACCATTGGAAGGTTCAAATTTGTGCAAGACACCATTCCTACCTTGAATTTTTTTTTTTTTTTTATAACTGGATGCAGTAAAGCCTCTGGCTCACCTTGCCTGCTCTCCTGATCCTGCTCTGGTTTATGAAAAATGTGTTTATTTCATGCTGGCAAAGAATTGCCTGGAATGAGAAAATTGCATGGTTTGGCTCCAGTATCTTATCCTTAAATGAGTTACTTTATCATTTACAGTCCCCTGATCTATGAAAGCAGGACCTACACAGAGCGCTATTTCTTCCTACACTAGGTAGACAAGAACTGTACCACACACAGTGATCAACATGGTTGGACAGGGCCAGAGACTGAAAGGACTGCTCAGGGGGCACCCTCCTCCCGAACTCACAGCTTAGAATATCTCAGTTAGGCTCCAAAGTGCAGAAGAGAACCTTTAAAGAATCCTTTGAATACTGTTCATAACATATACATAAGTTTCCTGGCTTTTTACCTCATCAATTCAATCTATATATGTCCAGTGGGAATTTGATGCAATCAACCAAATAATGAACACCTAAACATTTGCTATGGAGGGACTTGGAATTAGCTAGATAAGCTGATGATATTAGGCAAATGGTTGAGAAAGTAGTTTCTCTCTCCACCTTATTTTGCTAGAATTATACACACATATGAATAAACATACACATAATTTTATAGTTAAAATGCAATTATATTATTAAAATATACCATGGTAATATACATTGTCAATTAAGCATGAAAACCATCTACACAGGCCCCACTGTGCTTGGATGTGGGAACAGAGAGTTCAATGCAGAAGTCTTCTGCACTGGAGACGGCTCAAATTACACTACTGGGCACATGCTACATAAAAGGCTCTGACTCCCTTCGGCCTTTCTAAATACTTATCTATGCAAGAGAAGAGTTTAAAAACACAGAATTAAAAATTTATTTGCATAAAAAAATGAAATGTGTGTGTGTGTGTGTGTGTGTGTGTGTTTTACTCCTGCTTTCATCCCCAAGGTGAAATCAAGTTCAAAGACATTACTTTTCTTTTTTTTTTTAATGTCTTACAACGGTCACTAATAAGACATGACTTTTCTTTTTTTTTTTAATGTCTTACAACGGTCACTAATAAGACATTACTTTTCTTAAGAAAGGAAAAAGAAAACAGAGATGAAGTGGTCTCTCTGGAGATTTTGCAGAGGGAGGAGATAATTAGGCTTCTTCTCTCTGATAAGATATGCAAACGATTAGGAGCAATTATCAGATGCCAAGGCACCAGCAGCTGCAGGCTTCTTTCGCTCTGAGCCCACACCTTGGGGAGACCAATGTTTCTGACTGTTCTGGGGCAAAGGCAGAATGAGATTGTCATAAGACTGGGAGAATGTCAGAGGTCAAACTCAACATGAAGAGTGGAGTCAGATCAAAGGGGAGGCCTATCTTTTAGAAAGTCAGCCATTTCTTTAATTCTTATCCCTAATGCTATCCATCTAAATCTTACTATGAAGATTAAGATTAAGCAAAGAAATAGATGTATCCTTACAAACTAGCAACCTGGGTAACTAAAGTGATGAAATATGTCCAGTACAGCCTGACCTCTGATGTGTCATCCATGATAGCAACAGCTAATACTGACTGAGCCTCTTCCATGTATCTTGCACTGTGTACAAAGACCCATTCATTCATCCAAGAAGCATGTCTTAGACATAGGATGTGCTTCCAGGTTCCAGGGACCCTATCACAGAAGCAGGCAATGCCCTTTCTCATGGTTTTTATAATAAGAACACATAAAATGTCACAGTCAGTTTAAAAATGAAGAGAATTTCCACTAATGATAAAAGTTATAAAAAAAAAATCTAGGCCAGAGACTAATGGGTGGAGCTGGAATGTTATTATATAGAGTGGCCACAGCAGGTTTTTCTGAGCAGGAGACTGATTTGGAACTGAGGGTGAGATGATCAAATGCCAGAGCTCCCCCAAAACACCCAGGACAGCATGTCACACAGAAGGCACAGAATGTAATGGCCTGAATCAAGAATGAGCTTAACATGTGTGAATGATAAAAAGCCTTAAGGAAATGTCATATCCCCCATTTTGTAGATGGGACAGTTGAAGCACATGAATTCCAAAATCCTTTCTCAAAGTTACTTCATAAATACATGTCACTGCTGGAAATGCTCTTGAACTTTATTTTGACTTCTTGGATAGACTCATTGTGTATATTATCCATATAAAAATGCATTCATTGGGAAGTTTTCTAACTTCCTTGTCTAAATCATTCCATCCTTCATTCCCACTCACTAATGCTAAAATGAGATAGCTTTGTATTCTTGGGCATTAGTTAAGTGTTTATGCAAATACAAGTAAATACAATTTTGTATTCTTACCCTCCTTCCTTCTCCAAATGCAGTAAACTATACTGCATTTTCCTTATTTCACTCTTTCTATGACAGTACCATAGAGCATCTCCTTTTGCCCTATAATACTCTCTTAGAGAGAAGAGCAGAAGTTTATGTATTTATTTCTTTATTGATGGAAATATAGGTTATTCCTAGGTCTTTGCTTATACAAACAATGAATAACCTTGTACATACTCCGTCATGCATATGTGAGATCACTGGGTCAGAGAAATTGATGAAAGTTGCTTTGCTGTCTTTCATTAAGGTAGCAAATTTTACTCTCACTAGTACTTCATGGAGCATTTTCCCAAAAGCTCATCAGAAAAGGACTTTGTAAACTTTGGATTTTTGCCCATCTGAGAGATAAGAAATGGCATCTCTAAGTGGATCTTAATTTTTGGCAACTCTCTTTATGTTAAGAAAATGATTCTTTTGTCTAGAATACAAGTTGCAATGTTCTTTTTTCACTTTGACATTTGTCTTTTGATTTTACTTATGATGTGGCCGTCATTTTCTTGTTTCTTGTTTCATTGTTTTGTGTTGCCATGTGGATGAATTTATTTTGTTGTTGATGTTCTTTAAGGTGATCAAATTTATCAACCCTTCTTTTATTTCATGTAGATGTTTGTGTCAGCCACAAAGTCTTTTCAAGATAATAAAAAAAAAATTCACTCTTGCATTTTTCAAGCCATGTTTTGGGGTTTTGACACACACACACACACACACACACACACACACACACACACACATATATATATATATACACATATATATGATTCTACTATCTTTAGTTTATATTTGTGTATGGCAATAAGATGTACATATAATTTGCAGGAACTTGGATTTGAATCCAGATCTACTTATGCTCTCTGATTATACCCTAATGTCAGATTGTAGTCTCAAGAGAAAATCTACCCAAATTCTAAAATATACATATCTAACTTGTTTGAAAGCAGTCTGGTGACACACAGTGTCACGGGTTCCTGCTATTACAAGAACTTCACTCTTCTGACTCCTATTCCAAGGCTCTTTCCGGTATGTTTTATCATGTCTAATCCTAATTTTCAGTAAATTGTCTTTCACGTATTAGATCTTATTTTTCAAATCAAGATGGCTGGAAGATGATTTCCATCCATTTCTGTTTTCTCCCAATCTTACGAAACAAAGAGATAAGATCTATAAAACTTGCTCAGGGCAGTACGTTCTCCATGGTCTCAGTGTAGGCTGATAAAGAAAAGGTGACTCTTCTGTGGCTACAACTAGAGCTTCCATGAGAATTATTACTTCTTGGGGTTTCACCGTAAGAATAAATAGATGCTTCCATAGTTGGAATGAAAAGACTAGGAGGTGTCAACAACCTCTCCTCTCCATTCCCACCATCCCCATCCTTTCTAGCCCTCATTACCTCTCACCTTGAACCATTGCACAAACCTCCTGATTGTTCTCTCTGCCCTCCACTATCTTACCCCATTTGTCAGCTTTCAAGTAAACTCTTCTAGAAACATCCTCCTTAAAAGAGTCTGATGTTCTCCTACCAAATAAAATTATAAAAACAGGGAAAAGAAAAAAAAATCTCTAAGAATATTAAGATCCAATTACCTGAACATGACATTTAGAGCCTCTTGCCATGCCATGTCACTGTTATGATTCTCATTTTATTTCCAAGTTCATGTTTTCATTCATGCTATTGTTATAGTTAAAGCTTCATCCCAGGGTTTCATAAACTGACTTCCAGACTACTCACGTATAATAGAATCAAGCCTTTATTGAAGCACACAGGTGGTGGCTGACCAGAACACAAAGCTGTTCCCCTGATCATCCCCCAACAATTGCAAGGGCACTCCTTATAAGCCTGAAAACCACAAAAGGGATGTTCGGGGGTCTAGCCAATGCAAGCAAGCCAGGTTACAGAAGCGGGACAGTGCAGTCAAGTGGAGGGAAGCCTAACCAATCACAGTTAGCCCAGTCACCCCAGTTACAGAAACAGAGCCCCGTTACCTAGTTACAGAAACAATGCCCCATTAGGTAGTTTTGTGTTCTTAAAAGTTTCTATAGCAAAAGGAAAAGAACATCTTGCCCCAGTCATGACCCTTCTACTTGGCATGGTTGTTTTACAGGATGAAGTCATAAAACAAAATGGAGTCACACTTGCTTCTACTATCACACTATCATCCAGAAAACTTGAGCATTCACCATTCCTAAAAGATGGTCTGTATTTTTACAAATGCAGGTCTTTACTCATCTTTTACCTCTGTCCACTGGTTCTTCCCCAACTTCTGTTGTTGGAAAGCTCTCTCTTTCATGGTCTAATTCAATATTGTCTCCTTTTAAAGTCTTTCTTGAACATATCAAGCAAGTGAGAATCCTTCCAATGTTGACTCTGTACATACTTTATGACAATTTTAAGATGCTGTCCTGTGGCATCATTTATGGAAATCATGTTGTTTCCATTGTTGATAGTAAGCTCTCCTAGGGCAGAACTAATCTACTCTACATAGCCTAAAGGACCTGATGATACTCCTGGACACAATGAGTGTTCAGTACATCTTTGATGTACAGCTGAGATATCCTTAGTATTCAATTCCTGTTTAGAACTAGCCCATAAAGAATAGACCAGGAATTGAAGAGAGATTCCCTTTATGCAATATTCAAAGGCTCTGCCCAAACAGAGGGGAGAAGACAGAGGCTCATTAGGATGCAGTGTGATAATAAACATTCGATAAAACTAGTCATACCTGAATGACGCTGTGCCAAAATAGAAAGAGCTTCAGCTAGGAAGCCAGCAGCAAATATGTCAGAATCCCAGTCACTTTCCAGTGTGCGACTGAGCAGGTTGCTGTCCGTTCTGAATCTCACCTGTAAAATAAGGCCATCTGTCAGCTGTGAAGACCACTGGAAAAATTGTCACTAACATTTTGGAACATTGTAGTTATGCAGTAAAAAGTAAAACAACCATAAAAATCATAAAATCGACAGGAGAACCACCTGTGCATTACTGTGCATTACCCTTGCAGAGACACAAAACTACCTCTTACAGCAAACACCTCTTAGAAAAGGGGGATTGAGTCATTATCTTGTCAACTGAAGGATTCATTAGGGCCTTTCTGCCTGGGTGAGAATTTGTTTTGCAGGCTCTGCAATTATCATCAGATCTAAAGATGATGATGCAAATGACATGAGAGTGTAAACAGCACCTAAAAAAAAAAAAAAAAGCATGCACCTGGAATGAATGCTCTTAGGACACTTCTAATTAGGAAAGGAGAGAATAATCAGCAATGACCCTGAAAGGAGACAGAAGCCCTGGCATTGCTAAGAGGAGACAGAATCTTGGGGTTTAACTTAACTGTGATGTGTTCCCATCCACCTTCATTCCTGAGAACATGACAGGGCAGGATGTGAACATACTGGATCTTGTTTAGCCATTGATCCATTCATTCACTCTGTAACTGAGTGCTGAGCACTAGTTTTTTCTGAGACATGCAGAAATGGCCCTACCCTCACTCCATTTATGTTCCAATAGAGGAAAGATACAATAGCACCAAAAATGCCAACAAGGTCTGCCCTGGAACTGTCACACCATGCCCCAGGAATAGATGGGAACACGAAGGACTCCCGTTCTGTCAAGAATGAGCATGATTTATCTCACTCATATGAGAAATCTAGCAAAGCTAGATTTGACAGAAGAGTAGCTTTTACCAGAGACTGGGGGAATAGGAAGCCGGAAAGATGGGAAAAGGTTGATCAATGGTACTACGCTACAGATAGGAGTAAGTTCTGGTGGGTGATTGCACAGTAGGGTAGCTATGGATGATAATAATGATGTAGGTTTTTTTTATTTTAGAAAGCTAGAAAAGAGGATTTTTGAATATTTTCACCATCAAGGAATGATAAATACTTGGGGATATAAATATGTTTAACCTGATTTAAATATTATACAATGTATACATGTGCCCCATTAATATGGACAATTTTTACTTTCATGTATCAATTAATTTAATTTAAATTTTAAAATAGATAAAAATGAGCAAGGGGTTCCCTGGGAAGGCAGGATGGTGTGGGACACACCAGGCCAAAGAAGCCATACAAGTGAGGAAACCACAGGCTCTTGCTGACTGCATGAATAGTCTAATTCCTAGAAAATGTGGGAGCGCAGAAAATGCCAGTGGTTGACAGATGGCAGACTACTGGTGGGCAGAGACTGACCACATGGTCGGTCTCCCTTTCTTGTGTTCCTTCCAGGAATTCCAGTAGGATGCTTAGCACTTGATATATTTTCAGGAGATAAGTGCTTATTATTCAATCCCTGTTATTTGTAGACAATATCCACATCTGGCAAGGCAACTTCAGAAGCATACTTTGTCTATGGATAGGAAAAAACTGAAGATGATCCAACAGCAGTCAGACCTCCCACAAGGAAATCCCACAAGGCTGGATATTATCTGACAGGTTGTTTCTTAACTTGGCACCTTTAACGACTCTGTGAATATTTCCTTTCCATTCAAATTGTAAAAAATAATATGAATGATATATAATCATCTTATTAAGTCCTTCCATGCAATTTTGACACTTGAGTTTTGTGTTTGCATTTTGATAGAAACAATTTTATACAAATAAGCAACTAGGGAAAGCTTTTGACTTCGAATGCAGTATTCTTGGGGAACCCCCAATTCTTCAAATTTGAGTGCAAGTTTATCTGCTGAGAGGGCAATATGGAGATTCAGAAAGGAGAAGTAACTTTGTTTTGCACCCAGGTATTCAATAATGGGAACTAGAACCCCAGGTGTTGGATCAATGTGTAAGTTACCACAGTTCAGCCACCACCTCTCTGAATAGACAGTACCATGGCTTTCCAGATCCTTCAGTACAGATCCAAGTTTGGAAATCACTTTATACCTTACAATGGTGCAATTTGACTTCATGTACAGAGTTTCAGTTTCTGGTTTATCTTGGATTCATTCTCTGCCCCACCCCTCTGAGAAACAGGCAGAACAGGTAAGAATACATGATTCCAACCGAGGGTAATAAAAATTGTGTTTATTTTCTCTGATCCTCTTATAGAATCAATTTTTTTTATTTCCTACATATGAAAGGAATCTTTATTTATATGGTGAGGAGATGTGTCCCGTCCTGTTGTGCTAGGGCAGTAGGATAGGTTGCCAAGAGATAGAAAAAAGTACCAGAGATAATGTGCAAGACAGGAGGTTTATTCAAACATGCTATGGGGAAGGTCCAGTGGCAACGAGCTGAACAAATAGCATCTGCATCCCTCATGGTGCTTTGCTGCGAAGCCCAGTGGATGGCTGGTTGGATGAGCACTTACCCTCTCCACAGTGCTCTGTGCCAGTTATCCTGTGACGGTACACAAGCAATGACAACATTGGCTTACTGCATTCTACCTTATGACTAGCATTCCAAGGAACAGCTGCTCTGGCGTACGTGCAAGAAAGCAGCTTCTACAGATAACACTGGTGTGCCCTAGTTCCCAGTGCACATGTGATGGAGTCAGTGTCCTGTAGCTAATCTTCTTATGATATTCTGGTCTGGACTCTCTTTCATGGTCCCCTGGACTTGGCTAGAGTCTTGGGAATGGAAAGGTGGGTCTCAGGAACATAGTGTTTGATATCTCTTCCTATTTATTTTTCAAGGATCATATAAGATGGTAGTATAAAACTTCTGACCTTAAAGAATATATTGCATTTTGTTTTGTTATTATTAATTGAATAGAGGTAGTAATTGCTTTCTTGCTGGTAAATTTTAAAAGCAGAGCAAGCAAGCATTTTTTTCTCATACTTTAACATATATTTGATAGTAAGGATTCACTGGATGAATAACAAATTGTTAACTTAATATCCACTTAATGCAATAAATAATTTAGAACCAGGTGATGAGTGAGCTACAGGGTGTGGGTATTTGTGGAACTATGAGAACCTGGCTGCTCAGCAGAATCAATTGAGGAACTTTTCAAAAAATGCAGACTCTGGAACCCCACCCTAAAGTAATTGAATCAGAATTTCCACAGCCTAAAACCCAGAACTTGACATTCACAGAAGCTGTCCAGGTAACTCTTATGATAACATAGTCCACACAAGTGAGCCCTTGAAACAGATTTCAGAGCAAAAATATCTATGTTAAAATAATAAAATCAACTGTGGCAGTCAATTATAATCTCACATGAGATATAAAGCTTTCCAAGGTCAAGGTAATAAAGACCATCTATCCCTTTCTTTCATCCAGCTGTTTCCTCTGCTGGAGACACTACTTACTCATTCTCGAGCAAAAATATTCTTAAATGCTTACAATGCTACAGATGGAGATATAACAGTGGATACAACATAAATGGTCTCTTTCTCATGGAGTCTGTAAATTTCAGCAACTAGAGTACTAAGCAGCTCTACCCAAGAAGTTTACCAGAATATGTAAACTTTACTTTTATTCCTCCAGTATCTGTTCACTTTATTCACTTGCTATAAGCAAGACTTTGTGGTTGCCTGGTCCAAATGGTGGAATATAACTACTGCCAACAGTTCTTGAGATGACATCTCCCAAGATAGTAACCACTTTCAACAGAAACTGACAGGTTCAACTTGGGTTGGGTGGTTCTCCTGGACCGGAGTCTGTGGCTCAGAGGAAAGAGGTTATGGGATCTGCTCCAGTGGAACCATATTCTTGGAGAATGTTTGAGATAATTCCACTAGAAATAAATGATACAGAGACAGTTTTGTACATTCAAACAGCATTTCTCTAGGACAGAGGTGCACTTTTGAGCATGAATATTATGCCATGCCATTCCGTTGGACTGCTCAGAGTTTTGTTCTGCTGAGTTTTGATTCTTATAAGACAATTGAGTCGTTTCATTCATTCTTTCATAGTTCACTCACAAAAAGAATTTCTTTAGGCATTTGCCTCATCTAGAACTCAGAGAGAAGAAGAAGGAGGAGGAGGAGGAAGAGAGGAATTAGAAGGAGGAGAAGAAGAAAGAAGAAAGAAGAATAGCGTTGTTCCTCTTAGAGCTCACTTTGGTGAAAGAGGCAATCATACACTGAATGTCATTTAATGTGACAGACCCATGTACCAAGTGCAAAGGAAATGCACAGGAAATAGGGGAACTCACAGATTTCCCTACCTGTGTCCTCATGGCTTCAAAGCACCTTTTTGGTTGGGTAGAATAAGGAGACTTTCAGAAAAGGTGAATCATAAAAAATAAAGTTAAGGGATGTATGGCAGAAGGAAGTTTCATGGTCCGTGGTTGGAAGGCAAAATAATGACAGTGTATGGAAGATTGGGGGGTTGCGGGGAGATCACTCCATAGTCACTCCCAGCCCTACCTTTTATGAGCTATGCATACTTGAGCAAGTTACTGAAACTTTCTGTACTTGGCTCATAGGATTGTTGTGAGGATTAGCATTTATAATTCATGTGAAGGGTTTAGGATAGTGTTGGCACATCATGGATGCTTGATACCTGTTTTACTATTGCTATTATGGTCAACAGCATTGTCATCATTATTTCAAACAAATGTGCTACTCCTGAGTGTGTTCATAAAATTTTGCTTCTGAGAGGAGAGCACATGCTGTTTATCATTATACTATAGAGATCATCGTTTGGATTTGACCCAGAGTACATGGTAGTAGGTTCAGAAATCACATGCTCTAGATTGCTTGCAAGGTGATGGTGGATCTCATAGGATTAGCAGCAGAAATTCTGGTGTAACCTTCTGTCCCAGGAAACCTTACCCCACAGAGCTGCAGGCCCAGGTGAGACACATGCCACTTTTGCATAATTCATCCTCAGATCACCAGGTGCCAGTTTCCCTTTGGCAAAAGACGCATTAGATGCCCAGGCTATTCACCTGGCCCCCACCATAGAGACTGCAAACCAGAATCCAGCCATTTACTTCCAGAATAATGTTCCAAAGCATAAGCCAACACCACCCACACCACAGAAACAGCTCAATTTAGAACTATTTCCTAAATATTTTGAGAACTTTGTCTCAATGGATGAGATTTTGATAGGAGTCACAGGATCCTTCCTATTCCTTCCTCTCCTTTCATATCTCTTTAACCAATTACCAAAAATAAGAATAATAGCAGCATGTTAGGAATGTGGATATGAAAGTCAGGGATCTGCTTCAAATGGGAATGAGGAGATCCCTGCATGGTGGCAAAGCCAGATGATCAGAGACGCATACAACATGATAGGAACCAGCACATGTCCAAGGGTGGTACACAACCAGCGTATGTTCCACTGATGTCAGTTTATTTATTACACTGAACCAAATGGTTACATTTGGTGCCAAGATGCCATCTATATCCAACTAAACTTTATATTTTCCTGGTTAAAAAGAGCAGGATATCAGAACAGAATCTTGAATGAGGAATTCAATTGTATTGTCTCTCCTGTTACCACCACCTTTGGCTTAAACGACTACATGGGCTTCCTAGCTGGTCTCTCCATCTACATTCTTCTCAAACTTCTTTCTCTGTGGCACCCAGAATAAATAATACTGGAAATGGTTCCTGTGTCTCAGCTATGTACAACCTCTCAATGATGATCAGTTGTATTGTAAATAAAATCCCAACCCCATCAGGTTACCAGCGTGGTTCTGCATCCATGGCCAGCATACTCTTTGCAGGCCACTACCCCACTCTCCCCCAAAGCACCAGGCACAGAGGTCTTCATTTTTAGTTCTTCCTGGAGCCTTGTGTACCTCTGTGGCTCAGGACTCTGAGGCAGGTCTCTTCCTTTAAGAATAATGAAAAAGTCATGTAAATTTCAACCCCCTGTTAAAACCTTATTGAATAGGAGTTATTGTTATTACTTGTGCTATGCCAAGAAAAAGCAAAGAAGCTATTGTTTTTTATTAATCATATGGTAAAAGTACATTTGCCTTCAAGCATTTTGAATTATTGAAGATAGCAGCAATACCTTTTCAATGAATTCTCCTCTTTGGCTCAATGTTTTGTGTTGTTTTGTTTGTATGATCAGATCTATGTGACAAAGAGCATTTAATGAGCTCTGGCCTGGTGATCTCTTCCTGCCCTAGTTTGCCTGCGTGACCTCTGCTCCCACGTGGGCCTCTGTCTCTGATTTTTGCAAAACTCCCTAGGCAGTGAGCTTCCTGGATATCAGAGCTCATATCATATCTCCCTTGGCCACTACAAGTTTACCAGCATCAATAAGTATTTATGAAACCTCGGCTCCAAACTACAGGTGACCTATTAAGTACTTGAGATAAGATCTGCCCTCAAAGAATTTTTTAGTTTAAATGTGTTGATCGGGGAGGAGATAAACACATAAGAAACAAGAGAAAAACTGTCCCTAGAAAATATTTACTCGATACCTACTACATGCAAAGCCCTGGAATAACTCAAGGTCAAAATCTTAACTGGGAGATACAAAACGTCACAGAAGCAGTCACAGAAGAGTCTTGGTGTCAGAAGACCTGTGCTTGTGTTTTCATGCTGACAGGATGTGAGGATTTAGACAATCCTCTTCACAGTCCGAATCTGTTTCCTCATCTAAAATGTCACTAGCACCTGCTTTCAAAAGCCTCATGTGGGTTGTTAGGATTAAATGTATGTGAAAGAGTTTCACAAACTCCAAACAACTTGATGTGATCATGGCAACGAGAATGAGAATTCTGGAATGTTTGCTATGGGGCAGGAGTACCCTAAACATTTTAAATACATTATTTCAATGAATCTTCACTAATAGATCTATTAATTGCATCTATCATAACCTCCACTTTATGGATGAGGATCAGAAAGAGGACAAATATTTCCCTATGTCACACAGCTGGTTCAATAATGAGATGAATTTTAATTTAGATCTATCTGGCGTCATAGTTAGCAATTTTACCTATCATGTTACATGACCAAACACCTTTATATTCAGGAAGCACTTTTATTAAGAGCTCACTGACCCTGGGTTATAGACCCTAGGTACAGCATGGCTCTAGAACTTACTGTATGTGGGATATGTGGTAAGTCCCAGCCTCTGTGTGCCTTACTTGTCAGATGAAGGACTTCAATTCTAAGGTCTCTCACGTTCTTTCTTTAAGTTCATCCGACAGTCTATGGCTATGGTTCTTGTTATAACAGAAATTTTTCCTTGGGTAATCAATGGTCAAAGTCACCTTGGCTACATAACAGGGAAAGGAATACATAGAAGCAGTTCATAGATTTGGTGGGGGTTGAAGAAAAAGATGTTCAGGGGCTGTGGCAGTTGGAGAAGGTTTTGGAGAGAATAGACCTGAACAATCTCACCATGAAAGTCATCCTTTATTATTTTTTTTCCATAGTCCCCATATTTACAAAGATTTTATATTTATTTGATCTAACATGGCTACATGGCCTAGCAAAAGACAGCAACTGCAATTCCTTCAAGAGAAAAGAAGACACCTGTCAGCCCCAGTGAGAGTCAGGCAGATAGACAAAACCGGCTGCTGCCTGCTTACCACAGACCAGCACAGTCAAGGACATCGTTTTGACCTCGACTATGAATCAGCTAAAGTTATAGCCAAAAGTCCACGGGCAGCTCAGAGTTGAGACTTCTATCCTCAGTGGGAGAGTCACCCTTGACAGTCCTTGTCTCCACATGCTTGCCATCATGGGAATGACCACAAGCCAAAAGACAAAATGACAAGAAATGCAATTAAAATATTGGTTAGAAAAAAATAAAGTAAAATAAAATATAGGTTAGTTTTTATTGGGCAGCAAGAATGAGTCTTACAATGAGCCAAGCCCAGATGTGGTTTTGTAGACAGAAATGGACTTGGGAAAGCAGAAACAGAGACAAGTGTAGTTTGCTTGTTACAACTTGGCTTTCTCATAAAGGTTAAAGCAGAGATCTCCTTGTAAGCCTGGGTAGAGCTGGCTCATCTGAGGATTTGGCTTCTTACCTCTCATTCTCCTAATTTCTCAGAAGGTCAGGTAACAATTCCAGGTTTTGTCTTGGTGACATGGAACTTCACATGCATGACTCCGTTTTGGTTTGGTCTCTTGGGCCAGGTGTAGAAGCTCAGTCTCAACCCAAGGCCTCCTATACATTTTATTTAACACCTAGAAGGCAGTGATTCTCAACTGGTGTAGGAGGGGGTTGTCCCCCAGTGAACGATTGGAAACATCTGGCGACAGATTGAATGTCACAGCTTGCTTGTGAGGGAGGAAGAAGATTGTTACTGCCATCCAGTGAGGGAGCAGGAACTCAGTAAAAATCCTACCTGCTCAGAACGGTTTCTCCATGATCCATCCCCAGCAGCTGCTAAGTGAAGAGGCCAGGCTAAGAAAGCAAGGGTTGAATGTTTTCTCTCTTATGCAGAAGCTAGACCTAAATAAGAGGGTAAAAATATGTGTGCATGGGTTGGGGAGGTCCCCTGAAAATAGAAGAGAGATCAATGGGAGAGAGGAAGGGGATTAAGGGGAGGGAGAGAGACAGGAAAAAGGAGGAATGGTGAGATTAAACTGACCAAATTCTTCTAGGTACATATATGAAGATATCACAGTGAATTTCCCCTTCATGTGTATCTATAAAGCACTAATTGGAAAAAAAAAATATGTGAATCGATACAAGGAAGACCAATAGAGTAGAGGAAGGAGAATGGGGGAGGGTGGAGGGGAAGGAAAGGGTAAGCACTGGGAACTGAAGTGAAGCAAATTACATTCCATGCCTACACGATTATGTCAAAATAAACCCTGATATTATGTTCTTACTATAATGCACTAATAAAAACATGACGGAGAAAGATCGTTTGTAAAAGGTCAACAGTACTGAGGTTGAGAAACCCTGATAGAAGGGAACAGCAATTATGACAAAAAGAAAAAGACAGCCAACTCACCCAGGACAGCTACAACAGAACCCGGGCATCTCTTCTTTCCTCCCTGCTCCAAACCAGAGGAGGCACAAGGCAGGAGTCCCTGGGACAACTCTTGCAAGCTTTTGGGGTTGAATAGGGAAAGCCTGAAACTGAATAGGAGGTTGATGTTTTTAAAATAACCTTTTTATTTTTAAATAATTTCAGTTGTATACAGTATATGTGCCTTTAAGATTTTTTTTCTATTTTTCACTGAGCATAATGCACTTAAGTGTTATACAAATTGCTACTTGTATGAATAATTCATTCCTTCTAACTGATGAATAGTATTCCATTTTGTAAATATATAAATGTTCCACCATGTATTTAACCATTTACTTGTTAAAGGATGCCTGTTTTTGTTTTTGTTTTCTAATTCTTGGCACTTATAAATAAAGTTGCCATGAGCTTTTGTGTACAAGTTTTTGTGTGAATATAAGTTTTTTAAAATATTTTTTTAGTTGTAGTTGGACACAATACCTCTGTTTCATTTATTACATTTATGTGGTGCTGAGGATCGAACCCAGGGCCCCTCACGTGCGAGGCAAGTGTTAGCCACAACCCCAGACACATAAGTTTTAATTTCTCTCAGAAAAATACCCAGGTGTGCAATTGCCAGGTCATTCATATGTTAAGGGTATAATTACCTTAATAAGAAAATGCCCAGCTATTTTTCCAATGGATCTGTACCCTCTTCCATTCCCATCAATAATGCATGGAGAGATCCATTTATGAGGCTGGTGCTTTAAAATGGAAATTAATGTCTCTAAATAATCAAATGAGGCTTTTTTTAAGCAAGTAACCAATAAGTTCTTTTTAAATATTTTTTAGGTATTAACGGACCTTTATTTTATTGATTTATTTATATATGGTGCTGAGAATTGAACCCAGTGCCTCACACATGCTAGGCAAGTGCTCTACCACTGAGCCACAACTCCAGCCCCCAAATGAGACTATTTTAATAACTAAAATGACTTCATAGTTATGACATCTATTAACTGCAATTGTATCAATGGATCCCTCTGCCAACCAGGAAAAGAAGATTCTAAAGGTCATAAAAAGGTAACAGTTATTAAAAAAATAAAACCAAGTATTGCTATACCTCAACAAGAAGAGATTCCTCAAACATATTACATAATTAAAATATCACTTTGTTTGAAAGGCAAATTTCTCTTTCTAGTTTTTATTTCTTAAGGACATAGGTCACTACGATTGAAGCTTCTGATCACTGCACAATAACTCAAGGCATCACCCCAAGATGTGCTAATTACAGCCAAGTGCAAAGACCCTGACATACTTAAGACCTACAAACAGACTCTTAGGTATCCTTTTTTTTTTTTTTTTTTTTTTTTTAAAGAGAGAGTGAGAGAGGAGAGAGAGGAGAGAGAGGAGAGAGAGAGAGAATTTTTTTTTAAATATTTATTTTTTAGTTCTCGGCGGACACAACATCTTTGTTGGTATGTGGTGCTGAGGATCGAACCGGGGCCACACGCATGCCAGGCGAGCGCGCTACTACTTGAGCCACATCCCCAGCCCCTCTTAGGTATCCTTTTAAAATTATTATGCACTTTTTGAACCATCTTTCTTAATGCTCCATTAGAAATCTTACTCAGGAGGACTGAAGATGTAGCTCAGTAGTAGAGCCCTTGCCTAGAATATCTAGAGTCCCAAGTTCAAACCCCACCACTGGAAGAAAGAAAGAAAGAAAGAAAGAAAGAAAGAAAGAAAGAAAGAAAGAAAGAAAGAAAGAAAGAAAGAAAGAAAGAAAGAAAGAAAGAAAGAAAGAAAGAAAGAAAGAAAGAAAGAAAGAAAGAAAGAAAGAAAGAAAGAAAGAAAGAAAGAAAGAAAGAAAGAAAGAAAGAAAGAAAGAAAGAAAGAAATGTTGCGCAGCAGATATATATCTCCCTATAAAACAAACATATGATCCCTCTTTACTTAAGTTCTTCCTTGGTTCAGGCTATTTAAACAGGATCAGCAGAAATAAATACACTAGTATCTGATAAACACCTACTAAAAGCTCAGCTTCGGGGAAGGGGTGTGGTAAATTCTAGAAAATAACCTAGTAGCAGATTATGACAATATGAATTAAGAGCCTTAGAAAGGTGCACTCTTTTGACTTTATAATCATTACAATTTTAATAAGAAGAAAGAAAATGTAAATACCAAAAATAATTTACAATAGGTGTCAATAACTTCAAAAACAAACTATCTGACTTTATAATCATTACAATTTTAATAATAAGAAGAAAATGTAAACACCAAAAATAATTTACAATAGGTGTCAATAACTTCAAAAATGAACTATCTGACCTAACACTTCCTATTCAAGCATTTGTTCTAAGAAGTAATGCAAATAAATAAATATTTATCTAAAATAATTGTATTATTGCATTATTAATAATGGAAACAATTTGAGCATCACCTAGCTAATAAGGGGAGTATTTCTTTCTTTCCTTTTTTTTTCTTGGTACTAGGGAGTGAACCTAGGGATGCTTAACTACTGAGCCACATCCCTAGCACTTCTTTATTTTTTATTTAAAGACAAGGTCTTGCTGAATTGCTTAGGAGCTTGCTAAGTTGCTGAAGCTGACTTTGAACTTGTGATCCTCCCGCCTTAGCCTCCTGAGCCACTGGGATTATACCAGGCTAATTTAGGTCTTTCTAAATAAAAGATAATACATCCTTTGTGTGGAAAATTATGTAGTCCTTTAACATTTTGGTTTTTTCAAAGAATATTTTACCTAGATTGTGGAGAGTAGTGATTTGAATCAATCATGGCCTCTGATTCTCTCAAGCTTACATTTGCACTGGGAGCTGCCTGTGTGAAGGTACACAGCCAAATGCTCCAGTTGCTATGGTGACATTAGCCTGAAAAGACTCCTTATCAAAGTGCAGACCTGTTATCAGTGAAGGCCTTGAGTTCGGCACCTTCTCCCCGGGATAGTGAATTCTGAACAGAATAAGATGACCACTGTCTTGCCGGTCCTTTGTCCTTCAGATTGCCTGCTTTGCCGAAAAATTCCCACAAATAACCTTTAGATGATGAAACCTATATAATAAACATGCTGAGCTAGCTTGGAGTCAATAAAGCTTCAGCAGGGCCCCAGCTTTTTCTCTGTGTGTGTGTTTGTCTTTTCTTTATCCCCATTACCCTTTGTCCAGTATATCCAGAATTAATGGCCACAGTGGAGAGAGTTGAGAAGATCACAGCAATAGAGAAAATGTTAGGAAAAAAAGGTGCTAGGTGGTTAAAAACAGGGTATGGAACAGCACATATGATTTAATTTGTGCAGTGTTATTTGAAAGACCAATATATGTATGTGAATGTTTGTGTGTGTGTAGTGTATGTGTGTATAATGATCTTCTTCAAGGGAAGGGTCTTTTGATGCATGGTAGTCTTACAGGTCATTTTAAAACATTCATTTTCTTTCAAATATTTTCTGTAGAATCAGAGGAAAATGTATAACAGCAACTAATAGATTCCTTTCTAAAAAAGAGTGAGCCCAGCAGAGAAGATACAGTTTACTCACAACAAAGACAGTATTAAACAGAATACGGGAATGACGCATCTTCTGTCTCACTCTCTGTTCTTCCACATGCTTTCTTTTGGGAAATCACTTCTCCGGATCAACACAAATGTGATTCCAGGGAGCTGACCTGATGAGAGGGACTTGCAACTTTTGGGGGTCAGTTCACTAGTCAGGTCCATAAGCCAGGCTTGTTAACCCAGCATCTCTCTCTGAGCCACAGAATGAGAACCAATCTGGTACCCTCTTTGGCATTAGTGCAAAAGAGAGGCTCTTGTAAGAATTTAAATTTCAAGTTTGTAGCATATACTGGCTTGCTTGCATTGGCTAGATCCCTGAACATCCCTTTTGCGGTTTTCAGGCTTATAAGGAGCACCCTTGCAATTGTTCGGGGCTGACCAGGGGAACAGCTTTATGTTCTGGTCAGCTGCCAATGATGTGCTTCAATAAAGGCTTGATTCGATTACACATGAGTGGTCTGGAAGTCAGTTTATGAAACCCCGGGACGAAGCTTTAACTATAACACTTCATTCCATATTTCTTCCTCCTTCTTTTCCTTCCTTCCTCCCTCTCACTCATTTTCTAGTTCACTGGTCTTCCCTATATCTTTATAATATCTGATCCCTTCCCCACCTTCTTTCCCATATTTTTCCCTAGCTTCCACATATAAGAGAAAACATTTGATCCTTGATTTTCTGAGTCTGGCTTATTTCACTGAGCATGATTTTTTTTCTGCATTTTCATCTATTAATTACCAAATGCCATTATCACATTATTCTTTATGACTGAGGAAAACTACATTTTCTTAATCCCTTCATCTGTTGACAGGCATCTGAGTCGATTCCATAATTTGGCCATTGTGAATTGTGTGGTTATAAGCACTGAAGTGGCTGTATCGTTATATAAGCTGATTTTAGATACTTTGGATAAATACCCAGGAGTGGGATAGCTAGATCACCTGGTGGTTTAATTCCTAGTTTTTTGAGGAATCTCCATACTGCTTTCCAGACTGGTTGTACTAATTTCCAGCCCCACCAACCATGTAGGAGTGTACCTTTTCCCACACATCCTTAACAGCATTTATTATTATTCACCTACACACATATTTTTAAACAATATGTCTAATTGTAGCCCTGAGAAAACCAGGGTGTTTCTTGAGGTCTGCAACATGGATGGATCTCAGAATAAATATGTTGATTGAAAGAAACCAGACATCCCTCCCCCCAAAAAGCCATGATTTCACATACTTGACATCTAGAAAAATGACAGAAAGCTATTCAACTGTTGCCAGGGGATGAAGACAGGCCAAGAAGAAGGGTAAAAGATTGGATTTTTTTTTAACTCTATACCAATAGTTCTCTAAAACACACTTAATCTTTCTTGATCCAACCTCTTCCAGGTCTCTCAGCTGCTCTCACACATCTTTATTCTAAATTTTCTTTAAAAAAAAAAAGAGGAAAGGAAAAGCCAGACATGGTGGCACACACCTATAATCTCAGCAACTTGGGAGGCTGAGGCAGGAGGATTGTAAATTCAAAGCCAGACTCAGCAGATTAGCAAGGCACCTAGCAACTCAGTATGATCCTGTCTCTAAATAAAAAAAATATATAAAAAATAGGGCTGGGGATGTGTTTCAGTGGCTAAGCATCCCTGGGTTCAATCCCCTGTACAGGAAAAAAAAAAAAAGGAAAATGGAAAAATCCATACCATAATTGGAGCTCATTATAATGCACTGTCCTTATGTGAACATTTAATTTTAAATCCCCTGAAAATGTGTCCTTCTTCTATCAGCCTAAGTGGGTACATTCTCCATTTTTCTAAATCATATTCAATCTAGCTCAGACCCCAAATGTTGACATGAATGTCTCAGACAGGTGTTTTGATGCTCTGCCTTTCCTTGTGAGCTTCAGAACCTTGGAGTACCAGGAAAATTAAATGATGGAACGTGCCTCAGCCTCATTCTGTCATTCTGTGGTTGATCATTCGACTGCGAAACACTCTTTTTAGCCGCTAACATTGATTGATTTCTTCCACCGTGTCAG
This sequence comes from Spermophilus citellus, assembly GCF_964194105.1. NCBI lineage: Eukaryota > Metazoa > Chordata > Mammalia > Rodentia > Sciuridae > Spermophilus > Spermophilus citellus. The sequence continues at coordinate 242,215,490 of NC_138183.1, forward strand.
GTATTATGTTAAACACACCTTTTTGCTTGTCACAGTAACTCTGTAAAAAAAGGTGCTCAATAATCCCATTTCCTCCTCACTAACTGTGTGACATAAGGCTTGTCATTTGTTTCTCTGATCACCAGTTTTCTCTTATAAAGCAAGATGGTAAAACTAAGTGGCTCTTCCTACTCTTCTCCCTCCTCCTAAATTCGTATTTGGGAGAATTGGGATTTTGGATTTTTAGGTCAGGAATGTTTTATTTATTTGTTTGTTTTTTCTGTGTTAATTTCTCTAGTCTTACAACTTTCTTATAGGTTTGAATTTTTTAAAAATAGGGAAGTGATAAAAGTAAATCTAATCACTTGGTTCTTAAATGACTGTAACACATGGATTCTTAAAACTCTCTAGAAATACAAAAGTTCATCTCTCTTTAAAATGAAGAGGTGCAATGACCATTGATTAATAAAGATCTCACCCTGGTCATCCGCAGTGTTTTTTTTTTAATTTAATGAACTCTTATATGCTCCCATTTTATCAGAATTTTATTATCTATCATTCCTACAAAAGGTAAATTGTTTTCATATAACTATAGGATGCATAGTATGTAAATCAACTCTGCTAAAAATAAGGTTAAATATACTCATATTCAAGATAGAAAATAAATATACTCCAATGTTTACTTTAAAACAGATTCCACAACCTCGATACTCTCAAACCATATGAATCAAAAAAGTGGATTTCTACCTTCACACACAAACATCTGCCTCGATTTTGCCTAAAGATCAGATTACCCAGGCCAGGGCAACTGTCCCTTGTACACCAAGAAGTGTGTGTGTGTGTGTGTGTGTGTGTGTGTGTGTGTGTATGCACTCAAGGGAGCATGTACACATTTGTATGCATGAGCTCAAGGGAAAAAAAATCAAGATCTTAATGGGCTGGTGTTGTGGTTCAGTGGTAGAGCGCTTGCCTAGCACTTGTGAGGTACTGGGTTCGATCCTCAGCACCATATAAAAAATAAATAGAATAAAGGTATTGTGTCCAACTACAACTAGAAAAATTTTTAAAAATCTTAAGATGTGTAGTGCTTATTTTCTATTCTTTTAAGAGACATAGAGAAAAGAAAGATATCATTATCCTATCAAAGTTTCCCAGAAAGGACAAAGAAGGAGGACAAGTGTGAGATGGCAAAAGGAAAAGGTTAGGAGAGGTGAAGAAGGAGGGAAGGGGAAGGGAGAAGGAGGAGCTAGCACCTGCTGTGGGGCCTGTTGCAGTGAGTCAGGTTACACTCTTATTTTCCCACAAGCTCCACCTTACGCATCTACATAGGTGGGTAGGGAAGGTAGGTAAATATCTCTAACCTAACTGTGACCCCTGAATTCTGGAGGATAAACGATATCACATAAATATTATCAAATCAAGACTGCAGGCCAAAGGCCTCATAAAACCACAGGATAAACCTACAGCACCTCCCAAAATCAAGGTGAGCCGGAAGTAAAACCGCCATAAAGTTTGCAAGTAAAATCTCGCTAACCAATCACTTGAAGCCATCTGAAGCATAACCCTTAGGACATGCATTTATTTTTCTTTTTTTAATATTTATTTTTTTAGTTGTAGTTGTCAATACCTTTATTTTAATTATTTATTGTTATGTGGTGCTGAGGATTGAAACCAGGGCCTCGCACATGCTAGGCGAGCGCTCTACCGCTGAGCCAAAACCCCAGCCCTGCATTTACTTTTCTCAAATATAAGAGAGTCTTTAAATATTAAGTATGAGAGAATCATCCCTCCTGCTTTTAACCTATCTAGCCTCTAGCATATTTAATCTCTTTGGGCTTGATTTTTTCTTTCCTTTAGGAGAAATAGTGCTAACACTTCTCACACACCACTATTTTGAGAATTAAGTAAAATGAAATAAGTAAATATGAGGGATGCCAGCAAATGCTTGTCAAATACCTCCTCTTTCTCACTGAGAGACCAGCTACAGGTCACTGTCAATCCTGAAATTAGGTATGAACCCCTACTCATTTGTTGGTGTATTATTTTCTAACTTAACAAATACTTGGTGAGGACCTAATCCTATTCTAGATTCTACAAATTGAGTAATGAATGGAAAAAAAAAAACTAAATAAAAACCTTCCTTTTCTTCTAGGGTTTAATCCCTCCCTTTCTTCTGGCTTTCTTTTTTCTTAATTTTTATTGTTGGTTGTTCAAAACATTACATAGTTCTTGACATATTGTTAGACCAGGACACAAGAAAAGACCACTAACTCCAATTAAAATCAAATTAAAGCAAGCTTATTATTTCGACCGGCCAGGCTGCCTTTCCCTCCCAAAACAGCAGGAACAAGACAGCAACCCCACCTTTCCTACAGCCCAGCTTTATAGCCCAGAAAGTTAGACAAAAGGGGGGTTACAGATAGCAGAACTCTGACAAGCATCACACTAATGGTAGTTTACTTTTTTTTTTTTTTTTTTTTTTTGCTGGCCCCAACATCAGAATTTATGAGGACCATTAGAGCCTCAGAGAGGGTCGTTGTCTGGCCAGGGAAGGCCAATATTTATGAGGTGTCACTAAAGTTTCAGAGAGGGCTGCTATCTGGTCAGAGAGCCAGGCATGGGTGAGTTCAAGGCCCGGGCAGGCATTCCAAGCAGGTTCAGAATTTGCAGTAATTTATAGGAAAGCCGAAATTAGCTTTTCATGGCTTTGTGGCAAGATGGCTCCCAATTTTAATAAAAGATCAGGTTGGGTCTATCAATATCATATTTCACACTTTGATTCAAGTGGGTTATGAACTCCCATTTTTACCCTGTATACAGATTGCAGAATCACATCGGTTACACATCCATTGATTTACCTATTGCCATACTAGTGTCTGTTGTATTCTGGCTTCCTTCATCTCTTCTTTGACCGGTTAAGCAGTCTCGGGTGTCCCAGGAAATAGACCTCCATTTGTATTTTCTCTGCCTGAGATAAAGTCGCAGCTGAGACCAGGACAGGAAAGGGTAGTATTGAGTCTCTGAGAAAACCAAGCGGAGATGCCCCATTTGAATCTTGCCCATGGCAGTGCCCAGGCCAGCCAGTCACAGGCTGATAGGGGACCAGCTGAAGCAGTCCTTCCAGAATGTCTGCCTCAAAACAATGAGACTCTTTTGGCCCAAGGCACCAACAGCTAATTGCAGTGTTTTACAAACAAATTTTGTTGAAATGATAAAGCAGTGCTTCAGAACAATTGCCCTGAGAAAAATGGGTGTGCAGTTTGCACAGTGGCTCATACACACAAAGCCAGGGTGTGCCCAAGTTAAAAGAACGCGTTTAGAAAGCAGATTGGCCAGTTATCATGATGACTGTGCTCACACCCGTACATAATGTCAGACCTCAGGAGCTCTGAGCACTTTTTAAACAGACATGTGAGTAGGTAGGGAATCAACAGAAGAACTGAATCCCCTTTTTCTCAAGCCAATTTTCTACATGGTTCTCTGGTTAGGAAGAATGGTTATATTCTTCTGTCTGCAACATAGTACATCCAGTTGAAACAGTTCCCATGGAGAACATGGAATATCTTGCCTTCATTTTAAAATTACAATTATCATAATAATAGGTTTCTTACATTAAAACCATTTTCCACCTTCATTATTTCTTCTAAGTCTCAACAGCCCTTTAGAGATAGGCAGAGTGGGTATTATACTCAATTTGATGGAAAATAAAACTGAGGTTCTCAGAATGTGATATATATATATATATATATATATATATATATATATATATATATATATAATGATATATATGATGATGTACAGCTTTTAAGAAGGAAGTATGGATGAGGCTTGAACAACTCTATTAGTGCTAAGACCAGCCTCAAAGATCTTCTTCTCCATTAGCTATAGTGTTTGAATCTTTAGGACCCAAAAGTGGCATAGACTAGTAACTGAGCCAGCCACAGATCATCCTTTTAAATGGTTTTCATTTTTACCTAAAGGAGGAATACTCTAGTTTTAAGGACATTGCTTCAGGATTATGCATAAGTTTGACTTGTTTTGTTTGGGTGTGACATTACACTGCTGGAGAATGATCACTTATTGATTTAGAAAACAATGAGCCTAGAAAACAGCTCCAAAGTGGTACTGTAAGGATGGCCTTAGCTTAAGTAACTCCATTTTAAATAAACCTACAGTCCCACCAGGCTCCAGCCTACAAAGCCCTCCAATATGTCAATCATAGTCTGATAAAGACAAGTCACTTTCTACAACCCTGATAAGAGTCAGGGTAAAGTCACATGTTATTTGCCTTTGGCCTGATAAGAGTCAGAGGTGTGAGATCAGGACAGAAATCACCAAATCATGTGTCCTGACTCTATAATGTAAGATGTCACTAAGAACCCTGGTAACAGCTGATAGGGGCTTAAAGGGTGAGCAGAAGCCCCGAAAATTTAGTATAAATTATGGTACAAATGAACTGACATTAGGATCAGCTGACACTGATGCATACGCCAGAGAGCCTGATGACATCCCAACTCTTCTCATCATCTGCCTGATCCTCTGCATTGTCCTCACCACTCTCACACTCTACAGCAGCCTCCTGACCCTGGTGAGAAAAGCAACTTCTCCTTATGACCGTCTCCTCAACTCCACACCAGGAGATTCCTCCATGGGTTCCTGATCTGATCACTGTGGTCTGAGTGAGTGTGCATCTGCTGGACTTAAGGCCCTAAGACTTGAGACTCTAGATCTGGTACTTGAGCTCAGCATGTAGAGGGAATGTCTATAATAAGTCTCTCATGATTAAGTGTGTTTGCAGGGCTTAGAGTTAACTTAGAATTGTGTCCTTTGAACTGATGATGTCTATTGCATTAGTGCCCAGCATTTTCTTGATTAAGAACCTATTGAGTGAACTGTATTAATCTGAGTGAATAAACATTGAAAAAGGCAGACATTTTTTATGGACTTTCTATATTTCTCTCCCTTGACTGCATAAGATGCACCTTTTGCCCATCGCAACAGGTATGTGTGAAGTTCAGAAAGTCAGGCCCTGGTGAATGGGAGGATAAAAATCAGCCTGCTTCTACAATCTGTGATTTGTGCCTGATACTTTTTTCTCTGATGTACGTCTGTCACTTTTCCTACCATCTAAATGCTGATCTTCTCATTTCCTCTAGGAAAAGAGTAATATTGTAAGGATTCAGTACCCATCATCAGCAGTTGCTCATGAAATGTTACTGTCTTTGAATGCTATAAAGACTCAGAGATAACACATGCTGCTAAGGACAAGGGAGCAAGGGGAACTCTCACACTGCTAGTGGGAGTATAAAGTAGTACAGCCAATATGGAAAACAGTATGGGGGTCCTCAAAGACTAGAAATACAGCTACCCTATGATCCAACAATCTTACTGACACTGCCAGTTAATGATGATGAGCTCTGCTCCCCCACAAATTGAAGTGTAGCATTAGAGAAGCATGCCGAGGCAAGCATACAAAGCAGGGTTTATTTAAAAGGGGTAACATAGACTTCTCCCTGGAGGGAGAAGGGGGCCATAGCTGGTATCCTGGCATCCCAAGAAGTGAGGGTGTCCTACCTTTTCATATGTCTTAGGCTTCCTTTGTTCTCCTGCTCTCTTCCTTTATCTCTCTTTCTCCTATCTACGTGACGAGGACCGAGAGATGCTCGGTGGGATGGCCAAAATATGGGAAGCAGATGGGCCAAAGGGCCAAGGTGGTGTGACCTGGGCAGGAAGGGGGTGTAATTAACAACTCCCTGTAGGGAGGGACAATCCTGGGTGCAGGTTATCTTAGCAACAGGTTGGAGCAGGGACAGGTTATTTTGATAAGGGTGGCAGAAGAGCTCTGAAGGAATTAGCATTTCAATCCCTCTCCAGATTTCTGGACTCACCCAAATTAGCTTCCTTGATCTGACCTGACTCCATTTACCTATCTAAACTGACAGCCTGCCTAATTCTGGCTTCACTACTACTGGTTAGTAGTGGAAAGGGAAATGAAAACAAGTATGTTAAAGAGACATTTGAACATTCATGTTCACTGTAGCACCATTCCTGATAACCCCAAAGTGGCATTAACCAAAGTACCCATCAACAGAAAAAATGGATTTTAAATGTGCTATCTGTACACAATGGAGGATTATTCAGCCATAAAAAAAGAATATAATCCTGTCACTTGTGGCTTCATAGATGAAACTGGAGGATATTGTGTTGTCTCAAGCACAGATGGAAAATACCACACATCCTCAATTCTATGCAGAAACTAAAACATGCATCTAATTAAAGTAAAGAGTAGCATAGTGGTTACAGGGGCTGGGAGAGTCACGGAGAGGAAGGGTGCAGAGAAGATGGTTAATAGGCACAAGGGTACAGTTAGGTAAGAGGAATAACCTTTTAATGTTTCATTGCACAGTAGGATAACTATAGTTGACATCAATTAGTTGAGTATCTCAAAATAGATACTTGAGACAATTTTTAATGGTGGCGCACACACACACACACACACACAAATAAGTTTGATGAATATACCAATTATCCTGATTTGATCATTCTATATTGTATGCATGTAGTGAAATATTACACCATACCCTATAAATAAGTACAATTATATGAATATTAAAATATTTTTTTAAAAAGAATAATATCAGCAGCTAACATTTATAAAAAACTTTCAGGTATTTTCTGAAGCACTGTACATAAATCAACATATTTACTTGTCACAAAGAAAAATACATGAAGCACCATATTTACTTGTTACAAAGGAAAATCTATGAGGCACAAGTATTATTAGCTTTATCATGTTTTTAAAATGAGACCTCAGAAGAACATAGAGGTTGAGGTGCTTGTCCAAGTTCCTAACATGGGAATTATTGGTCCTTATTTTGAATTCTAGCTATGTAGCTCTCTATAAAAAAACTGAATGCATGGAGATGGGGGTGCATTTTCTTTATTCATTTTGTTTCTTGCCTGCAGCTTTCCATACAAAGAAAAGAAAGTTTTGTCCATCTTTCATCTCTATGTTATCTAGCATGGAAAATAGAAAATACTAAGTTATTGGTAAATCTTGACTAAATTAATGGAAAAGAAGGCCTTCAATGGCAGATCAACTTCCATAATGTCTCCAACCATTGCCAGGCTGAGCAGTGGGCACACCAGTATTCTGAAGGTTGAACTGGTCTGATGCAGAGATTCTGCTTGGAATCTCCTAAATAATTGGCATGGTAGAGTCGGAGTAACTCCCATTCTGATTTCCTGTTGAGTGACAGGTCAAAAAGACTCAATTGTTTTTAAGATAGTAAAAGGGCCTGGAGTCACAGTGCCAGCCCACAGAAGTCCCTGCCCTTAGAAGCTGCTCAATACAGGTTAAAAGAATGGATTTGTAAATAAATGACTGGATGGCTCACCTTGCACTGGAAAAAATATGCCACCTTTTCATAAAACTCTTTGTGGGATTAATATCTCAGAATCTTATCTTTAAAAGAAGTTTTAGGTTAAACATATCTTTTGTAATCTTAACAATCTTGAGCATTACATCTAAAGAAAGGTGTTAACTTTTAAACCTCCATATTGGAGCATTATGAGGAAGACAGGAGGTAGACTTAGCTCTCAGTGTCAGAGACAGACCCCTCCATGTTTTGGGAAGATCTGAACAGTCCACATATACCCAGACACATTCTGACAGACTCACATGCATTCTGAAAAGGAGATTTAACAGGGGCCAAGGATACTGAGGACTTTAGCTAGGAAAACCTCATGACCAGTACTTTCTGAGCATTTTGGACATTTTGCACATGAAGAGGGAGACAAAGCTGCCCTCACTATACTCAAAAATTAGAGAAATAAAGGTCTCTAGCTCCTCCCCACACATACACAGACCTCTCCCACCAGTGTTTCTGCATGGTATGACACAGTAAAACCACATTATCTCAAGTTTACAGGAAATTCTAGAAAACTGCCCCAGCCAAGCCTCTGAGATGCCCCCATCAAAGTGCCAAACATGTTGCTGTTCTCAAACTTCTATGAATTTATACATATAACTTACCTATACTGAATGGATGCATACTGGATTTAGATAATCCCAATTCAGAAATCATGAAAACTACTGAGATTTTCTGAAAATATTATGGAATTTATTTTAATTCATTGCAATCTTGAAAATGGTGCTTATTCATTCACCTTACAGATGGGACACAAAAGTGCAAAGAAGTAATTTCATTCATGTTCTATAGCTAATAATTGATAGAGCTAAAATACAATTCCAGGGTCTGGGATTGTAGCTCAGTAGTAGAACGCTCCCCTACCACGTGCAAGGCGCTGGGTTCGAGCCTCAGCACCACATAAAAATAAATAAAATAAAGTTTTAAAAAACAAAATATAATTCCAGATCCATCTAGCTTCAAAATCTATGATTTATCTTTCTTTCTTTCTTTGGTTCCCTACCATGAAGAGATGAATGCTTAAAGGAAATGTGAGATATATATGTATGTGTGTGTGTGTGTGTATATATATATATATATATATATATATACACATACATACATACATATTTGGACTTTTATTCCATCAAAGCAAAGAACAAAGTTATACCATTTGCAGAAAAAATGGATGGAACTAGAGAGCATCACATTAAGCAAAATATGCCAGACTGAGAAAGTCAAGGGTCATATGTTTTCTCTCATATATGGAATCTAGAAAGAAAAGGAAAAAGAGAGATCCCATGAAAATAGAAGGGAGAAGAATAGAGTAGAGAAAAGAGACCAGGGGAAGGAAAGGGGCAGTAGTTCTGGAGAATTCAACTGATCAAATTATGTTAAGTTCATGTATGAATATATCAAATTAATCCTACCTTTATGTATTATTACTATGCACCAATTAAAAAAACTATTTTCTAAATTATAAACATAACATACTTATTTGAATAAAATTTTGGCAGTACCACAAGAAATACAAAAGAACAAAATCTTCAATAGCACTATAATACAAAGAAAACTAATGACAACATTTGGGAACATTTTCTTCCAATCACATCCCATTGGGTAAAAGTTCATTGACTAGTTTTTCCTTTGTTGTACTGCAAGCATGAATCTGTTCCATTAAAAATTCTGTACAAACTTATTTTTAATATGTGTATAATATTCATTCTATATACATAACTAATATAGTTCTTCTTCCTCATTGATGAACATTAAGGCCACTTCTGATTATTCAGAATTATAAATAATACTGAAATAAGTCCTCTGTCCCTTATTATTAGAATAAATCACTCTGTACCCTGGAATTGCTTCTGTCTTATTTCTAAACCACCAGGTCAAGTCAGTTTTACAAGTACAAAAACCCTTAAGTATGAGAACAAGATGAAACAGCTTGGAATGTGCAATCAGAATACCTGAATTCACTCACTAGTTTAGCCCTCATTCACAGGGTGATTCTAGCATGATACCTGAGACTTCCAGAACCTTGTTTTCTTGTTTGAAAATGGGACACTAACACCACCTCCCTCAAGAGATTGATGTGGGATTAAAAGAGCTAAAACATGTGACAGGGACTTTGTAAACCATCATGTGCTTTAGCAAACATCCCTTGCTATTACCTTCAAATGGGTTGAAAGATTTAGGCAATTTTCAAAGGGAAATGAAAAGGAAGGAAAAAACTGGCTTATGTAAATTGGGTGTTTTAGTGGTTGGGGTTTTTTTGCTATTTTAAATATGTATGTATTATAAAATAAAACTTAAAAAAAAAGTTTTACATTATTTAAAAGTCCTTAGTTGAAATGACAGCTGTCAAAAGAACATTTCCCAAGTCCACCAAACATTGTGTCACCCTGGAGATTTTGAAAGCTTTTGCTCACATGTCGAGTTAACAAACCTAAATAAATGTCTGCATCCACAGGCACGTCAGAGAGCAGGAAAATCCAACCCACCCGGATACAGTGCGGGAGAATCACTGCTTAGAGCTTAGCCCCACCCCCTGGGGCGGGACTCAACATTCTGCCCGTCTGCCATTGGCTAAGGCTCTTTGCCCAGGGACATTTAAGGATGAATGAGGATGCTGCTCAGAGGCCAGCCAGCAGGGAGAAATGTGAAGAGAGAAAGGTAGCCTAGCCTCCCGCAGAGCAGAAAAGATTCAAAACAGACAAGAGTAAGGACCGGCTGGGAAGGGGCGCACTATCAGATTTGTGAAGAGCCAACTAGGCTGTGAAGTTTTCCGTGTAGGCATCATACCTCAGGGGAATGAAAGGGAAGAAAAGCAGTCATTCTGTGGTCCAAGCAGAGGATTAGAGGGTTTAGGAGTATACCCAGATAATCCCAAAGATCTAAAGACCATGAAGTTTGAAGAAAAGCTTGAGGACAAAGGGAGCCTGGCAGGAAGGAGTCGGATGCACCTAGACGGGATGCACCAGGCCAATGGGAAACCAATAGCCAATGGGAAAACGGATGGCTGTGGAAAGCAGGAAGCCAACGGCAAGAGCAACGGGCTCAGGGAAAGTCTCAACAGGTACACCTGGCAAGAGATCCAGAGGCACAATCAGGAGAACGACCAGTGGCTGGTAATCCATCGAAAAGTTTATAATGTTACTGACTGGGCCAAAAGGCATCCTGGTGGGCACCGGGTCCTCAACCACTATGCTGGGGAAGACGCCACGGTAAGAAACTCCAAGACTCCAAAGTCTCTCTCCCTCTCTCCCTCTCTCTGTCTATCTCCCTCCAAGTTGCTGGGTGATTGAGATCTTGGCTCTCTTCCTAAAAGCATTCAATTACGTGTTCAGGCTCTGCCACCGATCATCTCCTCCCAAACCAATTTTTCAGGATTCCTCGCTGACAAGAAATTGGAAGCAAATTAGGAATCAAGGTCTACCTGTCATCTGCTTCCAGTTTGGGATGAACTCATATGTACATACTGGATACTGTACTTGTGTATTCTGGATTTCATTTTGTCCTTAGGGTCGTGTTTTATTTTGTTTTTGTTGCTATTTGGTTGGTTTTTGTTGTTGTTGTTGTTGTTGTTTTTGCTTCATTTTGAAGTGGAATCACTATCTTATAAGAAGTTACAAATAAATGAGTGAAATCTAGAAAAAAATATCTTCACCTAAGTAGATACTTCTAAGACTCCTATAATTGGAGTGTCTAAAAGAAAGAAAGCAGTTCATTTAGTGAGCATCAAAACATTGATATTGAACAATTAATTTAAAAAATTTTAAAAAAAAACTTAATAATGGTGAAAAACATCAGTTACCCAGACTTCTAGGTTTTGCAAAGCTCTACTGCATCCAGGAACTCATTTACTATGACAAAAATGATGCAATATACTTTATGGATGCATTAAAATGCACCAACTCACTTAAACCTCCCCATAAGGAAGGTGAATATTATTCCCATGTTACAGATGGGAAAGTTGATGTTCAAAGAGGTAAAAATGTGTCGCACAGCCAGCAACTGATAGTGCCAAATTTTGGAATGAGATAAGCTTAACCACAAAGTCTTGTATACTTGGTTCTTTAAAAAACAAATTTTCCCTTTATTGATAAGGAGGTCTTCCAAACTCTTAAGTGCATTTAAGAATCCCTTTTAAAATATTCTATAAGGTTGTTTGTTTTCTCTCAACTGGGAATCTTATTTTCCACCATTTTACAGATGAAGAAACAGAAGATTAGAGGGGAAAACCACTAATTCCAGGTCAGAAAACTGATATGACAGAACAGAAATTTAAACCTAGGATTTTTAATTTTATTACAACTGTTGATGTCACTAATTAGCATATAACTTCTCCAACTGGTTTCTAAACACACAACTGGAGATATCATTTTGCTAATCACTAGTCTGTACATGATATGTGCTACCTGGCAACTTTGTAAAATATAGAAGATCTCCATTTTTATACTACCAATCTCTATTTTCTTCAAATCTCAATTTTTCTCCAATTTCTCAACTCTGCTCTGCTCAGGTCTTGTTCTAATAATCAAATATCTACAGTCAGATGGATGTCTTTCTGAACTTATCTTGCCATTCTACTCTTGTCAGATCTGATGACTTTTTAAACAAGGTTCAAACTTCTCCTTAAGAAAATGAGTATAAGCTTGTGACAAAGAAAGGAGTATCATGTCCTTTGGGAAGATACACACTGTATAGACATCTAGAGTAGAGAATTGAAAAAAGTGAGATGGAAAAAAAAAGTGAGAATAACAGGAGAAAGATTAACAAATAAGTAATGAAACAAAGGCCACATACCCTTTAATAGCCCATCCCACTGCCCACAATTCAGAGAAAATATGGACGAAGGTTTGCTAACACAAGTCACAGAATTAACTCAAAGGATGCGTTGGCAAGGACATGGGTTTCCAACCATGTTTAAAGAATGGACACCTTCACTGAGTTTGAAGCAGCCCATGATGCATTTGTAATTTGCTAATGATTTTTATTCCCTTGGAGTCAGCAAATCATGATGCCTCTGCATCCAAGTCCAGCCAAAGAAGAAGAATTGATTAACATAAAGGTAACCACCAGAACCTTAGAGACAAATACCCATAGCCCATTAGGATTTAAATATGCCAAGGAAGAAAATCATATGGTCAGTCAGCCATGTACCTTAGTCTTTAGGAAAATAAATCTAAAAATGTTCAGAGAAAAGATTTTCCAAGGGAAAATGGCTCCAGAATAGTTAATGATGCCAGCAGAGTCCCAACAATTTCAGTTCTCGCCGGCTATTCAGAGGGAAACCGAGTGTTGGAATTAGTTATGTGAACCTGGGAAAGTTACTGAGCCTCAGTTTCATGATCTGCAAAGTAAGAATGGCGCTCTCTATGTGGTTATAGTAAATGAATGTATGTTCAGTGTGTGGCATGATATCAGACATTAGGTAAAAGTTGAGTAAACCATAGCTATGATTATATTGTTATAATACCCAGCATCCATATTCTGAAATGGGATGATTATGTTTGTTTGCCATCAACTTGGTCTGCTGATTATGTTGTGTTCAAATTAACTTGGGAACAGAAAGGTATATGATGGAGAAGCATCAAGACAGAGGTACCTGTGGTCAGAAGTTCACTCTGTTACATATGAGGTGTCTGCAGGTTGTGCCTTGGCTGACAAGCGGGGCCCAATGTGTGCCAGTCTTGGACCTATGGCTGCACTTCCCCAGATGGGGTATCTTTCTCTTATTTATACAGGAGATTTCCCTGGATAATGATACCTAAGTGTATCCTTGGACAAGAGCTACATATGAATAATGGGGCAGCCATAAATTTTATATAAGACAACAATACACACCAACCTCCATGAAAAACGTAAACACAATCTTGTATCATTATCCAAGTGGTCTGTCCCATGGATCATTAATCCATTCATTCATGCAGTCAGTTGTTCTAAAGTCCTTGTTAGGGGTCCAGCCTAATAGTTGAGAGCATAGGTTTGGAAAGAAATCAGGACTTGTTTGCATCTAAACTCCACGATTACTTGGAAGATCCTAAGGAGGTTGCTTAAGACCTTGGAGATTTGGTTTCTTTAATTAGAAAATGGGAATGATAATACATTTATCTTTGTTTGTTCATTTGTTTATTTATTTATTTATTTTCTGTGGTGCTGGGGATTGAACTCAGGGCCTTGTGCATGTGAAGCAAGCACTCTTCCAACTAAGCTGTATCTGCAGCCCTGTCTTATTTATTTTAAAGTCAGTGGAGAAAAAATAAAGTGCTTCTTAGGGTTCTCAGATTAAATACTCAATAAATGGAAATTCCTTTATTTAATAATTACTTCATTCTTCCAAGAGGGATTCTAATATTCTCCAAGGAATGTTGCCAAAAAAAGTCTATGAAACAAAATTGACACATAAGCTCCAATTATTGCACATAAGTTATCTGATTCCAGTTATATGATTTTAAATCAATGCCACAGCGCTAGAGTTTAGGCCCAGTTCTTTTCACTTACATAAGCCTACCCAGGGATATCCAGAAACCTTCTCTAAGTCCAACAAGGAGAATTTATTATAAGTATTACATATAACTGCAACATGGTGAGCTATTTTGCAATCAGTAAAATGAAGATTACAAAGCATTTTGATGACAGGACCTACATATGAATAATGGGACAGCCATAAATTTTATATAAGACAACAGTGCACACCAACCTCCATGAAAAACGTAAACGCAATCTTGTAATGGGTGCGGAGGCAGCTGGTTTGGAACAAAGAGAGTAGGTTTATTATCCTGCATTCTGGTCATCCCACTCCTCATCTCTGGACATCTCACTCTAGAAGGGACACTGAGAAACTCCAGTTCTTTCTTGTGGGAGTTAAAGGTGAACTCAACAAGGAAAGGATGACCGAAGCTTAAAAAATATAAGGAAAAAGTTTGTTTCAATAATCTGGGTGACTCTTAAGTTGAAAAACGTAGAGTTGCGTGCAATTCCAAGGGAGAGAATTCCATGGGGTTTGGTATGAGTGGAGCTCATGGAAACGAGGCTGAGGCATGAGGGAAGTAAAGGTGAGCCCAGGGGAAGCGTGCAGACACAATTCATGTCGTGAGCAAGCACCCAAACAGCAGGGGCATGCCACACCAGCCACTTCCTTTCCTTAGAACAATTTTAGCCAAAAGTATGTGCTCAGTTAATGTCAGTGAACTGTCCTTATGTGATGATGAGAAGAGGAGAAGATGGAGAGAAGATGAAGCTAGAAGAGAGGTAGGGAAGAAAGAAACAGAAGGAGGGAGACAGAGGACCTTGACTGCTGACCTAAGGAGTTCTCGTGTTCCCCTCACTGCTTGGCACCTCCTCCCACTACCAATAGTGGTGCTTGGGCACAGCTTCCCTGCTCACACTTGTCAGAGCAATAAATCAGCCATCACTTCTAAGCTGTTGGTGAAAGGAAAGTGAGAATCTGTGATTTCAACTTTCCTGGGCAGTCCAAATTTTATAATCTGATTCTCATTTGAATCATCCTTGTAGTTAGACATAGAGGTAGGAGGAGAAAGAGAAAAGGAAGTCCAAATTCTAATGGATGGAAATGGGCCATGAGAAGACGCTGTCTTCATAAGATCAACCTTGCAGTTAGAGGATGAGGTAAAAAGGGCCAGTCATTGTAAATTGGTAAGGCCAATTTGGAAAGCAGTATTGAGATACCTGGGAAAGCTGGGAATGGATCCACCATTTGACCCAGCTATCACCCTCCTCGGACTATTCCCTGAGGATCTTAAAAGAGATACTTAAAAGAGATCTTAAAATAGGGATACTGCTACATCAATGATCATAGCGGCACAATTCACAATAGCTAGACTGTGGAACCAACCTAGATGCCCTTCAATAGATGAATGGATAAAAAAAATGTGGCATCTATACAAAATGGAGTACTACGCAACAATTAAAAATGACAAAATCATAGAATTTGCAGGGAAATGGATGGCATTAGAGCAGATTATGCTAAGTGAAGCTAGAGAATCCTTAAGAAACAAATGCCAAATGTCTTCTTTGATATAAAGGGAGCAACTAAGAACAGAACAGGGAGGAAGAGCATGAGGAAAAGATTAACATTAAACAAAGATGAGTGGGGGGAGAGAAAGGGAGAGAGAAGGGAAAACATATGGAAATGGTAGGAGACCCTCAATGTTACACAAAATTACATAGAAGAGGATGTGAGGGGAAAGGGGGGAAACAAGGGAGAGAATTGAACAACAGCAGATGAGGTAGAGAGGGATGATGGGTGGGAAGGGGAGGGGGGATAGTAGGGGATAGGAAAGGTAGCAGAATACAACAGTCACTTATATGCCATTAGGTAAAAATTTGAGTGTGTAACCGATGTGATTCTGCAATTTGTATTTGGGGTAAAAATGGGAGTTCATAACCCAATTGAGTCAAATGTATGAAAGATGATATATCATGAGCTTTGTAATGTTTTGAACAACCAATAAAAAAAATATATAAAAATAAAAAAAGGGCCAGTCAAAATGAAGGAAGACCAGGAGGGAGCCTAGGGAACATGTTCAAGGCCCAGACAAAGCATTGACAGCAGAAGTAGAGAGGAGGGGGTGGGTGGGAACGATATTTAGGAAACTTGATTTATAATATTTGGTGAATAAGTGGCTAAGTAACAGAGTCTCGATCCACCCATGGGTATGTGGTTGGGAAACCTACTGGTGGCCTCCAGAATAGGAATTCCAGGAGAATGTACAGATTGAAAGGTAGGGTGAACTTCTCCTACTGTTCTCCTTGACAAGGGATGATACTGTTTTTCTAGTAAAGTACATCGCTCCCTCCTCCACAAATAATACCAAAAATTTAACATCCTTTCCAACACATCTGTAAAAGCAAATAATATATCACATCTTTCCCATGTTGGTACTATTTTAGGAATAATCACTTTCAAAATGATCTAGACTAAAAATTTATGGGCAACATGAGTAAAAATGAATGACTGAGAAGGGAGTCAAAGGCAAACAGATGAAACCAAGACTTACAGAAGTGTCAGAAAATAGCAATACTGAGGCGAGAGAGAGAGACCTGCAGCCTTAGAGTATAACACTTGGGTTATCCCGATTCCTCATTCTAGAACTGCTGTCTCTATCTATTCACTCGCTCACCCTTTTTCCTGTCCATCAGACATACATTCATCACATGCCACATCCCAGGCACAGTGAGGTTATTAGGTACATATTGATCAGTAGCGGTATATATTCTCAGTCTTCAAAATCACTAAAGAAGAGGCAGGTGCACAGTTTCATTTCCAATGTAGTTGGGAAACCTTCAGGAACAGTGTCATGATGCCCACAGTGATCATGAATAACTTTCCTGATTGACTTTATATGGGTCTTGAAGGATGTGGAGGAGACTTACTGTAGGGAAAATGCAAGATGGAAGTCAAGGAAAAGAGAATCGTATGTGTAAAGCTTTGATCCTATGGAAGAGCATAGAATGCTGTTGAATGGGAAGGCTCCAGTAGAGAAGATGGCGCATGGAAGGTATAGAGGAAGGCAAGAAAAGGGAGGCAGCCTGGAGCCATAGGCAATGCACTTTATGGGACTGAAACCTGCAGTAGAGGAACACCGTTACCATCTTCCCAGCAGATCTAAATTGATTTTAGTATCACCTCAAAACAATCTATCATCATGCCCTTCGGAGAAAGAATTATACATATCAAGACTGGCATGGATCTTTATGGCTTCATGGCTTCAGAGTTGAATAGCCATGAATTCAAATCCTGACTTTGATATTGGCTGGCATTTGGGAGCAAGACGTTTCTCCCCTCTGAGATTTAGCCTCTCTCTCTGTGTAACAGAAGCAAGGGGAGGAACCTCACAGAAGTAAGGCTACAGCAATGAGTGGCCTTCAGAGCCCCTTGTATACAGGATACACTCCACAAACACTGGCACTAACCCCCTTTCCTTTATTTTACTCCCCCTCCTTCCTTCAACAAGAACATACTCGCCCAAGAATGATGGTAACTGAACCTGTTCTTGCGGACTTTCAAGAAAAGGTTTCACAACTTACTCAGCATCTGGATTCTGTTAGAAAATTATTGAATATTCTAAGACTACCTGAACTCCTTGTAGCAGATTGTTGCTTAATGTTCTGGAAAACTGTGGCTCCTCGGTAACTCCTCGCAGTATTGACCTGTGAGCCTTAATGGGGATCAGAAAAAAAAATATTATCTGCACACTGGAAGATGAAATTGCAATAGATTTCACTCTTCTGTTCCTTGACCTTAACCCATCAGGATGTTTTCTGTTCTAAACTTATTCTGAAGCAGCAAGAAGAACATGATTTTTTTTTTCAGTATGGTTCACCATGAGATACATCAACCACTTTCTTAATCACTGAATCACCTGGTTAGGGGGAACTAAGCTTTAGGGTGTAGAATGTGAAAATTTAAAACCATCTTTGAGATAAAGTAACCCATCATTTCCTAAGAGGGTAATAAGAAATGTGCAGAAGCTCAATCGGGCAGTGCAGAGCTTTGGGAAATTGAGGGACTATCATCACCCCCATTTAGGGAAAAGAATAAAAACCAAGTCAGCAGAATTGTTCGTAGTCACACAGCTAGTAAGTGTCAAGGCCATATTTGAGGTACAGGAAGTCCACTTTCTAAGTCAGTGCTGTGCAAGGCTACAAGAGTACTTACATGGCTTCCACTCATTCAGGTTATAACTTTGATATATTTCTTCATTTTTAGTCATTCCTATCCCAAAGCCATAAGAACAAAAGTTCAGCATCTCCCTTCTGTGGAATCCTTAAGAAAAAAAAAAAAAAAGAGAGACTGTACAAATCCTTGAGAGGAAAAAATACCCCTTGCTTAAATAGGCTATAGAGATCCACTGCTTCCCAAAGCCATGTGGTTGCTACTTAATAACAACATTTTAAATAGAGTGACTGGAGTCTTCCAGTGTTAAGCATAATCAAGAGTGTAGATAACCCAGGGCTCAAAGAATGTGCTCCCATGATTTTAAACTCAATTCAGCCCTTCTCTGGAAATAACTAATTCAAGGAGCCTAATTCTTCTGGGCCCCAGACAAGAACCACAAAGGAGCGCTCAACAGGAGATGTGGTGGCATAGCTGACCTTGGCTGCTACCTGCTTCAGATAGTGTAAACAACCATCACCAGAAACCTGATGCTGGACTTGAAAGTTCCATCGTGGCCAATAAACCCCCACAACTGCTTCTTCTGATATTCATTAAATAAACGGTGTTGTCATCAGTGCTTCTGGAGAGCCTGGTTATACTGGTCAGACCTAGAAAAACGATGCACACATTATGCCTTTTGAGAAGGTTCTAAAGTATAATTTGGATCCATCAGTTTGCACCATCAACCCAGACTTAAATTAAATGCATGTAATGGACTCTATGCTCATTTCTAGGTTGGGTGAGGAGGAGGGCTGATCTATGAATAAACCTGTGTCTTTTGAGCTTCTAACTGGTCTCTCTGATTTACAGGATGCCTTCAGGGCCATGCACCTGGAGCTTGACATTGTGAAGCTGTACCTGAAGCCGTTGCTTATTGGAGAGCTTGCTCCAGGAGAGCCCAACCAGGAGAGAAACAAAAACGTGAGTCTCAGGATACAAGTACATGGAAGGATGGAAACAAGCCATAGAGGCCAATTTACTGTTTTCTACGAGAAACCAATTGCTGTGCCTGGGTGAGCCCACAATAGAGTGCAGTAGTTTCCCCTATCTACAGGGGAAACATTCCAAGGCCCCTGGTGGATGCTTAAACTTTGGATAGTTTTTATTATTGAACCCTATGTACCAGTTGTGAAAGGGCCTGACAGTTGATGTGGTAGCCAAGATGGCGACTAAGTGACTAACAGGAGGGAAGTGTATAGAGCATTCCTGTTCTGAGCAGGATGCAGCAGGAAGGTGGAGATATCGTCATGTTTTTCAGAACAGTGCACAATTTAAAGCTGATGGATTCTTTATTTCTGGGATTTTCTATTTAATATTTTTTGACCAAAGAAAATGAAACCATGGATATGGAGGGAGTATTATGGATTCGTGGATTCTTCATATTTCAAAGAAGATTTATCCCCTTGAGGGCTCAGAGCACTTAAACCTCTGTGAAGACAAGAAATGGAACTTTGGGCCCTGCATTCCGTACTCATTCTGTCTCTAAGCGCCACCTCAGGCCAGGCAGCTTACACCCTTTTTCCAGTGACTGTTTGCAATTATGTGTTTGGTGTCCGTGACTACATCCCTTGCTAAACTAAGTTCCATGAGAGCAAAGAAAATGTCTGTATCACTTATCCCTGTGTCTTTCAGACTCATCTGCACAGGATCAGACATGTAGTAGAAACTCCATAAATAGCTGTTAAATGAAAGATATAAAAATATACTAAAACTATTGCCCTTTTGACATTCAGGGAAATTAGCATTCATGGAGAATAAATTTCTTCCTGAAAGTTCCTCAGCTATTTCACCAAAGAACTGGTACTCTAAATCACTATTCTCTGACCCCAAATATCTTAAGTATACCCAAGGATGGATGCCATGCTTCCCTCAATACTTTGACTATACCAGTTGCACTGTACTGTCTTCTAAGGGACAAGGTCTCTATAAGACTAAAACTTCATTTGTTTAATTCTTATTTTTTTTTTATTTGCCCAGAGTCAAATACTACCGTGAAACAGAGGGAGTAAGGACTTTATTCCCTCCTTAGGAAACAAGGAGACAGACTCCCCCAAGGAGCAGGACTGATCTCAGAATGCAGGACGGGTTATGAACAAATCTGAGACTAACACTTAAGCTCACTCTGTAAGCTCATGGCTCATTTTAGGAGATTGGTCTCTGAGGGTGGACAGCCCGAACTCATCCTCCACCCCTCTCTGTGGTTCAATGTCTCTCTCTCTCTCTGTAAAACAGCAACAATCATAGCACCAATCACATAAGAGTTATTAGGAAAATGATTGAAAGATGTAATATCATTCAAAGCACTTAGAACCATGTTTGGGACACAGTAAGTGCTCAATAAATTTTAGATATTTTCAGTGTCTCAAGCTCAATGATGGTGTTAATGATTCGCAAACTTCCAGGTATGTGCCCATCATTTGGGGTGGGTGGCCCTAGGTTAAAAAGGAAAGATGACGCAAAATTAAATCATTATTCCAAACAAAACCATGTAACGAAAATAAAACTCCACCAATTTCTGAGAGCCAGAAGATAGCCGTTATCTAAAGCAGTGTTAGTCTCCGTAGGCGAAGGGCCACCATAAATTTCCTTGAGTACATCAATGTGGCTCTCTACAGGAAGTTGGAGCCTGAGCATGAAACTGGGTGTGGGCTGAAGTCCAGCATCTGTCATGGACTTGCTGGTGATTCCAAGCCAGTCATTCTTCTGGATTTTGACAGCCCTCTATTCTGTACAATCAATGGGTGGAAAATATGACCAGGCTGAGAGTAATCCCAGAGATGATGACAGATTACCATTAGACAATTATTACAATCATCTACGGATGCCAGAATCCCCGGGTTGGTGGAAGCTTGGGAGATGACCTGACCTGGACTTTTGGCAGGCAGTGTGCCCTTCAAATGTTGTAAACCAGTGCATTTTGAAATGAGAATTTTGACTTCTAGAATTACTTTCACAGCCCCTTTCATTTCTAATTTCTTTCTTTCTTTCTTTTTTAACATCTGTACAGCTGTGCTATTTTTTCCTCATACCCTCACTTTCTCAACTGTCCTAGTTTCAACCCCCCTGGAGTCAATAAGTTAAATGATAGTTCTTCCCAACCCTTGCATCCTCCTCTGTACCATGTGTCAAACTTGCAAACCCATGTACACGACGAGCACACACACGCACCTGCATGGTACACTGGTACAGGACCACGTTAACCAGCAGATACACTGTGCCAAAGGTAACCCTATGTTGGGTATCCAGTGAGAGGCTCTCAGCGAATTTATCCTTGGAGCTCATTTAAGCTAACTAGACTGTTCTATGCTCACCTCTTCTATGAAAGAGTCCTTTGAGCACATTAAAAAATTAATGACTGGGAAAGCATTTTGGAAACTTAACTACAGGAATACAGATAGTTAGAGAAGTAGCTACAGTAATACAGATCCACATAGACAGCCCAGATCCCCAAAACAACAAAAACAGATTTCAGTCAACACCTGAGATAATACTGTGTTTCACAAACAGCTACCAGGCATACACACCTCTCAATGCGCTCTCCTTCGCCATCCCAGTCCCCACATAACTACTTTGACTGAGCTCCCTAACTATTGGACAGTTCACATGTCACTCTTCATTCTTATCTCCAGAAAGAAATAGCAATCATCACCTTTTTTTCAGAGATTTCATTTGTCTGTGCTCTGGCTTTTGTTTAATTTCTGGGCATGTAATTTTATCCCTGTATATAAAATTCTATTCATAAAGTAATTTTATTACTAAATTAATAGAACCAATTATTACTTGTGCCTCTGTGTTCCCTTTCCCCTGAAGGAATTAATTCCTCCCTTCAATATTTATTTCACAGTCCCAGCTGGTGGAAGATTTCCAAGAACTGCGCAGGACATTGGAAGCTTCGAACATGTTCAGGGCCAACCTGTGGTTCTTCTCTCTCCACCTCATCCAGATCTTGATTTTGGAAGTCCTGGCGTGGCTGACACTGTGTCATTTTGGCAATGGCTGGACTGTCACATTGTTCATCTCCTTTCTTCTCACAGTGTCTCAGGTAAGCCGGTGTCCTGAGCCTAGGTGGTGGCCTTAGAAAAGGTTGGGTTTCTTCCTCCCTCTTTAGATTAGTGTCAGCAGCAGCCTACACTCCTAGGCAAGTTCCTCCTTAAGGTTAGACTTGTCTGCAAGTTACTAAATGACTTTGGGCCCCAGTTCCTACGTATGTAAAATGAGGATAATAATAAATTTGGAATTATTCTAAGATGGACTAAACAAGCTAATGTGTAAAACTACCCAGCACAGCATCCAGCATATAGTAAAGCTTTGGTTAAGGACGATTGCTACTGTTCATCTGTTCTTTTCCCCAAATTTTATCAACTAAAGTTGTCTATGGTCATATAACACTCATCACATCTTTCTCTTTCATTTATTAATCTGCCACCATTTATTACTGCATGAGACCATGAATTGTTTAAGAGCAGAAATCTTTTTAAGTAACAATGAAAACTTGAGTTCCTTTGTAAATAACTGGTGCTCAGCAGGGCACATGTGTGTGTACCTATCCATGCATTATAGCTGTCCATAATGGTGGCATTTGCTGTTATGTATTTGTACAAGCATACAATGTCACAGTATAATTTCTTCCATATCACTCCCCTGTACATCTCCACTCTCTCCCCTCCACTCACCCCCTGGTCCTCTATTCTACTGATCGCCTTTGATTTTCATGAGATTCACCTCCCCTTTCCTTTCCTTTTTCTTCTCTAGCTTCCACATATGAGAGGAAAAAAAAATTATCCTTGACCTTCTGAGTTTGGCTTATTAACATAATGTTCTCATTATTAACATAATGTTCTCAAGTTGCATCATGTATAGCTGGGCATTTGTTAGATCCTTGTTGAATAAGGGATGAATTTCTGAACAGGGCCTCCTATGAGCACAAGACTGTATGGATATGGAGAGAAATTCACAGGCTTCCTGTCCCTGAGAAAGGCGTCATCCAAAATGGGCAATAAATCATCTGCTGAACATAGTGCAGGGCAGAGAGGAATGAATGCCAGCAGGAGGAACAAGCATGCGCTATTGGAACAGAAAGGGACATTTAGTTCTCATTGGAATAACAGGGATGGTTTTGTAGAGAATCAACAGTAACGTATTTATAGATTTCAAAATTTTTCTGTCCATTTTTTTTTTGAAAGGACAACTTGCTTTATTATTTGGAAAGCAACTTTTGGAAACAAGAAAGGAAATAAATGTTTGTTTTGAGCTTAGCCTAAATACTATTTAAATTATACAACAGCTCCCTGAGTTAGGTATTATTATCACCTTGTATCAGATAAGTAACTGAGGGTGAGAGCTTCGGAGTAACTTGCCTGGAGTCATACAACTGGTGAGTCATAAAGAACAAAAGTTTGTCTGATGCAAAGGTCCATGGTCTTTCCACACCTCACTGGAAGACTTGGACTGTGATAGCAAGAGCCTTCCAAGCTGACAGAACCATTTGCACAAAAGGATGGGGGTGTTGAATGTGAGATGTGTGAGACACAGAAACTCACTTGAATGGAGGTCAGACAAGGGCCCCCCACCACCCATTCTCAGGCTCACAAAGGTACGAATGGGCTCTTCAGATTCCTCTGGACTTCCCAACTTCTCTAACAACTCTGTCTCTCCTAGGCTCAGAGTTCATTTCTGCAGCATGACATAGGACACCTTTCCATGTTTAAGAAGTCCAAGTGGAACCACCTGATGCACAAGTTTGTGATGTGTCATCTTAAGGTAAAGGGTGTCAGGAAAGATGCTGGGGGAGCCTTGAGCATCATTTCCTAAAGCAGCGGTTTCCAGGCTGACCATGCTCATGTCAGCAAAGCCCCATAAATGAGTGTAAATGTACTAACAATGTAGATTATACACACTGATTTGAAATATAATGTAATAAAATATGTGCTACACTTGATTTTTAAATGTCAGGAAGAAAATGCTGATATTTATTTAAGAAGTTCTTACATTTTTCATTAACCTGAAAGGCTATTCATCTAAAAACCCGGCACCCCATTGCCTTAAGGAACCACCACCCACAAGAAAGTCTGTGTCTTTAAAAATGAAGAGATGTGCTGTAAAATCATAAATGGGAATACTCTTAGAAAGGAAGTGAAATTTTGTTTTGCTGGGAACTAGGAGAATTCAGCAGGCCTGATTCACCTTGAAAGGCACTGAACAAACAAAGGAAATAACACAGGAGACATATAAAAATGAAGAGAAAGAATAGTCAGGAAAGGTCAGACAGCTTGTTCCAGAGGAGGGGTACAGAACCCAGGCTTCTGGAAAAAGCAAGTCGTGGTTATGGCAACCAGTCCTATCCCCCCAACGTAAGCTCCAAGAAACAGCTTCCCTGAGTTCCTGGCACACTGTAAGCTTTCAATGAGCATTTTTGAATGAATGAACAAGTGAGTGCAGGAGAAAATAAATCAAAGCAAGAGGACTGGTAAGAGTGGCCTCCAGCCCCAGCCCTGATGCTGTTCATTATGTGACCTTGGTTAAATCTTGTTCCCTCTCTGGCCCTCGGTGTTCCCATCTGTAATAGTAGGAGTTAAGCAAGATCTCCTCTTTTCTATAACTTTCTAGGATTGGGTGACGGTGTACTCTGGCCCAAAAGACAGGCCAAAGCCTCTGAATCTTTCACTAAATCAAAATTGTGATTTTAAGACAGTTCCTCTTAGGAAAATTCCAGAAGCACTGACTCTGAGCCTGTGTTCCTTCCTAACACAGGATAATAAAAAACCTGGCTGTCTAGTTCCCCAGCCTGGAGCAGCCTGGAAGTGGCCAGCTAATAAGAGGGTGAAGAAGCTGCTGGAGCCAGCTCACAGGGAGCAGGAGCAGGAACTGGGAGAGTAAATCATAAGGGAGGGCAGATGGGAACGCACATCAGATGTGAGTCGGCCAGGTACCAGGTTCAGAACCATCCCCTTCAGGCTGTTGTCTCACGTAATTCTCTCGAGGTGGGGCTTGTAGCACCCTTATTTTCAGTTGAGGTGGATCTTCAAAAGGTTAACTATTTAAGTGAACGTCCACAGCCTGGGATGTGAGAACACTTGTGGCACAATATTAAATAGTAGAGGTTCCACCGCTGTGCTTCTTAATCCTGGCTATTCAGGGGCACCCAGAAGAGGTCTTCTTTAAAACAAACAAACAAACAAATAAACACCAATGCCTAGGCACCATCATAGATGTTCTGATTAAGTTTGTCTGTGGTGGGGTCTGGACATCATTTATATTTTTGAAAGCTTCTTTGTTGAATCCAACCTGCAGCCAAGACTGACATCTTCTCTAACAACAGAACTGCCTTCCATGGGAAATTAGCTAGTGAGTTGGTTGGTCATCTTGGAAAGATTATGTTCTGCATTTGAATTTCAGTTCCTCAACTGTAAAATGAGGATAGATGGTAGATTTGATGGTTAGAGATATTGTTAAGATCACATGTAATACTCTTGTGTCACGACTATCATACTGTCTGCAAATGCTTAGTAATATTTACCTGTTACTAATATTAGGAACAATCTTTTCATAATCCAAATGAGGACTCAGAATCATTAATAAAAATTTTTAATGTAATGGTATTAAGAGGATAGGAAAGTAAACCATAAATCATAGCAATCTTGATCTGCCAGGTACTTGGAGTTACCTACTCTTTCTTATCATCTATTGACTTTCCTAATGAGCAGAGTGATGTGTAAATAAATTATTTGTATTCTCGATCCATATTACAGAGTTGGATTTTTAGATTCATGTTTTATATTTCTGTCCAGAAAAAAAATTGTCATTTTATATGACAAGTTTCACTTAATCAGAAGATTTCTGTAGGTATACTATTTTGCCCCTGTCTACCAGTGTTAGATATGTTTCTGAATTCACTCAGAAATACTTACAACAGAATAAAAGCAGAAGTTTTCTCTTATGTCTTCATGAGATTGAAGCCATGAGCCCTTTCATTTCCTCTCCTCTACCTGGTGCTGAGTCAGAGACTCATCTGCCCCAGAGGTAATTGGCAGTTGATTTGGTGCTGGTATTTGGAATATTTCCCATCAGCCCCACCCTGGCTGGCACTATTAAAAAAATCAATGCTTTCCCATTGGTTCAAATTTGTACACAGATCTTTCTATATTATTTCCTCAGAAATAATTTTGCACTAGTTGAAATGAATATAACCTTGATGGCTTGCAAGCAGAACTAGAAATAGGAAATGGCTCAGAAAGAGAATCAGGAGTACTCTGCCATTTCACAGGGAAAGCCAGTGATTCACCAACAAAATGAATATAGGTTTCAACTATGTGCCAAGGAGAAAATTACCTGTAGGGAGGAAGGGTAGGCGGGAGGCAGAGGACAAAGAAAATTATAAGCAACAACATCCTTGCCTTTTACATGCATCACAGTTTCAAATATCAAAACTACACTTAATATCAGTTCTTCTGCCCTGGAAAAAGCACAGATATTGAGATTCTTAGAGATTTCCACTCATTGGCTGTGCAAACATATATTTTATGGATTTTGTAGTATATCATAATAAAAGAGCTCTTCTGAAAATAAACCATGAAATATATACACTTATTTTGGATTTTTGTGCAATGCAGATTGAGCACTCCAAACTGGAAAATCCAGAATTCTCCAAAATTCAAAAATTTTTGAGCACCAATTTGATGCCACAATGGAAATTTTCACACCATAAAAGCTTGTTTCATGCAAAAAAAAATAATTATTTAAAATATTTTGTGCATGCTATGTGTATAGGTACATATGAAGCGTAAATGAATTAATGTTTAGATTTGGGTCTTACCTCCAAGATATCTTTTTATGAATATGAAAATATTTTAAAATATTTTAAAAATTGAAATTCAGAACACTGCTGGCCCTAAACACTTTGAAAAGAGGTACTCAAGCTGTAAACTCCAAATGGACTCCCCATAGTATATTTTTCAAGCCCCTATATGTACAAGTTGAGAATAATAAGAATCAAATATTTTTATAGGAATAATGGGACAGAATATTTGAAATTAAGTCCTTCCTAGAATAGTTGGCTTACACTGTTTCCCATGACTACTTCCCAAACACTTGGTGCCTGGGGAAAGGGAGTGTCAAGCATGCTCCTTCTATAATCTTCCGGGTAACCTCCCACTTGCCTATGAGGTGCTCTTCCTTATCTCCAGAGAGCATTTTCCAGACAGAGGGGCCCAAGAGGAACCAGTTGTGTGGATCACACCCAACCTTATCCTGGCTTCTGTCCTAAGTTCTACATTCCTGTGCTGTTGAGATCCACTCTCAATCTACTGCCAATCAAAACCTGCCTCCCATATTACCAATTTCCACAGCCAGACATCAGCTAAAAGAGTACAGACAGCCAATGGAAGAGGCCAAAATGTTGGCTGTGGGAGGACTTAATTAAAAAGAGAGACGTTCTTATCACACTGCTCTTGTTGTTTACTGTTCCCATTAGGTGATGTTTTTCTTGGTCTGGGAACCCCATTTTATCCTGTTTATCTTGATATTGCAAATGTCTGGCTTAGTATTCGGCACAGGCATACTTCAAAGTAAATAGCAAGTGAGTGAATAAATGAGCAAATGTACAATTAATTGCAAGAGCAACGGGTCATAGGCAATTTGATGACAGAAGTTCAGAAGGCCGTGGACCCCAAGAGGGGAAATAGAAGGTGGTGAGTCTAATTTGGAACACATTAGACTCTTGAGACACTACAGGATATCTAAGAGGACATATTTGGTAAATGATTTTTCATTTGGACATGGGACATAGGAGAAATACCTGGACTAAAGGGAGATATCCTCTATAAGGATGTTAGGGAGTATTAGAGAAGACAAGAGAACTGCATTCCTATTGGTGAGGGTGGGTGGGGGATTGCTAACTCTATGGCCTATGGAAAGACAGTGCTAATGTTTACAGGCTTCCAAACATGCCTGTCCCCTGTACCACAGATGTATGGTACCTAGACCAGCATTCTCCAACAGAAATACAAGTAAGCCACATTAATAGGTATCATTTAAATTTTTCTAATGATCACATTTAAAAGATGACATTATTACTGTTCAGGTATTTACAATGTTATCATTTTAAAATATAACCAAAATAAAAATTAATGATGCATCCTATATTCCTCTTTTCTAAACTGAGTCTCTAAAATCCAGAATGTATTTTACATTTGCAACTCATCTTAATTCAACTGGCCACACATAGCTGATGACTACAATCTTGGGCAGGACAGATCTAGAACATGTATCAACTAGTTATTAAGGAAAGGCAAATCTGCAGTAAAGAAACTACTTCTTATTATTCTGCAAATGATTAGCATAAATGAAGGGAAATTGCCTGTGTCGGTGTGCCAGCACTTGCAGGCAGCACCTCCTATCTCCCTGAGCCACCTGCTGAGGTAGATGTCATTATTCTGTATTTACTGGAGATGCATTTGGGCCTCAAACAGGAAGAGTGATTTGCCCAAACCACACAGCAGCGTTTTATACATCTAGCATATGAAACTAGCTTGATACACCTCCAAATCTTTGCTATTAAAACTTCCTAACTTTCAGCGAGAGAGAGAGGAAATCACAAACAACTCAATCAGAGGTGATTCAGGCTTGGCACTAGCTAAAATATTTTTATTCTCATTTATTTTTATATAAGAGCATTGAAGCCGGGACATGCAATGATCTGAGCCAAGCTCCCCAAGGACATCACTTCAGATCCACGATTCTTTGAAATATTCATTGAAGTAGGATTCCTGGGGCCACTTTTTCCCCAGAAGTAATTAGTCTTGGAGCTGAGGTTTCTTTATACGCAAAATAGAAATAATACTCCCTGTTCCATCGTCTACCAAAATTTCTTTAAATGAAGATCAAATAAGAGAAGGATGGAAAAGTATTTGTTATTATTATTATTATTATTATTGTCCTTATTGGGAGTTATTTTACCCTGAAGTTGTGTTCCTGGATCAGAGGATGATTGCCTAATAAGCTATGAGAACTTTTATCCAGTGATTCATCCTGTGACCCAGCAGTGGATAAAAGCTCAAGAAAATCAAACACCTTATTTTGACCTTGAAGATTCATGCAGAAAACTGTCATGGTGAAGGGTATTTCAGGAGATAATTATTTTAGCTAATGAGCCTTCTCTTCTCCTTAGGGCCTGTCAGCAAACTGGTGGAACTACCGACACTTCCAACATCATGTAAAACCGAACATCTACCCCAAAGATCCAGATATTGACATGGGCCCGCTTTTTCTGCTTGGAGATTCACAGCCCATCAAGGTTTGTTTAACTATTTTTCCGGGCACCAGAGAAATGTTCCTGGAAGTGGTTCCTAGAAAGGCTTTGGTGCTAGTCACGGAAAGATTGAGCTGAAAGTTTGGGCCTCACATGCCATCAAAGAGCATCTTCTTTTAGGTCCAGGACATAGATTTCAAATAACTAAATCTGGGTTAATGACTTTGTGACCCGAAAGGTTATCCAGTCTAACCTCCCACAGCAGGAAATATGATAACCTGCATCACCTAGCTTGAGCAATTCCAATGACACACAGGTCCCTACCCAGTGCTTATCACTACCTCTGAGGCAGCATAAGTCATGTTAGAAAGTAGATGACTGAGGCTGGCTTGACTCTTTGAAGTTTAGGGACGATACAGAGAGGTCAGAACATTCAATAAGCAACAGACCATAAGCATCTAAACATCCAGTTATCTCAATGAATCTAGCCCAGTTAGAAGAAAATGGGCTGTTAGTCTTAGTTCATGTTCATTTTGGTGCATTTAGACATGAAACACACAGCTGAAATGCCTTGTAAGATACTGAGATTCCACCTCTGATTTGGACTCCTTAAGCAAAAACAAAGGGATAAGTTATCTCTAGAATTTCTCCATTATTGATATTTTCAAAACTTCAACTTAAAACTGTCACACAAAAGGCTATTTAAATTACCAGATGTTGTTGGAGAGAGTCTTCCCTAAACAGAAGAGATAGAAGGACCATCACCATGGGTATCTCTTCTCAAGGGGAACAATGGATACTGAGAGTTGGATACTTAGAGATTGCTATCTCCTGCTAGGAAAAAAAAATAGGATTGTTAAAAAATAAGAATAGAGCTCTGTCAATTGTTGCCTGGACCTATCTAGTACATAAAGGAAAATTTTTGTGCAACTTTTTGAAAATAGGTATTTCCAGATTTGGTAGACTCACCCTTTGCCCCAGCTGAAATGGATATATTATGTTTGTATTTTAAAAACTTATTTGGCAGTTATCACAAATCAGTTGTTTTGGACAATGGCTGCATAAACAAGTTAGCCTTTCCTGAGGTTTATGAGCTTGCACTAGAAAAATGATGTGTTGATTGACCTAACATTCCCCACAGAGCAAGAAGGTTTGTCTCACTGATGCTCATAAAGCAGCCTGAACCTCTCCAAAAGAGCTTCAGTAGAGCCACATGCAGTGCACATAGGCCTTTTCACAGGTGACCAAGATGATCTCTCCAACTTCTCCATCTGCCTTTGGAACTCATCCCTAGGTACTTAGAGTCAGTTCTATACACTATGATTTTTAAACCACCATGCAAAACATCACTTAAAATTATTCAAACTCTGAAGTTCAGTGGTTTCACATCAAAACCACTGAGTCCTGAGCTTTTCCTCTCTACAACTCTCTTCAAACATCAATTTCTTAACAAGTATTGATTGAGTCTTCTATGCCTTGTGCTCATGTCCTGCAAGATGTGGGATGCTCCTTCAGGGTAGTGCCTACTCACCTAAGCTGCCAGTTCCCAAACATTTCCACCTAGTGCCTATTCCTTGTCTCTCACTACTTAGATATTCTAAGGTTTGAGAGTAACTTCAAATTGCCATTATTATATCTCATACTCCTTTGGATTTGTGAAAGTTTTAGGAGGTGGAAGGACCAAATACAGGAAGACATCTACATATCGAGGAAGATTCCCAATGAGGAAACAAGAGTCCAAAGCCCTTGTTGTAACCGAATGGACCTACAAAAAATGTAGAATGGGTCTGAGTGATCATTCATTCATTTATTCACTCCTTTATTGAGTGTTCATAAGTACTAAAGGTTCAACCATTACTTCTATCCTTCTCTCAAAGTATTTCATTTTGTGTCCTGAATACAGGCCAAACTAACCAAGGGGAATTCTAGAATATGAACCCAATTCTCAGCAGTGAGTGCATTTTAATATTATGTGATATATATAATGAATAATGATTTCTGTTTTAGTCAGCTGTTTCACTGCTGTGACTTAAAGAACAACTTTAGAGGAGGAAAAGTTTATTTGGGGGCTCACAGTTTTGGAGGTCTTAGACCATAGAAGGCCAACTCCATTCCTTGGGGCTCAAGGTAAGGTAGAACATCATGGCAGACAAGTATGGTAGAAGGAAGCATCTCAGATGACAAACAGGAAGCACAGAGAGACTCCACTCTCCAGATACAACAAGCCATGCCTTAATTCCCACACTCTATCACTTTAGTTACCACTCAGTTCATCCCTATCAGGGGATTAGTTAATTGATTGGGTTAAGACTCTCACAACCCAATCATTTCTCCTCTGAACCTTCTTGCATTGTCTCACACATGAGATATTGGTGGACACCTGACATTCAAACCATAAAAATATATAAAATGTCTAATAAATATTATGTGTATACACTACCATAGTAAATCACAGTGTGAGATCCACAATGAGAATACAAAAGAGGAAGAAGGGATACATAAGAAGAGCCATGTCTATATCTTTGACCACATGATCATTTAATGAATGTCCATTTGATGAAATAATGGGGATGGATCCTGAGCTTAAGCAGAATACTAAACACTGCAGTCAAAGAAGAGCTAGAAAAACTCATCAGAAATGTCCTTTTTCAGTAGAATGCTACTCTACCTAAGGAGAAAATTTTCCCAACTAATTTTCATGAGAATTTTTAAAAAATAGTGATCACAATCTCCATAGTAAAATAGAATAATCCATCTATGTAAGAATTTCCCAATTAAAGAAAAAAAGATGTCACAATATTGACTCCTATGCCAATTCTGGTTCTTCTCAGGTTTGACAGAAAATGAACACTATGGCTCTTTCCACAGAAATTTCACACACACACACACACACACACACACACACACATACGTCCTTGAGTGTGATAACCAGAAATTTTGTCTCTTATTTTAGTTTTATTCTCTCTCCATTCAGTATGGCAAGAAGAAAATCAAGTACATCAACTATGAAAAGCAGCACCTGTACTTCTACTGGGGTGAGTCTCCACTTCCCTACAGTAAGCACTTGTCAAGCCACAAGACAGGATGAGAATCCTGTGACAGAGACCAGCCCCTCTTATTGTTCCTGAGAAGAGCAAAATTCTTATTTCAGACGCATGGGCATGAATTTCTGAAAAGAAAAATCAAAAAGCAAACAAGCAGTTTTAAGTGACATCTGATCACTTGGGTATTGGGCAGGGAGGGAGGGAGATCCCTCAAGAGGCAGGTTGGGGAGGCAGAATGCCAATCAAGGAGTCCTACATGCATGCAGGACTCTCATCTTAAAAGAAAAGAATACTGGGATTTGTGTAGGGATGAAAGAGAGGTGGGGAAATAATATCCAAACATTTACAGTGAGATGCCAGAAAAAGTAGAACTTGGGATAATAGTCACCAACAGAGCTCCTGTGTGGGAGAAAGCTCTCTATCCCCATGGTCTACGTGGAGCTGTAGAATACATGATGCTCACGTGCACACGCCACACACACACACACACACACACACACACACACACACACACACACACCAGCATGTGGGCATGTTGGCAAGGCCTAAAAGCAAACTCGTTTAACCGACCAATTACGAAAAGCACATCATGAGCAAAGACTTTGCTCCAAGCCAAATCAAACTCATGTTTTCTCACAAAGGATATTTTCAAGGAGCCCCCAAATCTGCTCATCACAAAGTGATTGTACATTTTGGAAATAAATCCAAATCAGGGAGGAACCAAACATTGCCTGTAGACCAGTGATGTGAAACAGTGACAGGTTTTTCTCCCCAGGGCATGTCTGAAAATCTCTAGGGACACTTTCCTTATCCCAGTAGAGGGGAGGGATGGTCCCGGCAGGCAGTAGGTAGAGACAGGGATGTTGATAATGTTCTGTGATGCAGAGGACAGCCTCACATAACAAATAATTAGCCCGCCCCAAATCAAACAGTGCTGAGGTTGAGAAACCCTATTGCATGTGATCTGACTTGTCCATGTTCAGGTCACTAGTAACCATCGGCATCATGCCCAAGGAGGGTGGCTGCTGTGTGAATTGTTTGAACTGTGGGGCCACCCATCACTGCTATCAGTTCCATAACTGGAATTCAGTGTCTCAACCTACACTCATTGTCTGACCTTCTCAACTGGATGTGAAGTTGTGCAGTAAAAATTTACTTTTGGAACTTTTCTCACAAATGTGCCTTGAACTCCTCTCTAGGTAGTTTTGCAATTATGTCCTTATGTTTATGAGGAATGAGAGAATGGCATGGATTAACTGTAGAATGTCCATCGCACAAACCACACTAACCCCCCTGACCCCACCCAGAGATGTTTTTACCATTTCCTTCCTTTCATATGCCAGCTTAGCATCTTGGGTACAAGTGAGTCGTACTCAAACTGTCACAGAGAAGCAAAGCTGGACATTTGTCAAAGGCTGAAAGATGAGTTTTATTCAGGCTGCTGCAATAGGGGAGAGAAACTTCAGTATAAACTGCAGAAACAGAAGGTGGAAGAGAGGCTTTTTAAATGTCTGGGCATGTAAGGGAGAGCTGAAATATTTTAAGAGATGGAGTTGGAGTGGGGGAGTTGGTCAATGTGATTAGGCTAGACCATCTGTGTCCGCTAACTGGCTTTTACTGATGTTACTTTCCAGCCCTCCCACAAAGACTAGGACACAGGGGCCCTATGCTTTTTGATGATAACATTTCAAAGAAATGGCTCCCAGGTCTCTGGTTGTAGAAAATAAATCTCAAAGGAACAGAGAAAGGATTTATAATTGTAACTTTTCTAAAGCCAATTCCTCTAAGAAAAAGGGAGGTCAAGAGCTGATCCACAGTCAAGTTTTGGCTGGAAAAAAGTAGTAAATTCTTTTGGCAGCATTGTCTTTGTCAGATAGGAACTTTGAGAGGATTGAGATCATCCCAGTCCTGGACTCCTTCCTTATTCTTCCCCATACCAACACATTTTGACAGGACTCAATCCCATGGATCTGGAGGAACTAAAGAATTACCAGGATATGGGAAACCCTTCAAAGCTAACATCGGATTTTCAGAGAAGCTGTCATCAAAAAATGATCCAAATCGTCAATGCTTTCCAAGCTGCTTTGAGGGCACTTGAACCTGGAGCTGATGACCAAATTCCTAGCTCAGCCTGGTAGAATTGGAAAGCATAGTGGAGCCCTAGCTGGGGTCATGGATCTCCACCTTGTATTCTTTCTCAAGGCCAATGTCCTGGGATTGGCATGGTAAAGAGATGGACACCAACTTGCCCTGGGGTCACATTCTGCTCATTTATTGGCCATCTTTTCATTGTTGTTTTTCAGTTGGGCTCCCCCTCCTCATGCCTGTGTATTTCAATCTGCAATCCATGCAAGTGATGTACCTCCGAAGGTATTGGGTGGTGAGTAACTTGGCTCAGTGTCTAAAACTAGTCCAGGTAGAAGAGAGGAATGGAAAATGCTCAGGGCTCACCAGATGAAGCTTTCTTAAATAACGGGACATAAGATTTGACCAATACATGGGGTAGAGGGACTCAGCCGGATGAAGAAATGAAATTATGTTTAGTGCATCTAACTTTAAGTGCTTTTCTCTACAGGACATTGCCTGCGTCAGCAGCTTTTATATCCGCCATTTCATCACATTTGGCCCTTTCTATGGAATTTTTGGAACTGTGTTGCTCATTTATTTGGTCAAGTAAGAATATTCTCTTATATCTATAACCCAAATGATCCTCTGACTTTTCTTCCCACAGCTACTTGTGATTGGCAGGAGACAGTGCCTACCTGCCCTGTTCCCTGGAACAGAGGTGTTTTTAAGTAAATGTGAAAAAGCAATAGTTAAATAGTTGAATGAGACAAGCTCCTTGCAGGAACAGTTTTCCCAATCTCCATTTTTTTTTGTCCAGTTTATTCCCAAGTAAAACATTTCAGTTTATCTATTTAGACATCATATCCCCAGACAAAATAAAGATAGGTCAGGAACTTTTTAAAGTTTTTTTGTGACTAGAGATTTTCTCAAATCTAAAAATGTCTTCTAATCATCCTTCTGCCTACATAGCCCTCCCCAACTCCCCAATTTATTCCTTCCTCATTCTGTTGCATTACTATTCTAAATCCTAAATAATTATAAGGACAGTAACAGCTACTGTGTGTCAGACCCTTTGTCCAAGTCCTTCCATGTATTGTCTTACTTGATGTAATCCTTGTGCTGTCCTACAATGTAGATGGTATCATCTTTGTTTTTCTGCTAAAGGAAGTGAAGCTTGGAGAGATTAAATCAACTTGCCTAAGGTCATAGAACAAGGAAGGGCCAAGGTCAGTGACAAGACAAAACTCAAACCCAGCTCTGATGACAAAGCCCGGTATTTTTATCCTTTCACCAGAGCTACAGAAATCTTTGCACTGCTCCCAGAAATTAGGAGACAGGGTAGGTCTTGGGGCTGACTGGCTGAGTGTCAATTCTAGATATAGAGTATTCAAAGAGGAAAATGAATGACCACCATTTCATGGGAATTTCGGACTCCTTCATTTCTCCCAATGCTTGGCTAGATGCACCAGGGGTTACGTAAGCTCAGTGATTGCAACTGAAACACCCTAAAGAGTCATCACTCCCTCCTTTTATTCCCCGAAAGGTTTCTTGAAAGTCCCTGGATTGCATATGTTACCCAGATGAGCCACATACCAATGAAAATGAGCACAGAGGAGAATCGAGACTGGCTCAGTACTCAGGTAATGATGGAGTTTATGAGGAAGAAGCCCTACAGCCAGGCTCACTTAGAATCTGATTTTCTCAAAAGACAATAGCTCATCTTCATAAAATGCTTTCTAGGGCCCCTGGGAATCGTGAGATGCTTTACTTATAAGTATACAAGCTAGGCATAATGATTATTATCATTTTATAAGATGATAAACTCTTAGATCACACAACTAATAAGTGATAGAAGTGGTTTGATTATTGAGTCTTTCATCCAAACCCAAGGTCTATCTATTACAGCCCAGCAGCCATATCTAGCCTACTCCTAGTTTTAGAAATAAAGTTTCATTAGAACACAGTCATGTTCATTTATTTACATATTCATTTACATATTTCATGCTACTATCACAGAATTGAGGAGTACCTTTGGGAGAAGTAAAATACTTACTTTCTGGCACTTTATAGAAAATATTTGCTGGCCCCTACTCTAATCTCCCACATGACACAGGATTTCCAGTGAGTCTGAAATTCATAAAATTACAGAATGAATTTTATTTTGGAAAACCTTTGGAAGTCTCCTCCATTACATACGTAAGACATTGTGGACAGGGGTCATGGCATATTCTCCAAATAACAGAGTTATGATCGACACAGAACCTCCCTGCCTGGCACAGTCCCTTTCAACTGGCCATGCTATGATAACGGGGGACCCATGTCATTATCTCACTTCTTCTACAAGCTCAGACACAAGCTCAGGAGATCATTTGCAAGGTAAAATGGAGTGATTCTCAAGCTTTCTGATCACAGAACCAATTTTTGTCTTTTGGTTTTGTGTGTAGTCTTATTGATTTAATCATTAGTTAGATGACTAAATTTGAAATACTTAGTATATCTTCCTATTTACATTTAGCAAATTGTTTATCAATGCCCTTAATCTATTGTGTTTCGTTGGTGGTGTTGTATGTTTGTTTTAATACTGGGGATTGAACCCAGGGGTGCTTAATCACTGAGCCACATCCCTACCCCTTTTCTATTTTTATATTGAGACAGGGTCTCCCTATGTTACTTAGGGCCTCACTAAATTATAAAGGCTGGCCTCTAATGTGTGATCCTCCTGCCTCAACCTTCTGAGTTCTGAGATTATAGGCATGTGCCAAACTATTGTTGTATCTGGATATTTATATATTCCTTACTGTGTTCTATGATTCTTCATAGAGTAGGGATATTAATACATTGTCTGTAATATATGTTATAAACATTTTCCTTGTTGGTTCTTTGGTACCTTAATTTTATTATGAAGGGGATTTCTTAATATTTTTCTGTACCCACTTGCAAT
This sequence comes from Spermophilus citellus, assembly GCF_964194105.1. NCBI lineage: Eukaryota > Metazoa > Chordata > Mammalia > Rodentia > Sciuridae > Spermophilus > Spermophilus citellus. Next base: position 242,252,862 of record NC_138183.1, read on the forward strand.
GTACCAGAAAATATCTATGATGGTGAACCACTTAGTTTCCTATTTTGCCTTATCATAATTCTGGCATGAAACTATATTAATAAATTTAATTAAAATAATATATTACCATACCATGTTTATAACTAGGACATGAATTTAGCAAAACCTTCCCACCAAGTTTTTAGATTGCCCTCCATCCCAGTTACAATGAAGACAAATAAGAAAAACACTTCATACTTTTAAAAATTGTTGTAAATCACAAAACAAGAGTTTTTGTGTATACAGATTGAAATCTAGTGTATCTAAAGTTAAAAGTGTGAAATTTTAAAATATTTATTTGTTATTAAATTTAAACTAATGCATGTTAACATCAGAATGACAATGTCATCCTACATTTAGTAGCCTATGGAAAATTCCACAGTATAACTATGAAAGAATGAGAATTTAAAAAGACAACTAATGTCTTATAAGCATTATAGAAATAATTTCAACCTTGCAGACCCCATTAAAATGTCTTGGTTACCTGGAGATCCTCTGAGCCCACATTTCGATTAACACAAAGCAACTACAGATTAACATTCAAAATGTCAACAATCCCAGCTAAAATTAAACCTTAAATAGGCACCAAATAAAATGAATTTATATGGATTCCTAATCTCAGCATCCTGAAGAAACCTATCAGGTCTCTATCCGGATCATGTTTTTTAATGCATAAAATAAAATACAGGCGATTATGAAGAAAACTGCTAATATTACAAAGCACTTCTGTGCAGAGGCCTGGGTTAGGGCCCTTGAATGCCTTATTCCTCATTTAGAAGTGTTTTAAGACCTCTCTGTGTAAATGGTGACCTACCCCCAACAAATCTCCATCATAATCTTGCAGTCCCACCTCCATCTGCCAAAGTCTTATTCACAACACCTTAACCTGCTTCATCTAAAGATCAATAGTGATTGCCTGCTCAAGTCCTACCTACTCTTTCATATCTATTGCCTCATTTGTACTTCATGGTAAAATATTTCATTGCCTTTTTTTGCAGTTAAGGTATTTTTTTTAATTTTTTATTAGTTGCTCAAAACATTACAATGAACTTGACATATCATACATTTGATTTAAATGGGGTACGTAATCTTAATCTAAAATGGTCAATTCCTTGAATTTTGGAACTATGTGTCTCTTATAGCCCCCATATTTTCTTATGCAATATATTCAATAGCACTTTGTGGTGGTTGACTGAATGACAGAATAAATAAACATTTTCTTAATTGGACACTTGGACTTATTTGTATCTAATGTAATCTTTTTCTTTACAGGTCTTGGCCACCTGTAATATTGAACAGTCTTTTTTCAATGACTGGTTCACAGGACATCTGAACTTCCAAATCGAACACCAGTGAGTACTAGCAATAATTCATGAATATGCAAGGGTATTCACTTTTATAACACCCCAAAATGCAGTCCAGAGTCCTTCAACTGAAAGTCTCAGCAGGAAAAAAAATTAACTAGTATTTTCTGAAGGCTGCCAGTTTCTGTTAGCTTCAATGGTAAGAGAAGGAGAGAAGAAAGGAAGGAAGACGATATAACAATCATGAGAAAATGGAATGGAGTCTCAGGTGTCAGTAATTTAGTTTTCACATACATTCATTCTTAGAAATTGGTGATTGTGTGTGTGTGTGTTTATGTGTGTGTGTGTGTGTGTGTGTGTGTGTGTGTGTACACGTTTCGTTTGCTGGTAAAACCAAAAAACAAAATAAATCATACCACTTGAGTAAACAAGTTGTATTGAAATGTAATCACAATTTAATTTAAATATCTATCTATGTTGAACCAAATTTACAATAACCAACAATGAATTCTAGTCCCTTATGTGATTTCCAAATGGTATATGGCAATACTTTACCAAAGAGTTAGTTAGGTGGACAAACACTAAAGAAAGATAAAATGATAATACCTGGAGGGTTGATCTCCCCAGAATAGTCAGGGAAGACATTTTCCGTATCTTCTTTATATAAGCCAGATGCAGAGAAGAAAAGAGATCTTATACCTGTTCATGTGATTTTATCATCCTTTCTTTTACAGTAGTCTTTAAAAATCTTAGCAAAACAAGAAAGGGTTATTGTTCATATTTCCTCAAAGAGGAGGTTAAAATCCAAGAAAGTTACTGACTGAAGAGTGAAAACCTTGGATAAGACCCAGATTTCCTAACTTCTTATTTCTGTCTTAAAACCCTTCCCCATGTACTATGACTAGACCTTAGTGAATACTCACCTATTCATGGGGTAGAAATTAGATGGATAGAGAGAGACAGACATAGAGACAGGGGGTGAGAGAGTTCTTCAGCTCTCCTAAGTAGTTCAAAATGATAGCCCCAAAATAACCATATTTGATGGAGCTAATATTCCTTCTGTTAGCATTTCCCAAACATTGCCACCCACATGGCTCTGGCTCACAGAGGTGTTAAGAGATGAGAGCGTCTTGGCAAGAGTGCTTGAACTTCCCAGAAGTATTGAGCAAGGTCAAGGTTGGGTCTACATTGCTAATAGAATTGTATTTGGTAATACAGGAAAGAAAAATCCTTTGGTTTTCTCTACACGCTTAAGCTTCATGTCTCCTGTCTCTTTCCCTAGTCTGTTCCCCACAATGCCACGCCATAACTATCACAAAGTGGCACCTCTGGTGAGGTCACTGTGCACCAAGCATGGATTGCAGTATGTGAATAAGCCCATGTTGAAGGCATTTGGAGATATCATCAGGTAATAACATCACTTCTCTTGGCTCATACCTCTCATTTCCCCCTCACTGCCAGTCCCCAGACTGTTCACTAGCTCATGAATCACTATCTACCCAACATCCATTTACTAAGGAACACCTGTGAGTCCAGCACTAATACCAGAGTCTGCATGGAACAAAAACTACAGCAATAATATGTCTCACCATCCTACTCTATTTCAGGCTTCTTGAAACCAAGGCTTCATATCATTTGTCTTTGCATCTTCCCTAGAGCTTTGTGCATGCTTTCAAATTTGGGTGGTAGGAGGGACTCTGAGATCTTTTGGTCCACTACTGCCAACTCAGATGCCTGCCAGCTCTACTGGGACACTATGTGCAAAACAGATGAGTGACATGCCCTGAGTAGTGAAACTAGAGGAACTAAACATTCATGCTAATCCTGAGCCCTTTACAGAGTTTCCTACAATGCTGGGCAAATCAACAGCCAATGGTCAGTGTTTAGTAACTTTTTCTTTTAAAATTGGGTGGTGGGGGGAAGTACTTTGAAGAAGGCCAACAATGCCAGGCCTGTTCCTCATTAAAAAACTAGGTCTCATCTGATCCCTATCTACTGCCCCAGCTCAGACTTTCTACAATTCCTTCTTCCCTCTCTGACCCCCACATATCTGGTAAATTGTTGCCAAATTCCCTGCCTCTGGCCCTCTAGTCCCTTTGTCACTTTTAATTTCCACCTGGAATGTTCTTTCAAATAATCACCTCCTCTCATAAGGCCCTGTCAATCCCCACTCATGCTCCAAGGCTCATCACTATTTCCTTTTCCTCATGTTGGTCTTCACAGATCTTCAAGACTAAACCCACCAGGTGCTTTTATAGCACCTAATTCTCCTCATTGACGATCTTTATCCCAACCATGATCAAGAAACTTATTGGATGATAAATTATTTAATGCATGTCTCCTAAGCTGGACCAGGAACTACATGTAGACAGTACTCACTCCTCACCATTGCTATAGACCCAGAGTCTAGAAAAGTATGTTCCTCGTTAAAAACCAGGATAGATAGAGACATTGGTATATAAGTGTATGGGAACACAGAATAAAATGAAAACAAAATTCAAATCTTTCCCATAAAGGAAAAGTGGAATCACCTGCTAAAAATAACTCAGTAGTTTGTTTACCTCTTCCCTAGTCAACAGAGAATGACATTTATCAGATATAGCTGCAAATAACATTACCCTGAACCACACAGAGGAACTCAATGTTGCATGGAGAAGCTCCTTTTCATTACAGTCTTACCTCCTGATTTTTTTCCCTCCTTCCACACAGGGCCTTGAAGAAATCTGCAGCCCTCTGGATGGATGCTTACTATGAATGATGCAGAACCCTTCTTTTGATTGTGTCTCTGAAGTGGGTTGGTGAATGTGCAAGAGTTCTTCCCTGCTTATCTGGGAACTGACTAGCACCATTGGGATACCTGGGTGTGCCAGGAACGTGAATCCCAAGGATGTACCTTGACTCCTTCCCTGAAGGTCTTCTCTGGAAACAGGAAGCAGAAGAAACAAGATGACTTTGGCCACAGGAGCAAATTTTTTTAATTAGGATCTTGAAATTAGTCCTACCAATAGACCTTACTCAGATCATCTCAGTCAAGGGATGTAAATACAGGAATAGGTAAAAGTTTCACAAATGAACTGGCCAAAGGAGAGACATCTGATGAAGTACTTTAGAAAAAGGTGCAATTGCTCTTAGAAGGAAACCACTTATTTAAGAAGTCTGTTGAAGCACAGATTTTTGCTTGTTTCTTTTCAAGTATGTGAACTCCTTTTTCTTTAAAAATTGATCAAAATCAACATTAAAATATCTTTCAGTATTCACTTTAGACTTTCAATCTTGCATCCATCTATGTGTATACATACATCGTGTTTCCATATGGAGAAATTAGAATTTCCATAGGATCCCTTACAGGAACTTTCAATCTCCAGCCTAATAGCAACTGACAAACAGCTCTTTGTTTAAAGGTGTCTTATAATTGGCTGAAAAAATAGACTGTCCCTTAAGTGCAAAATGGGGTTGCATCCTCCCTCATCACCAGAGCAGAACTACTGTGCACTCTTAGTGGGTCACCCAGATGAAAGAAAGAGCTATGTCAAAGCATTTTGGTTTGGCACCAAATTAAATGTATCTTAAGAGAGTTTTCCCTGAGAGAGAGTTTCAGTGCTAGAGAAACGAGTGGACACACTCAGTTCACAACGGTGTCTGGAGTCTGTGCTTTTGTTCAGCTATCCACAAGGATATGACCTTAGCTGCAGGGAGGGAAAGTATGATCACACAACTTCCTTCCCCTGCTCAAAAAAAAAAAATCTGCATTATTGGTTTATCTGTTGTCTGAAATTCTACTGGTAAGCATTCACCCCTCCAAACCATGTAAATAAGGTTTTGGTTGTTTGTTTCTTAATTAAATCCCTAGTGACAATAACATAAAAAAATCCTGCACAGCTCCTAGGGATGAAGACATACATAGCTAAGAAAATAAGAAATGGCCACCTGGGAGCAACAAACGTTGAAAGGGTCATAATATCAAATAGGGAAGTTGGGCAGGGGATGAAAAGAATAAAAGGCTCTCTTGACCTCATGATTCTTCCTAACGGTCCTATCAGATCTACGAATAATTTCTCTTGCCTGAACTCAGGGTTGCAGGAGGAGGTGGGGTCCATGGCTGGCTTTCTCTCTCTTACCTGGTCCAGTTCCCAGAGATTCTCAAGCACTGCCTGTTCTCCTGGTACTGGAAACAGCAATCAGACCTCTCCTAGGAAAAACTTGATTACCTCAGAAGAATTTTCCACTCAGTGTCAAAATTAGTCCACTTTCTTGTACTCAGAGTTAGTCACCATGCAATTCTAGAAAAATCTGGGAGATATAGATAGATTAGTTCAAAAACCAAAAAAAAAAAAAATCAGTTCAAAAAAAAAAGGTGCTCAGTTAGCTAGTCCTTGGCTTCTTTGATTACAATTTTTTTTCACCTTACTCTTTATTGGTTTGTTCAGATTTTCTATTTCTTCTTGATTCTCACTTGGTAGATGGCATATTTCTAGGAAGTTATCCATTTCTTATAGGTTGTCCAATTTGTTGGTACAAAATAGTCGTGATCGCTTATGATCCTTTGGATTTCTATGGTTTAAAAAAGATACAAACAAAACAGTGTCCTAAGGATTCACAAACACAGAGCAAGCCATGCTTGAAAAGGGAACCCAGAGAATTATAAACACAACATCGAGTGTTTATAATTAATAAGAAAAATAAGACGGTAGGTAAGAAAGAAGGTAAGTGGCAGCTTGACCAGCTAAGATGGAGTGAAGGTAGTGGGGGTGATAGAGTGGTTCAGACACTGGACTCAGAAGCAGACTGTGACCCAAGGGAATGAGAAGACTTGAAAGAAGCCAGTGGGACTGAAACAGAGGGAGCAAGGGCTAGAATGCTCTACAAGGTTTGACAGGATGCATAGGGCCACTTAGAGTTTGTCTTCACTCCAAGAACCATGAGCATCCATTGAGTTTCAGTTGGGGCTTAAATATAATTCTCAGAAGTTATTTAGAGACTCTGGATCCTGACTGATTAATTGAGCTTCGTTAATCCCATTGAACAGAGAAGCTTATGGTAAGAAAGGCAAACATAAAATGGCCTGAGAAAACATTCACCTAAATTCTACCTTAGTGCTCGGTGGTCTGGGAAGTTTGAAGGCAACCAGCTTTGGTTCTCAACCTCTGTTGGGCGTATTGAAAGAGCAATAAAAATACAGTTAGTACTTCACTAAGTGCACATGACTGTCATCACAGATGAGAGAGAAAAATTAGTAGAGATTGTGAATTCAGAAAAAATGATGATTTTTATTGATTAGTCACCTACTATGCAAATTAAAATTTACTCCATAACTACACACCTTTTGGTGTTCTCTTAATGCAAGATTTTTCTGATTACAAAAATATGTTAATGTAATTCCTTCCAATTAGACACACATAAATTTTATCAAATATATGAGAAGCGCTTCTATATTCTTATTTAATTCAGCATCATGTCGTCAAGGTTAATTCATGTTATACATATTGCAGGATTTCCTGCTTTCCTGAGGTTGAATACTATTCTATGTACATACTATATTTTTATCCATTCATCTACTGATGAACGTTGTTTCCATGTCTTGCTTATTATGAATACTGCTACAATGAAGATGGAAATGCTTAATGACTCCTTTAAGATGTTAATTTCAGTGACAAAACTGGATGACCACATGTACTAGATGGAATCTAGATCACTACCTCTCACCCTCTACAAAAACTCAACTCAAAATGGATCAAAGACAATGTAAACCTGAAACTACGAAAGTACTAGAGGAAAATTTAGGAGAAATATTTCCACATATTAGCTCCACCCTTCATCAACATGATTTCATCTAATCCTCATAACAGCCTCGAGGTGCAGGTGCTAAAATTAACTTCACTATGTGGATGAAAATCCTAAAGGAGGCTGAAAATTTTCCCAGATTTCACAGGTAGGAACTGGTGGAGGAGGATTTCATTCCTAGGAATACCTGACTCCCTAGTCAATGCCCAATAATTCCCATGCCAGGAAATCCAAAGTAAAGGGAAATCAAGTGGCATTACAAGACATCAGCAATTGGCATTTTGGGGAATATGTCTTATAGTTTCTCAGGAGCCGATGGAATGGACATGATGGCAGTGAACCCTCCACACCAGGGTGTTACACCTTAACAGGTGCCTGGGGAAAGGAACACAGGAGAAGCATGCAATAGACATAAGAAAGCGTCCTTAGTGACCAACATCTACTCACTAATCCTTAAAGAGTACCCTTCATGTGGAGAGACTCAAACTTAGATTTAATCTTTCAGAAGAGACAGACACTGTATTAAATATGGAAGGACAGAATGGATAATGGATTTAAGATTGTGCAATTGCATAGCATGAATTCAAACTAGGGAAAATTCCTATTCCCCAGATTGTATTTGCATAACTTTCACCAATACCCTGTTCCCTCTAAAGTTTCTTCCTTCTTGACAAAATTAAGCAATAATAATTAGGCAATGATAATTTGCCTATGTTTTCAGTTGGGCACGAAGTAAAGGAAATTGAATTAGAAGTCAGAAACCTAGATTCTAATTTCAACTCATTATCTCTGTACCTTTCAATGAACTTGGGTCAGGTCACTTGCATACTTCATATCTCAGTCTCCACAAATATAAAATAGGTGTAGTGCATAATGTTACTGGCCTATATGAAATCATAGAACAACCAAATGAAGTAAAGCAGAATGATTTAATTAGTGGGGAACACCCATTCTTTTGATGATGATGATGATAATGATGATGATGATGATAGTGATGATGATGATGAGTAGGATTTTTCCCATTCCAGACCCACTAAAATTAAAAAAAAAAATCATGGAGTCACATCGATCCACAGGATGGAAATATACTGCATCATTTCAAGAATGACAAGGGCTTCTTTCCCTAGGTGAGAGGTTTATGAGTCACAAAAAAAGCAAATAATTTCTCCTGTTGCAATAAGTAACACCTATGAGTCACCTTCCACTCCTGAATGCACTAAATAATCTGGCATCAGCAGCCAGATCCCAAGCTGGAGGGGTAGTAGGCAGCCAAGTTTAGGTAGTAGTTACCTAAGCTTCTGGTTAACCATGTGAGCCTTGTTGTAGGAATTCTTACCAAATATAATTATATGATTTGTTGCTTAATCAGTATATAACAAAGGACTTCCTTGACTATTTCCTTGCTAATCATCCACTCTCCTGGGACAATCCTAGAACAACATAAAGTATAGGAACTTGAACTTAAATGCTACTGAAAGAAAGAATGCACCCACATGTGTTTTCTTTTCCAACATTGTTTACAAAAATTTGCAAACAGATGGAAATTTTGAAAGAATTTTAGAGTGAACATCCATTAGCTGTCACTTGATTCCAAAATCAATATTTTAGTAAAGTTGCTTCATCCGGTATCTACTTACATATTCAACTTTAGGGTTTGGATGTGATGTGTCCCCCAAAAGCTCATGTATGAGACAATGCAATAACATTCAGAAGTGAAATGATTGGGTTATGAGAGCCTTATGATTGGGTTATGATGGGGATTAACTGAGTGGTAACCGAAGGTGGGTAGGATGTGGCTGGAAGAGGTGGATCATTGGGGGCATGCCTTTGGGGTATATATTTGTTATTTGGGGAGTAGAGAGATGTCTCTCTTTGCTTCCTGATCATTATGTGAGCTTCTTCTCTCCTCCACACCATTTCCACCATGATGTTGTGTCTCACCTCAAACCCCAAGGAACAGAGCCAGCTGTCTAAGGACTGAGATTTCTGAAACTGGGAGCCCCCAAATAAACTTTTCCTACTCTAAAATTGTTCCTGTCAGGTCTTTAAGTCACAGAAATTAAAAAGCTGTCCAAAACGCCATCTTTCAAACTATCCATTAATCTATTAGATTTTGCTATCTACTAAAAGTAAATTTTTAGAGGTTTAATTTTAAAAATAAACCTCAAATTATACAGATAATGAAGTACATTTCTCATCTTTAATAGACTTTGTGAAATTGTGTAGCTGCTTTACCTCAAGGAAATATAATTTGGTTACCTTTTCTGAAAAATCAGTTACAAGAACAAACATATCTAACTATTCATCTCTCTATGAACATGTATACATATGCACACACACAAACACACATATATATGCCTTTTGTACTTTTTTATTTATGCATGTCTTTCATTTTATTTATTTATTTTTAATATTTTTGTAGTTGTAGATGGACAGAATGCCTTTATTTTATTTATTTTTATGTGGTGCTAAGGATCAAACCCAGTGCCTCCCACATGCAAGACAAGTGCTCTGCCACTGAGCTACAGCCCCAGCCCCATGTCTTTCATTTTATATTCATCATTCTCTTTCATTTTGGAAATGTTTTTTGAGGACCTACCATGTGTCAGGCATTGGACCAGGTGATATGAACTAGAGAGGCAGAAAACTCTAGTAGCTTTTACTCTAGTGGAGAAGGATGTCTGATGACAAACAAATGGAAGAAAATCTAAGATTATTGTATATCAATGAATAAACAAGGTGATATGAAAATGATGATTAGCAGGGAAGTTTAGGAAGTCAGCAAAAGGTAAATCTGAAGAAAACATTGAAGGAGCCTGTCATGATTTCCTGATGAAAAGAAGCATCAGAGGCAAGTGCAAAGTCCCTGAGTTAGGAACCAGAGTGGGAGGCCTGTGTGACTGTGGGATGGTGTGCAAGGTCATTTCCTCCAGTCACTGAAACTTCATGTATTCATGAGAGCAATGCATCTTGGCTACTCAACAGCATTCACAATGATTTTCTGTTACTTGTACTTGCATAGTTTTCTCTGGGAAGAATTCCAGAGGAATTCCAACCAGGTGAATTCTCTCTTTTATAAGCTCTTGTGTCCTGTGCTCCTGACTGATGTAATTGATCTCTGCCTGCCCCACCCACCTGACTGAAAACTTCAGGAGAGTTGTGACAAGCCCCTGCTACTTGACATTACCAGCCTCAGCCCATTGTGTAGCATACAGTGTTCCATCCGTGTTTTAACGGTTAGTTAGAGCGGTGGTAGATCAGCCAGAAAGTAAAATTGAGCTCATATTGAAAAAAATTCTAAAATGCTAGGCTGTGCTTGGCTTAGAAGAACACATGGTTCCACATGGAAGAACACGAAGGGACCTCCCATGAGATCTCCGTGGGCGGTGTCATCAGAATCAAGTGAAAAAGGCCTTTGAGCCGGGAAGTGTCATGATTGGAATCGGGCTCTAGAGAGACCCATCTTGAAGCCACAAGATACTGATACAAATATAAACTGAAAAAGAATAAATAGGGGCATTTTGTGGACCCTGGATCCATAGAAGATGGTAAGGAATTAAACACTTGGGGAAATGTAAAGAGAATTGGAAGATTAGATTGTTAGTTTTCTATTAACCAAGGAAGCAAAAGTAGGAGATGAAAAAAAAAAACCAAAGAGTTTCTTCTCAATACATTCAGTTAATGGTATGAAAAGAAAACCTAAGTGAAGATAACTAGGAAGTAATTGGAGAAAAAGTTCTCTGGACCTTGGAAGGGGAGTAAGGACAAAATCTACCAACTTGGATGCAATGTCCAAAGAACTCACCAAGAAAAAGAGGAAAGAAGAAGATTTGATATGAAAAAGAAACTTAAGGATATTTTTCTGTGTCTGGAGCCATAACTCAGTGGTAGAGCACTTTAACCAAGTAACCCAGAGGCCCTTGGTTTAATGCCCAGCACTGAAAAAAGAAGAAGGAGGAGGAGGAGGAGAAGGGGAAGAAGAAGAAAAAAAAGAGGAGGAGGAAGAAGTAGGAGGAGGAAAAGAAGAAATTTTTGCTTCAGGGAGGAGGAGGATAGAAAAAGGGTCCACAAAGATAAAGAAAATGAACTGGGATCTAGCAAGAAATATAAGAATCGGATGCAGAAAATGAGAGAGGTGATAAATAAAGAAAATGCTGAGAGATAAACCATTTAAAGTCATATTTGACTAACACAATTCATTTTGGGAAATTTGAATAGGGTTTCTATCAAGATATCTAGGCCGAGAAATGTGTACTGCACATGTTGCCATTATTCTGTAAAAATCATTCATTTGTTCATGTTTGGAAGTTTGTTGTCATTTTTGAAAGCACAGATGAGAATACTATATTTGCAGAGCATCAAACCTTCTTCTAAAATGGCACAAACATAATATTGTAGAGTTTATATGAAACACCAGGGTAAATGGAAGAGGATACTCACCCCCACCCTGATAATCAGTCTGGGGTCTGCACTGCCCAGTTGACCCAGCTCACCTCAAAGATGAGAGGAGTGGTACAGCAGCATATCAGATGTCCCTGCATACTGGCTACAAACCTGTGGTCTGCACACCACTGCAAGGGCACACGTGTCTGGATTTCAATGATATGTCTATGAATATTCAGGAGTTTACATATGTATCAGTAATTAAAATATTGAATCAGTACCATGTTGGCTGGTAAATAGCCACTACCCAGAGTTCCATAATTCCTGCTCCCCTGATAACATGACCTTCTGCCAGGATACCCTCCACCTCAATCTTCCCAAGAATTAGGGTGGGTGTAATTTTCCATACCTTTTAGGCCCTATTCAAAGTACTAGAAAACAGCTTGTTTACAAAAGACAAATATCCCATCTAAAATCTAATTTAAGCTCCAGGTCTTGGATGATTAGAGCTTGACTGTTTCAACATAACCTACAAAACCTCCTAATTAAAGGCAAAAAAACAAAACTGCAGAATGTCAAAACACAGTGAGAAAAACAATAAATAATCTTTTTTCCCCTCTCTCATGATAAAGCACTCCAAAAATTCCTGGTAATTGCTTCATAGAATTCAACTCTGTGTTCAGTAAGACCAAAAATATGCCTGTGTATACAGAATTTTTTAAAACCTGCAATTTGGATCCTCTGCCCAGTCAATTGAGAAGTATTTTACAGAAGAGATCTGGGTTCCTTCTTTTTGTGACAAACCCAAACATTTGACTCAAGCCAAGGAAATCTTTGTTCTGACATCTGCTTTCATGGTGAAGAACCAAGCAGGGAGGAAGAGAGAAGAAGGCTAGGCTGCCATACACCACCTGGAAAGTTAGTAGCCATGGGGGTTCAGTGACCATAACCCTGTAGGTGGCTTCTTCTCTTAGTAGTTACAGTTAGTTGATGCTCCTGAATCATTGTGTGACCACATATTTGCTGCTTCTTCTCCAGAGATCACCTCCTTTATCCATAGATGATGAAAGACATACAAAGGATTATTTTAAACTTCAAAACATGGAAGTGTTGGTACGATGGCTGCATCTCCCTGGACAGTCCAGACATTTGTATGTGGAGATCCTTTTTATTTTTTAGCTATATCCTATAAAAGGAAGTCCTCTAGTGTTCATTCCAATTTAGGCACAAACTCCTGTGCCCTCCCCCACTGCTATAGTCTGAAAGGTATTGAAATTTTAACCCCGAATGCAACAGTGTTTAGAGGTGTGGCCTCTGGGGAGGTGTTTAGGTCACAAGAGCTCCATCCTTGTGAATGGATTAACACAATGATAAATAGGGTTTAAGGGAGTGAGTTTTCCTCTCTTCTGCTCCCACCAGTGTTCCTCCCCAGTGAAAGACACAGTGCTCAAGTACTACCTTAAAAAACAGACTGGGGCCTTGCCAGAGGTCAAACCTGGATCTTGAACTTTCCAGCCTCCAACATTGGGAGAAATAAACTCCCATTCTTCATAAATTACCCAATTTCATGTGTCCTGTTATTACAAACAAAACAGATAAAGGCGTCAACCATGATTACCTATCATTTCCTAACCATTAACTTATTTTATTCCCTTATAATATTTAACACCGTCTTAAATTATTTAATGGTCCTCTTATCTCAGCAGAATATGAATTCCAACACGGAAACCTTGAAGAATGTTTGACAAATGAATTAAAATATCAGTATATGCTTGTCATTAAGAAGGGGAAATAAAAACAAAAACAAAATGAAGATGCATCAAAAATAATGATGGCAAAAAGTAAAGTCCTTAACAGCACTGAAAAAAAATGCAATGTCATTTTACAGAATGAGTAAGCACTGGAGGCAATGCTTTCTCATGCTCTAAGTTAAATGAGGAACTTATATAGGAAAACACCTAAGTTTTCATCTAGGTGTAATAGTCTAATAGGTCTCATAAACAGATGGGTTATCTTGCACCAATATGTCTGGGATGCCTTCAATAGGCCTTCAACTTTTTATTAATAGCTTTAATAGTATTTCACACGTCTTCCCTACCAGAATGTAAACTTCTTGAGACTCAAGCACTGTCTTATATATTTATTTGTTCATTTTTGTGTTATTGGCAATCAAACCCAAGGCTTCGCACATGCTAGCCAAGTGCTCTACCTACTGAGCCACACCTTCAGCTCTCTCTTGCTCAATGCCAAATCCTCAGTGTGGTGAGGGGTTGGGATTAAGTCAGGTGCTCCATAAACAGCTGCTGAATGACTGAATTATAGAGACTCTTCCACCTTTTGTAACAAAATTTGTTGGCCATGTAGAAATCATGAGGCATCCATCATTTTGGATAGCAGAAAACTCATCAAAGTGTATAAATGGCCCTGTGTCATCTTTCTCGGTTTGTGGAACTGCTTAAACATTCATGAAATTATTATTAGCTCAAGAAATCCCATCAAAAAATGTTTCAGGAATTGAGAGCCAAATCCTAATGGCAGATCACACAAAGAAGGTGAGCAAATGTGTCAGAGCCCGGTCCCTGGGAAAATCTCCCTTGCTATATATAATAGGATGAAATGGTAATGAACAAGTGGATATATCAGGGAAAAGGATGGATTTGTCTCACTTGCATTGACTCAATGAAAAATATAGATTATCTGAAATGATGGCTCCTAGAGACCAGCTACCCCTCCTCTCTCAAAGCCATTGGACTTACTGCAGAGCACCCACTCACACCTGTGGGAGGCTGACAAGAGCTGAGCCACTCAACCTGATGAATCCATTTGTCTTCCCCAGGTTGTTTAAGCAGAGGGTTCAAGGGGATAAAGCTTTGCCTTTGCAACAGGCTGCCTGAGTCACCATGCTGCAGAGGTGTGTTCCGTGGGAATGTTCATTCCACTGAGGAATTCTTTAAAGGGCCAGCAGAACCCAGGCTTTGACTCCATCAGCAGCTTTTCACCATTTTCAGATTTTGAGGAAGTCCCTTTCAAAGTTTTCTGTAAAATATTTCATGTTTCTACTATAGTGACGCTTGGGTTTCTTGGTGGTGGTGATAGTTGTGTGTTGGGGGGTGGGGGTTGTTATGTCCTATCTGATTTTCCTGAACTTTATTTCAACCTACTCCTTCCTTCTCCATCACAATTAAATGGCACCACTAGCCACACAATTGGTTGGAACAAGAATCTAAGAGTCCATTTTTATTTTTTTTCACTTCCTAAATTCAATCCAAAGTAATTATTATAAATTATTCTTTTTCAAAGCAGTTAAATTAAATTCCATTCTATTTCATGTATTACACACTAGCTGAAGCTGCTGTTAAATCTCATCAAGGGTTTCCCTTGTTTACATTCTGTTTGCTATAGCCACTAAAACATGAATTCCATGAAAGTTGTATCCATATATTCCTGTTTGCCTGTCTCTTCACAATGCCTAAAGTGGTCCCTGGTACACAGTTGGCATATCTGCTGTATTAATATTGGACACTGTTGAAACAACAGAACATCTAACATCAAATCACTGAATTTATGTTTTTCTCAGGGACACTGCATATAAAAACTTTTAGTGCAGTGCCTTGAAATGGAAAGCTCTTATAAACATTCTTATTGATGTGTGATTGTAGCAGTTATCACCTGAAATTCTTAAAAATAGAGTTAAAATATTTCATAACAAAGAAAAATAAGTATCTGAGGTGATGGATATGTTAAATACCCTGATTTAATTTTTCTAGATGTATACATGTATCATAACATTTCTTTTTTATCAATTTTGTTTTTTATTGATTCTTTTTAGTTATACATGACAGTAGAATCCATTTTGATAAAATAATACAAGCATGAAATATATGTTATTCTAATTAAGACTCCATTCTTGTGAGTGTACATGATGGTGGGATTCATTAGGTATTTCCATATATACACATAAGTTAATATTTTAGATTCATTCTACTGTCTTTTACCATTCTTATCCCCTCTTCCTTCCCTTCATTCCCCTTTGTCTAACCCACTGAATTCCCTTTTTCTCCCCTTTCCTTTTTTGTGGTTTAGCTTCCATATGAAAACTAAACATTTCACCTTTGATTTGGGGGATTGGCTTATTTTACTCAGTAGGATAGTCTCCAGAACCGTTCATTTACTGGCAAATGTCATAAAGTCATTCTTCTTTATGGTTCAGTCATATTCCATAGTGTGTATACCAATTTTCTTTATTTATTCATCTATTGAAGAGTACCTAGATTGGCTCCATAGCTTAGAAATTGTGAATTAAGCACAATAAACATTGATGTGGCTATATCACTGTTGTGTGCTGATTTTAAGTCCTTGGGATATATGTCGAGGATTGGGATAACTGGATCAAATGGTGGTTTGATTCCTGTTTTGTGAGGAATCTCCATATTACTTTCCAGAGTGGTTGTACCAATTTGCAGTCCCACCAACAATGTATGAAACATTCCCCTTTCCCCACATCCTTGCCAATATATGTTGCTACTTACATTCTTGATAGTTGCCATTCTGACTGGAGTGACATGAAATCTCAATGTAGTTTTGATTTTCATTTCTCTAATTGCTAGAGAGATTGAACATTTTTTCATATATTTGTTGATCATTTGTATTTCTTCTTTTGAGAAGGGTCTGTTCAGTTCTTTTGCCCATTTGTTAATTGAGGTTTTTTATGTCATCGTAACCAAAAAAAATTTACATATATAATAATTTGTCAATTTTTAAAACAATAAAATATGTATAGGAGAAAAAAGAGGGACTGTGAAGAATAATTGACCAAGATATATTGGGGTAGTGGATGGCAATGAAACAACATAATCAATGCTGATTACCACTAACAAATTTAGCTTGGATTGTCCTAATAATACAAGCAGTTTGTCAATAAAAGAGCAACTACAATGATGTCTTCTGTTTGGTAGGTGTTTTGGCAATGGATTTAAATGCATTGAACTACTCAGCAAGCATGGACTGAATAACCGAATGCATGATGAAGTCCTTAAATGCATGAAATTCTGTAGCTGGAGAATACAATAAATAAAATGAAGGCTACAATGAGTGCCAAGTGTAGGCTTCAGCAAGCAGAATGAAGAAGCCATGAACTCAAAGACAAGTCATTTGAAATTACATCGTCAGAAGGGAAAGCAAAAAAAAAAAAAAGAAAGAAAGAAAAAGAAAAGGAATCAAGAAAGTTTATGGGGGTTGGGAAATATTGCATGGATTATGTAAGGTTCAGGAGAAGAGACAGAAATAAAGGAAAAAAGATTATTTGGAAAAATAAAGACTGAAGACTTCCCAAGTCTGGGGAGAGATTCATGCATCCAGGTAAATAAAGTTCCGAATTCTCAAATTTGGATATTCAACCCAAATAGGGCTTCACCATGATATTATAAACAAACCGTCAGAAATCAAAGAAAAGGAAATTTTTGACAGCAGAAAGACAAAAGAGGTCTATCATATATAAGAGAATTTTCCTAAGACTTTTAGCAGTTTCTCAGCAGAAACTTTACAGGGCAGAAGACAGTGGGCTGATATATGCAAAGTGATAAAAAAAAATTGTCATGTAAGAATATATTACCTGACAAACCTGCTCTTCAGAAATGAAGGAGAGATAAAGACTTTCCCAGATCAAAAATAGCTTAGAGTTTATCACCACTAGACTTGTCTTACAAGAAATGTTAAAGAGATTTATTCAAGCAGAAAAAAAGAGGATAACTAATATGAAAACGTGTAGTTATAAAACTGGTAGAGTAAGTACATAATACTACAATGGTAGTGGATAAATCACTTTCAATGCCAGTATAAAGATTGAAAGTGACTATAACTACAGTAACTTAATGGATACACAATGTATGAAGATTTAAATTGTGGTAGAACTTTTAAAGTGCAGTTTTTCAGGAAATTAAAGTTATTATCAGCCAATATTATTATAACATAGGGCTTTCTATAAGCTTCAAGAAATGACAAAGCAAAAACCTGCAGTAGACACACAGAAGGTAAAGAAAGAATAAGTCAAAGCACATGACTATAGGAAATGATCAAGTAACAAAGAAAAACAGAAAAAGAACAAGGAAACAGAAAACAGTTACAAAATAATTGAACAAAGTTGCAATAGTAAAGCCTTTTGCATCAATGAGTACTTTAAATATAAATGAATTAACTTCTCCAATCAAAGATATTGCCCTAATTAACAAAAAAGGCCCAACAACAGACTCCCTACAAAAACACATTTCAGCTTTCAGGACACATGTAAACTGACACCTCTTTCAGGCACAAGCAGGTGCTCTGCAGTAAATCCAGTGGCTTTGAGAGAGCAGGAGTAGCTGGTCTCTAGGAGACTTCATTTCATAACAAGGCATGGACTACAAATGAAAACCTATAAAGAACAAGTGGCTATATTTATCTGATGAAACAGATTTTAGGTCGAATGCTGCAACAAGGCAAAGAGGTATTTTTAAATAGGAATAAAGATGTCAATGCATCAAAATGCTATAACAAGTTAAATATATATGCACCCAACAATGGAGCACTGAAACATATAAAGCAAATTTTAATAAATCTTAGGGCCTATAATCATTAATCAGCACAGAAATGCAAATTGAATCACTATGAGATATTACCTCATACCTGTTATAATGAATACTATGAAAAATAAATGATGCTATATTTGTTTGTGAGGATGAAGACAAAAAGGAATCTTGGCATAAGGATTAGAATGGCTTAATGGTTACTAGTGGTCTTGGCACAGTCATTATGGAAAACAATATGGAGTTTCCTCAAAAATGTAAAAAGAGAGCTGCAATATGATCCAGCAAATCTCATTCCTAGGCATGTGGAGAGTGGTGATTTGAATCATGGTCTGAGTTTCTTTGTGGCTGCATTTGCACTGGCAACTACCTGTGCAAAGTTGCAGGTCAAGATGGCCCAGTTGCTATGGTGACACCAGCCAGAGGAGGCTCCCTGCAAAGACATGCAGCAGTTTTCAGTAAGGATCTTGAGTTCAAGCACCAAATCTCCAGAACGAGAATTCTGAACATAACAAGATAACTCTAATGTCTCACCAGTCCTGCATCCTTCAGATTGCCTGATTTGCTGAAACTTTCCCACAAATAGCCTTTTGATAAAATCTATATAATAAATGTGCTGAGCTAGCTCCGGGTCAGTCAAACTCCATCAGAATTTGGCTGCCCTCCTGGCCCCACCTTTTTCTTTCTGTGTACGTCGGTTTGCCTTTTCTTCATCCTCCATTGCCCTTCATCCAGTATCTTTCCCTTAATTAATGGCAATGGCTGAGCAGAGATGAGAGGGCTGCAGCAGTTGGCACCTAAACTGGGACATGAGAGGCCCCAGCATGAGTATATATCTAAAAGAATTGGATTGAATATCTGAAAGAGAAATCTGCATCCCCATGCTCATTGAAGCACTATTCATAATAGCTGACACAACCTAAGTTTCTATGAATCAATAAAGAAAATGTCATATGTGTGTTTGTGCATATGTATATGTGTGTAAATGTATGTATAGTATTGGCATAAAGACATACAGTCCAATGGAATAGGATAGAAATGAATTCATGTAAACACAGTCAAAAATGTTTTGACTGGTGTTCAAAAATACTGCAAAAAGAACACAATGGGGAAAAGATAATCTCTTAAACAAATAATGTTGGGAAAACAACAAATAATGTTATTAAATAATGTCTCTTAAACAAATGTTGGAATGTCTACATGCCAAAAAAAGGAAATTTATAGCTTTATCCTATATCATCCACATAAAACAAATCCAAGTGGATTGCAGACTTAAACATAAGACCTGAATCCAAAAGTATTCAAGAAAATAATTCAGAAAAAGATGAAAAAAAGTTATTGACATTTATCTTAACAAAAATTTCATGGGTATAACACCCCAAACATCTGTAACAAAAGCAAAAAATACACAAATGGAATTACATCAGACTAAAAAACTTCTGCACAGCCAAAGAAATAATCAACAAAATAGAAAGCCAATGTACAGAATCAGGGAAAATAGTTGCAAACAAATCATACATGTGATAAGAGATCGATACCAAAATTCATAAAACACACTTAAAACCCAATAGCAAAAATACAAATATCCCAGTATTAAAAATGGCAGAGGACTTAAATAGACAACACCTTCAAAAAACACACACAAGGGGCTGGGGATGTGGCTCGAGCGATAGCGTGCTCGCCTGGCATGCGTGCGGCCCGGGTTCGATCCTCAGCACCACATACAAACAAAGATGTTGTGTCCGCCGAGAACTAAAAAACAAATATTAAAAATTCTCTCTCTCTCTCTCTCTCTCTCTCTCTCCTCTCTCACTCTCTCTTTAAAAACACACACACACACACACACAAATGACCAACAGGTATAAAAAATGATGTTCTGCATCACCAGTCATTAGGGAAATGCAGTCAAAATCACAATGAGATGCTTATCACACCAGTGAGGATGGCTACTATCCCTAAGTTAGTTAGTTAGATAATAATAGCTATATAATAATAGATATTATCTATAATAGATAGATAATAATAGATAGATATCAAGTGTGGGTGAAGATATTAAAAAGTGGGAAAACCCCAACACTGCCTATGATAATATAATGTTGTGCAGCCACTGTGTAATAGAGCAAAGTGTTTCTCACAAAATAAAAAGAGAACTACAATATGATCCAGAAACCCCAATTCAAATAAATTGAAAACAGCTTCCCAAAGAGATATATTCTTTCCTATATTTATTACAGTTATAATCATTATAAACATGTTATGGCAACAACCCAAATGTCTATCAACATATAGATGGACTTTATTTTATTTTTGCTTTTTACTAGAGCTTTAAAATTATACATAGTAGTTGGGTTCATCCTGACAAACTCCCACTTTTACCTGACCCTTTTACCTTCCATTCTCCCCCCGCTACCATTCTCCTTCCTCTACTCTGCTGGACTTTCCCTTATCTATTTATTTATATTTCATTGGTTCTATTTACTTATACTTAAAGGTGAAATTCCCTGTGGTATATTTATATGTGAATGTAACATGATTTTTAAGAATTCCTTCCACATTGCCTCCCCTTACCCATTCCTCCAATCTGCCTCTCAATCTTTTTCCTTTGCACTACTGATCCTCTCTATACACAGATGGACTTTAAAATTTAGTATCCAAAATAATCAGATACTATTCAAAGTTCAAACATATTGCCAATTGTTATGGAATTTTGTAACTAAAACAATTCTTTAACTTTTCATCAAGATTCCTATTTTTCTCCTTTTTTTATTCTGTCTGTTCAATTGTGAACTCAATGGTTCATGGACACTTATACATATTCATATCTGTTTCTTGTTCATAGGATTTTTGAAGGTAGTTATTTTTAATGGATCAGTATTTTGAGAACTAAAATGTTTGGTTAGAATATAAAAGTATTGATTATGTTTATTTATTTATTTATTTATTTGGCACCAGAGATTGAACTCAGGGTGTTTAATGACTGAGCCACATCTCCAGACCTTTTTAAAGTATTTTATCTAGAGACATAGTCTCAGTGAGTTGTTAACTGCCTCTCTAAGTTGCTACAGCTGGCTTTGAACTTGTAATCCTCCTACCTCAGGATCCCAAACTGCTGGGATTATAGGCATGCACCACTGCACCTGATTACTCTTTTATTTTTATTTTTTATTTTTCACATTTTTATTTTATGCATTTTTCTCTCATTTAACTGTTTTCCTTGATACATTTTCTTTCTTTTACTATTCTAACAGACAATCTTTATTGATCTCTCTTTCACTTTACCCTTATTTTTTTTACTTCTATTTTCTCTTCTCCTCCCTCACAATCATCAAATCTTATGTCATTTCTTTTCTATCTGGTTAATCAGCTGAAATTGTAAACCCTTATGTAAATTACTGTATTTACTGAAGGTAATAAATGATCATATCATTTCTGTTTATTGTGACAATTAACTTAGTAAATGCCAAAGCAAGAAGTATTTTTGTTTAATGCTGTAATTTATTTACATTGGTTGTTATTGTGTCTCCCCATAAACTCTGATGTACTGGAAACTTTCAGGAGGACCACAAGTCTACCGGGTATAAACTCTACTGCTTCACATCCACATTGTTAGATGGGTAGACACAGACAACATGAAAAAGCAAGAGAGCAAACCACCCCAAACAAACCAAAATAATTCAGTAATAGAATCCAGCAACACAGCAGTGAAAGAAATGACAGAGAATGAGTTTAGAATGTTCGTAGTTAAATTGACCTGAAAGGTAAAATATGATGTAAGGAGTGGCTTCAGGGAGAAAATATAGGAACAAAAGATCACTTCAATAAAGAGAGATTCTGAAAAACATCAAGCAGAAATACTTGAAGGAATAAAAAATTAAAAATTCATTCAAAAGCATCATCAGCTACTAGACCACTTGGAAAACAGAGTTTCAAGCAATGAAGACAAAATATATAATCTAGAAAATAATGTTGACCATGGAGAAAAGATATTAATAAGCCATGAACAGAACTTCCAAGAAATATGGGACAACATAAAAAGACCAAACTTAATATTTATCAGGATAGATGAAAGCTTGGAGATACAAACAAAAAAAATGTGCAATCTTTTCAATTAAATAATATCAGAAAATTTCCAAAACCTAAATAATGAAATATAAAGTCAAATGCAGGAGACATACAGGACCCCCTCAATACACAAAATTATAACAGAACAACACCAATGCACATTATTATGAAAAATGCCTTAAAATACAGAATAAGGATAGAATTTTAAATGCTTTCAGAGAAAAATTACACATCACATTTAGAGGAAAGTCAATCCAAATCTCAGCTGATTTCTCAACCCAGACCTTCAAAGCTAGGAGGTGTTGTAATATTACATACCAGACTCTGAAAGAAAATGGATACCAACCAAAAATACTATACCCAACAAAATTAAGACTCATATTTGAAGATGAAATAAAAAACCTTCCAAGATAGACAAAAGTTAAAAGAATTCACAACTAGAAACCTGCTGTATAAAACATATTCAGTAAAATATTTCACAAAGGAGAAATGAAAAATAAAAATAAAAAACAGCAAAGGGAGAAACTACACTAGAAGAATAGTCAATCAAAGGAGAAACCAACTCAGAGTAAAAACCAGAAATAAATCAAAATGACAGGGAATAAAAATCGTATCTCAATAACACTGAATGTAAATAGCCTAAACTCATCAATCAAAAGACATAGACTGGCAGATTAGATTAAAAAACAAGATCCAACAATATGCCGTCTCCAAGAAATTCACCTCATAAACAAAAACATCCACAGACTGAAGATAAAAGCATAGAAAAAAATATATATTCACACAGATTTTGTAAACAAACAGGGGTGTCTATCCTCATATCAGATAAAGTGGACTTCAAGCCAAAGCTAATCAAAAGGGACAAAAAAAGCCATTACTTACTGCTTAAGGGAATTATACATCAACAAGACACAACAATCATAAGCATTTACGTCCCAAACAATGGAGCATCTACCTATAACAAACAAACCCTTCTCAATTTCATGAATCAAACAGACCACAACATAACAACACTGAGTGACTTTAACTTGCCTCTCTGACTTCTGAATAGGTCCTTCAAACAAAAACTCAATAAAGAAACTATTGAACTAAAAAGTACAATTAACAATTTAGATTTATCAGCGTTAAATATATAGAATATTTCATCCATCAATGACTGAATACACTTTCTTCCAAGTGTCACATGGATCATTCTCTAAAATAGAACATAGTTTAGGGCACAAAACACCTTTCAGCAAATACAAAAAAAAAATAGACATGATAACTTGCATTTTTTCAAATCATAATGGAGTTAATTAGAAATCAATGAAAAACTATAAAACAAAAGCTACTCTAAATCTAAAGGCTAAATAATATGCTATTGAATGACCAATGATAGCTGAAGAAATCAGAGATGAAATTAAAAATTCTGAGATATAAATGAAAATAGTGACACAACATATCAAAATCTCTGGGACATTATGATGGCAGTTCTAAGAGGAAAGTTCATTGTGTATTGTATTGAGTACAATCTTTAAAATAATAGAAAGTTACCAAATAAATAACCTAAGATTACATCTTAAAGCCATAGAAATAGAAGAACAAATCAACACCAAAAGCAGTAGAAGACGGGAAATAATTAAAATCAGAGCCAAAATCAATGAAATTGAAACAAAAAAAAAAAATTCAAAAAACCAAATGTTGATTCTTTAAAAAAATGAATAAAATTTATAAACCCTTAGCTAATTTTACAAAAAAAGAAGCAGCTCAAATTTATAATATTTGTAATGCAAAGGAAAATATCAGGACAGATACTAAAGAAATACAGATGGTAATCAGAAACTATTTTGAAAATCTATACTCCAACAAAATAAAAAGTCATGAAGACTTGACAAATTTCTAGAGACTTCTGACCTATCCAAATTGAATCAGAAAAACATAGACAATTTACACTTAATAATTTCAAGCAATGAAATTGAAGATGAAATCAAAGGCCTACCAATAAAGAAAAGCCCAGGAGCAGATGGACTCTCCAACACATACTACCAGACCTTCAAAGAAAAACTTACACCAATACTCCTGAAATTACTCCATGAAATAGAAAAGGAGGGAAGCCTTGCAAACTCGTTTTATGAAGCTAGTTATCACCCTGATACCAAAACCAGACAAAGACACATTCAGGAAAAAAACTTCGGAACAATATCCCTGATGAACACATACGAATAATTCTTAGTAAAATACTGGCAAACAGCATACAAAAATAAATTAAAAGGATAATGTACCATTATCAAGTGGGGTTCATCCATATAGAAATCAATAAATGTAATTCATCACATCAACAGATTTAAAGACAAGAATCATGTGATTATTTCAATAAATGCAGAAAAGCATTTGACAAAATATAGCATAAGCATACATGCATGCTCAAAACAGTAGAAAAATTAGAGATAGTAAGAACATACCTCAACACTGTAAAAGCTACATATGATAAATCCAAGGCCAACATCATTCTAAATGGAAAAAAATTGAAAGTATTACCTCTAAAAACTGGAACAAGACAGGCATGCCCTCTTTTACCACTTCTATTCAACATAATACTAGAAACTCTAGCCAGAGTAATTAGGCAAAAGAAAGAAATTAAAGGGATTTGGATAGGAAAATAAGAGCTGAAAATATCCCTATCTACTGATGATATGATTCAAAAAACAAAAAAAAAATCACCAAAAAGCTTCTAGACCTCATAAATGAATTAAACAATGTAGCAGGGTATAAAATTAATAACCATAAATCAATTGCATTTCTAAACACTAATGATGCATCAACTGAAATAAAAATTAGAATAACTATCCCATTCACAATAGCCTCAAAAAATATTTGAGACTCAATATAACAAAAGAAAGAAGTGAAAGACCTCTACAATGAAAATTACAGTGAAACTCCACATTCTATACAACCACAAGAATGGGATCCTAATTAGAATAAATTATACTCCAAGTATGTATAATATGTCAAAATACATTCTACTGTCATGTATACCTAAAAAGAACAAATAAATTTTTGAAAAGAAAGAAAGGATACAGATAGACAGCAGAATACATCAGACACTAGAATGGCAATATGTAAATCAATGGAAGTGTAACTGATGTGATACAGCAATCTGTATACGGGGTAAAAATGGGAGTTCATAACCCACTTGAATCAAACTGTGAAATATGATATATTAAGAACTATGTAATGTTTTGAACGACCAACAATAAAAAAAATAAAATTTAATTTAAAAAAAAAGAAAGGATACATCTGACTACAATGTTGAATCTACTGTTAGCTCTGTGTAGATTAAATGATTCAAGCATCAGTACTCCTTACATAACATGAAAATTAGTGATGAGTCTTCAAATGCTGATGTGAAGTCAGCTGAAGAAGTTTTGCAAGCTCTAGGTAAACTGACTGTGTGACAAAATTACTTACCAGAGTAAATCTTCAATATGGATGAAAACTCCCTATTTTTGCACAAATGCCTAAAAGGATTTTAACCCACAAGGAAGTCAAGTTCATGCCAAGTTTCAAGACCTTTAAGGATAGAATAACAATTTTGCTTGGCAGTAATGTGAGGCTACGAATTGATACCTTTTTTAATCTGAAGCAATGAGAACTCCAGGTCCATCAACGTATCAATAAGCACATGCTTCCAATGTGCTACAGGAGCAAAAACTTTATGGAAGAACCAGCTCTTCCTACAAGATGCTGTCTTGCATTTCTATACAAGTGAAATGGAGATGTACAGCCTGGAGAATAACAATTTATTCAAGATTTTGCTTATGTTGATATTACTTCTGAAAAATCCTTTTCTGTTGATCTTCATCCCAATATCCAGGTGGTATTTCTCTCTCCAAACTTCACCTCTTTGATCCAACCAATAAATCCAGTTATTATAGAAGCTTTTAAAGCCTACTACTTGAAATGACCTTTACCCAGGTGATTGCTGCAACAAAGGAAGACTTTAATACAATTCTGCAAGGATTACAACAGCTGTGAATGCATTGAGGTCCTTGCTGGGATGATGTCACCAAGAAATGTATGAATGGCATCTGGAAGAAGATACTTAAAAGATTTACCTATGAATTCAAAGGATCTGCCAACAATGAGGATGTTGCAAAAATCAACAAGGCTGATTGACTGGCAAACAACTTTAATCTGGGTGTGGATGAGGATGACACTGAGCTCCTAGAGATGGCTTCTGAGGCATTGGCTAATGAGGAGTGGAACAAGAACTAGGATGCATAGTTGAAGAAGAGGTGAGAGGAAAAAGAAACTGCAGGAGAGGAAAAAGAACCCTAAATGAAAACTCACAATGAAGAATTAGAAGATGCTTTTATAGAATTCAAAAGCCTCCTTAATAAGTATGAGAACATGGACTACAACACCAAAATGTTCTTATTCATAGGATGTTCATAGTGCATTTTCTGTTTACAAGCAAGTCTATGATGAAAAAAGAAAGAAAGAAACCAAGCAAACTATCATAGACATATTTCTGAAAAGAGTGAATCAAGAAAAACCTCAGACATGTCACTCAAGAGGTATTCCAGAAGAGGCCTTGTCATCCCAGGAGAAGACAGAGCATGTGTGTTATTGCCCTAATGACCTTCCAGTTGGACCTGATGTGGAGATCCTGACTCTGTGTAGGCCTAAGGTAATGTGTGTGTTGGTGTCTACATTTTTAACCAAAAAAAAAGTTTAAAAATACAAAAAATTAATAGAAAAAGATTTGTAGAATAAAGTTTATGGAATAATTTTGGACAGCTGTAACATGTATTTGTGTTTTAAGCTCAGTGTTATTACAAAACAATTGAAAAGAGGGAGATACCTCCTGAAATTTGTAAAGTGAAAATAAGCAGGAAGTTAAGGTTAACTCATTTTTAAAGAAATAAAAATCCTTTTTTTATAAACTGCATGTAGCTCAAGGATATGACAAAGTTTGCAACCGTGCATAGCAACACCTTTGGTTTTCACATTCACTAGCCACTCATTCATTCACAGACTCACTTGGAGCCACTTCCTGGCCTGGAAAAAATCCATGCATTGTAAATGTCCTCTACAGATATGACATTTTTAATCTTTTAGACTGTATTTTAATGGGCCTTTTCTATATTTCAATGTGCTTACAGACCTCAGGTCTTATACTGGCCTACCATCCCCCACAGCACTCAGTACAGTAATATGCCTCGCAGGTCTGTAGCCCAGGGGCAGTAGGCTACACCATATGCCAGATATGTGACAGGTCATACAATCTCAGGATGTGTAAGCACACTTTGTGATGTCTGCACAACAGTGAAATCACTCCAAGACACACTTCTCAGAATGCACCTTCATCATTAAGTGATTCATGACTGTGGTTGCATAGCTCTGTCATAGAGAACAATGCCTAAAGTCTGTAGTACTGTATTGTGTACTTACAATTTGGTTAAGAGGGTAAATCTCCTATTGTGTTCTTGCCACAAAAAAACAGGGGGCACATAAGGAGACATTGGAATTTGATGGACATGTCTATTACCTTGATCATGATGATGACTTAATAAATGTAGCACATGCCCAAAACATCAGGCAGGTACAGTAAATATGCAGCTTTTTGTATGTTAATTACAACTCAATACAGAAATGTAGGGGAAAATAAGAACTTCTTTAAAAGCAGAAACTTTTAAATATTTATAACTGAAGATAATTTGATATTAACTCAAACTAGATTGCAATATATTTAAGATATTTTCTGTGAGTACCATAGTAACCATTAAGAAAATAACCTTTAAAATATAGAAAAGGAAATGAGAAAGGAATAGATGGTGAAGTACAAAAATATTTTTTAAAGGCAGTAAAGGATGAAATTAGGAGCATGAAAAAACAAATATCAAAATTGCAGAAGTAAATCCTTCTCTATCAGTAGTGAGTTTAAATGGAAATAGATTGGAATCTCCTATCACAAGATCAGCAGAATGAATTTGTTAAAAATCCAACTTTATCGATCTAGAAGAGACTAGTTTTAAAGACACAATATGTTAAAGGTAAAATGATGGGAAAAGATATGCCATGCTAGCAGTAACCAAAACAGAAAAGAGGTGAAAGTTTGGTATTAAAAGAATACACTATAGGGCTGGGGGTATAATTCAGTGGCATTTCCAAGGCCCTGGGTTCAATCCCCAGTACTTAACGAAAAGAAGAAGGAGGAGAAGGAGGAGAAGAAGGGGAAGGGGGAAAAGAAGGAGAAAGGGGAGGAGGAGAAGAGGAAGGAGGTGGAGGAGGAGGAAGAAGAGGAGGAGGAGAAGAGAAGGAGGAGAAGGAGGAGGGAAGGAGAACCAAGAGGAAGAGGATGAAGAAGGAGAGGAGGAGGAAGTAATATATGGTTATAATAAGAAACAAAGAACATTATGCATTGATAAAAGGATCAGTCATTAAGAAGATACAACAACTTATAAACACACACCACCTAATAGCAGAGCCTCAAAATATATGAAACATTCATTCATAGAAGTGCATTCATAGAACTGGATCCACAATGAGATATTACTGCCCACTTGCTAGGATGGGATAATTAAAAGGACAAGTAATGAAAAATATTGGCTAGGATGTGCAGAAATGAGAAACCTCCTACATTTCTGATGGGAATGTATAAAGGTGAAGCCACTTTGCAAAACAGGTATTTTCTTAAATAGTAAAAACATAATTATCAAATGACCCAGCTATTCTTGACCTCAATGTAAATTAGCTGGTAAATGAATAAATAAAATGTGCTATATCTAAAGAATGAAATATTGTTTAGCCTCAAATGATTCATAAGACAGTATCCATGGAAACATTACACTAGGTGAAAGAAATCAAACAGAAAAGACCATATGTTGTTTTATTCATTTCCATGAACTCTCCGTAAGAGCTAAACTCATAGAGATGTAAATCAGTCATTGTTAGGAGCTGGAGTGAGGCAGGAATTAGAAAAAATGAAATTAATGTGAGGTCTAATTTTGGGGTGATGGAATGTTCTGCAATTTGACACTGGTAATGGCTGCAAAACTTGGCAAATATACCCAAACATTTTATGTACACTCCAAAAACATCAGACTTACTGTGTGATAAAAGAGTGCAGTCATGGGACAGACATGGTTTATGCAATAAATAATATAGAAGTAATGACTGGATATTGAGTGGGAAAGTAAAACTGGAGCCTCTCATAATACACAAATATAAATTCAAAACAATTCAATAATTTAAACTTAAAATTTAATTCTTAAAGAGAGTAAGAGAAAAAATGGTGTATATTTTTAAATGTCTATAAATGTGCCACAAAGCACACAAAAATGTCATGAAAAGTCACAATGTTCTGCATGGCAAATACACAATAACAAAGTAAAATAATATTGAGAAATAAATATTTGTAACTCATAGAAGGAAGGGTACTGGACTCAAAATATCAATTAAAAATAAACATTAAGAGGGGAGCATATGTAAGTAGGTAATTTACAAAAAAAAAGAAATATTAATGGTTTTGACACATATGAAAAAATGTGCAACATGGATCATGGGAAAAAACCTAAAATATATAATTTTTACCTATCTTAATGACAAATAAGAATGAGGGTTTTTTTTTAAACTGATGTGTTATAATCACACTAGATGTGCTAGATGTGATGGAAGTCAAATTAGCAGTACCTACCAAAATTTTACAGTATTCCTACCTTTTGATTCACAGATACACCTAAATATCTTTTAATTCTAGAGATACTTACCCACTTATGCACACTGATATTCATTATAACATTGTTTATATTTATTAGTAACAGGTTGGAAATAACCTAACAGATTCAGGAACACAGCTATTTGATAAAACATAATACAAATCTTCAAAAAATGAGGCTTCTTTTTCTGTACTGGTATAAACAGATAGCACAGAAATATTAAATGAAATGCAAGCTTCAAAACAATGGTGCCGCAGTCCGGCTGGGCAAAGTAACCAGGAGGTGACAAGCCACCTGGAGGTTGAAGCAGGAACTGCTTTATTGTAGGGAAACTCAGCGGGAACTGAGCAGGAACTCAAGGTAGCGGGCACCCAAGGTAGCAGGAGCCGCTTTATTGCGGTACAGCAGAGGTATATATACCTAACTGATTACACACAACTTGACTCAATTGCATCATCTAGATCCAGCCAATAAGGAATCCTCATCATCGTAATGGCTCGGTGGCGTTGCCTCACAAACCACTCCTCCTGGCAAACTGCCAGGTGCCATCTTGACTTGATCGCAGCCTTCAACACAATGGGAAGAATAAACTGTCATTTGGAAGGATGGTAGAATAAAGAATATTGGTATCAATAGGTTTTCAAGCACAAAGCAAAGCTTCTATTTGGAAAAATAGCAAAATAAAAGCTTAAGGCAGTGGCCGTCTCTAAGGAAGTAAACCAGATATGGAGAATCGAGGGATGGAGGGGGATGTGATTTTACCCACGAACTTTCATACTTCCAAGTTATAACCAAATTGATGGTTTGTTGTTCATCAAAAAAAATAATAATAATAATTAAAATTAGGAATTCAGGAAAGGAGAGAGGGAGTGAAGGAAAAAAAGACTCATCAATAGCATGGCAGCTGTCAAAATGAAACAAGTAGAAGGAGATGGGGAAGGAGAGAAAGGGATAGCAAAGGGGAGGAACTCTGGAATGAAATGGAACAAACCATGTTATGTGCATTGTGAATATATCATAATGAACTCTATTTTATGTTTAACTACAATATACCAATTTAAAAACTAAATTAAGAGAAGGAAGACCAATAGAGTAGAGAAAGGGAATTGGGGAAGGGAGAGAGAGGGTTTAGTACTGGGGATTGAAATGGAGCAAATTATGTTATATGCATTTATGAATACATCAAAATGAACCCCATAATCATATATAACTATAATGCACTAATAAAAATAATTCTGCTATTAAAAACAAGTAGTCTCTAATGGCAATTACTTGGAAGTAATTGCATCCCCTTTGGAAAGCTTAACATTTTTTCAACAGAGAATAACAAATGAACATATTTATGCAATTCCATCTCAGCCTCTGGAACCTCCGCTATCAAGGGAGTGAGTGAGTATTGATCCCCAAGGTTACAGCTATAAGCTCCCTGGTGGTGAGGAACCACAGAGACCTCCTTGGGCAATCAGCCTGCACCAGTTGCAGAAAGAGAATCTGGAGGCAACTCTGGGTAAGTACCACTGGGCAATTTCCATTTTTAGCATCAGCTGTGTAGTGTTGTAGTGTGTGCAGGAAGCAGCAAAGCACCAGGGTCAGCGGCAGAGTTCCTGCAGGTCTCACCCCAAGACCAGGACTCATCTCATCACAGGTGATGTGATGGAAACGCAGGGAGGGGTTTGAATCTGGCTGAGGGCTGCCAGGGAAAGCATGTATATGAACAAATATTTGAATCAACCAATCAATTGAACCATCATTTAATATCGTATGCTTTTAATGGAATATTTACATGTCATATCATGGCCATTCAGGGAGCACTAGTTTAATGCCTGGCCTTGTGCTGGGAATTACAAGAATTTATTCAGTTGAACCTCATATCACTTCAAAGTAGGCTCTAAACTTCCCTTTCTTATTTATTTATCTATGTTTATGTTTTTACTTTGAACTACTTAAGATTTATAGGAAATTGCAGAGACAGGGCTGAGTTACAATGAACCCACTTTTCTTTCCATAGTTACACCTTACATAATTACGCTATAACACCACAACCACGATTTTTACATGGGTTTATTATCTGTGCATACATGTGTATGTGTGTATATGTGTGTGATTTTCTCTCTGCATGGATCAGTACAACCCCCATAATGACTGAGATGTACAATATTCTGTCACAGGCTCAGATTCCATACAAATTCTCTCACAGGACCCCTTATACCACCTTCCTCTACCTACAACCTGGGCATCACTAACATTTTCTCCATCTTTACAATTTTGTCATTTGATAGGCCATAAAATAGAATCATAAAGCATGTGGTTATTGAAAATTATCTTCCTCAGCTTGGAGATGTCGTTGCCAATTTTTCCATAGAAAAGGAATGTAGAAATTGACAGTGGGGAAATGTAACAGTGGTCCACTTCATTCCTTGAATACAGACAGCCCTGGCTGCTCTACCATTGAAACTTATTTTTTAAATGGACATGTCTCTTTCTCTTCCTTTCTCCCTGCTCCTCCCTAATCTTTCCCTCTGCCTAATCTCAGGAGAAATGGTTTTAAATTTCTTCCCCACTTTAAGCATATTTATCTGTCCTTTGAGTACACACCCATCATAAGAAGGAAGTAATCTAGACTTGGGGGATGGCACCAGAAGATCTCAAAAATGACTGTCTCCCAAATTAACAAGTGAATTAATTACAACTCCAACAGCCCCTTGTTCCAGCTGATGGGCTGAATCACAGCCTCTGGGACAGGACTCTCCTGTACTTCTTTGCTAGAAAAGCAGTAAAATTTCTTTAAACCTTCTTTTTCCTTTTTCTCAAAAAAGGGGAAAAATTAGCTTTCTTTTTACTCAGTATGCAGTCATGGAGACCCTCTATGTTGTTGTAAATATCAAGGATTTGGTCCTTCTCATTTCAAGGTGCTATTTCACACTATGACTCTACCATGATTTGCTTAACTAATAACCTGTTTTCAAGCCCTTGGCCTTTGGATTATTTATAGCTTGGTGCTGTTACAAGTGAAGCTGTTAGGAAAATTTATTTACATGTTTTTCTGGGTCATAAGTCTTGTGGCAAACATAATTTTCAAAGAGTACAAAAGCTGTGCCATTTGATAGGTGTATGCTGATATTTTAAAGTGTATGTTGATATTTTTAAGATACTATCAAACTATATTCCAGAGTCATTGTATTGTTTGACCTTCCCATCACCTCCTTAAGACACATAGTTTTTCAGCTTGGCCAGTGTTTGGTATTGTCATTATTTTTATTTTAGTCATGATCATACTTGTGCAGGGAGATCTCATCACATTGAGTGTGGTGTTATCCCTTCATGCTCTTAATTTGCATTTCCCTGATGGCTACTAACATTCAACATGTTTCATATGTTTATTTGTGATCATAGGTCCTTTTAGGTGAAATGTCTACTGGTGCCTTTTATCAATTTTCTAACTTGATTTTTAAATTTTGAATTTTATAGTTCTCTATATATTCTAGATATAGGTCCAGTATTAGATATGGGTTTTGTAAATATATTCTACAGTCCGTAGCATTCCTTTTCATTCTTTTCATTCAGCAGAGCAAAAATTTTAATTTTAGAGGGTTATTTACATATCTTTATTTATCTATTGTGCTTTTGTGTCATATGTAAGAACCCCTCACTAAGCCCTGGGACCTAAAATTTGGTCTTATGTTATCTTCTAGATGTTCATGGTTTTATACTTTGCACTTAAATATGCAATATGTTTCTTGGAGAAGATGTAGCATTGGGGTTGAGGTCTTTTCCTCTTGCTAGACAAAAGCTCCAGCTCCATTTATTAAAAGGATATCCTTCCTCTACTGGATGGCTTTAGCCTTTTTACCAAAACCTTCTGTTTGTACCTGTATGTGTCTATTTCTGTTTTTTTTTTCTGCTATATTTTAGTGTCTAGCCCAACACCAATAGTACAGTGTTGGCTACTGTAGCTAAATGACAAATCTTCATATCAAGTGGAATGATTCACACATTTTTTTCAGAATTGTTTTAGATACTTTAATTTTTTGCCTTCCATATAATTAGTAGAAAAACCTTGGCTATATGCTTAAAAATATTCTGCAGGTATTGACAGAATATATATATCCGTATTTCAATTTAGGGAGAATTCCAATTTTATTTTGAGTCTTCTAACTCATGAACACAATAGGTCTATTTATTTAGATCTTTGATTTCTCTCATTGGTATTTTGTAATTTTCTGCACACTAATCCTATGCAGGTTTTGCTGATTTACAATTAAGTATTTTGACTGCTCAGGTGACTGCAAATAACATATTGTATTTTCAGTTCTACCTTTCCATGGCTAGCACAAGAATAGTAATGATGCCTTTATAGTCATCTTATGTTCTACAACTTTACTACATTCACTTTTTATCTCTAGAAGAGCTGGGTAGATTACTTGGTATCTTCAATATAGACTATTATGTCATCTGCAAATAGGAAAAGTCGTCTTTCCTTCGTCTTGAAATGTGACTTTTATTCATTTTCTTCCCTTAATCTTTGGGGTAAGTCTTACACAAGTATAATATTCTAGGGATGAGAGTGTATTGCCTTTTTCCTGATGTTAGGTTGCAAGCCTTAAGCCTAATCATTAAGTATGATTATTTTGTAGATTTTCTTCATCAATGTGAGGAAATTGCTGCTATTACTAGTTTTCTGAGCTTTGTCTTATAATCACAAATGGGGTTGAATTTTGTGCATTAATTTGCATGATCCTGTGATTCTTCTTTAGATTGTAAAAATGGTGAGTTGTATTGATTGACTTTCATATAACTAACCAGGTTTTCACAAATACTGTAGTAACTCCACTTGGTCGTGGTATAAAATTGTGTTTGTGTATCTGAATTACATTTTTAACTTTTTGTAAGAGGATGTTGTTTCTAGCTGGATGTGGTGGTACACACCTGTAATCCCAGTGACTTGGAAATCTAAGGCAGGAGGATTACAAATTCAAGGCCAGCCTCAACAAATTAGCAAGGCCCAAAGCAATTTTGAAACCCTGTCTCAAAATTAGAATTAAATAAATAAACAGGGCTGGAGATGTGGCTCATTGGTAAAGTCCCCCTGAGTTTAATCCCCAGTATAAAAAATTTTTAAATCTTGCCTATATATTCATGAAAGATATTGGACAGTAGATTTCTTTTTCAGTCTTATCTTTATCAGGCAGTATTATCAAAGAAGTACTAGACTCATGGGATAATTTGGGAAGTGTTCTTTCCACGTTGTCTTTACTTCTTTTCTAAAATTTGGTTAAATTCTCCAGTGAGTTTTGAAGGGGAAGTTTTATAACTAAAAATTTAATTTTCTTCATGGCCATATGGCTACTGAAATTACCAATTTCATATTGAGTTAGTCATGACAATCTTATGTTTCAAGGACTACATCCTTGTCTTCTAACTTGTCACATCTATGTGTGAACAGTTCTGCATTGAATTCCTGTATTCTTTTATTGTCTGCTGGTGTGAAGTGATTCAGCCTGTTTTATTCCTGGATTAGTACTTGATATCTTATCACTCTTTTCTTTGTCAGACATACTAGGACTCTTTCAATTATGTGGGTCTTTTTAAGGAACTGGTGATTTGTTTCATTTATTTTCTTTCTATGGTTTTTCTCTCTTTGGTTTCATTAATTTCTGTATTTTGCTTAATTTTTCCCTTCCCTGTATTTTCTTTAGGATCATGTTGCTCCTTTTCTATTTTCTTGAGTTGAGAACTTTAAAAATTGAGTTGATATATATTTTTTCTCTTTTCTCTTTGTAAACATTCAGTCCTGTCAACATGATTTGATGGTAGCTCCAAAGTTTTTGCTAGGTCATGTTTTATATTTTCTTTTCTTTTTCACTTGAGTTTTACTTGCCGACCCATATATGATTTAGAAATGAGTTGTTTCTTTGCCAATTTATGGACAATATTTATCTATACTTTGGTTTCATTGTGTTCATGGAACACTCACTGTATGATTCCAGGGTTTTGTTTTTGACACTGGGGATTTAATCCAGAGGTACTTTACCACTGAGTCACATCCCAGCCCTTTTTATTCTTTATTTTGACACAGAGTCTTATTAAGTTGCTAAGGGCCTTGCTAAGATGCTGAGCCTGGCTTGGATCTTGCAATCCTCCTGTCTCGTCCTCCTGAAATGCTGAGATTACAGGCATGCCCCGCTGCACCTAGAATGATTTCAGTTATTTGAAGTTGATAAAGAATGTTTATGACTCAGGATGTGGTCTGTCTCAAAATATATTTGTACATACTGAAGAATATGTTTGCTGCTGTTGCATGGAGTGTTCTACATAGTCAAGCAGCCCCTGTTGGTTAATGTCCATATACTTGCTGATCTGTCTAGATGCGTTATCAGTTCTCAAGAAAAGAACACTGAATTCTAATTGCAGGTGGCCTTTTCCTGTCTCAGGTTTTGTCAGTTTGGGTTCTTTATTCATTGCAGGTCTCTTGCTTGGTGCCCACACATCTGCAATTGCTCTTTCTTCTTGGCAGCTTAACCCTTTTGTCATTGTGTAATGTCTTTCTCTGTCCCTGGGAAATTTCTTTGCTATGAAGTCAACTTTACCCGAAATTAATATAGCCATGCTTTCAAGATGTTAGTTAATGTTTGCATGTTACATCTGTTCCTTCCTGTTCCTTTTGACCTACAGATATCACTTCATTTGAAGTGAGTTTCTTGTTCACATAATTTATAGCATGTTGGTCTATCCAGTCTGCCAGCCTCTTACTCTTAACTGAAAGTTAAAGAAAGGAAGGAAACATGGAACATCGGGAAGATCAGAGAGCATGGAAACAGCAAAAATAGAGATCAATTCAATACATTTTCATTCTCCTCTTCAGTTTACTAATTTATGTTTGTCAAAGGAAACTTTTGACTTGATTCAGTTTGGTTATCGGTATATGGAGGAAATATTTAAAACAAGAGACAGTAAAGGATGAAGAAGAAGGAGAAGGAGAAGGAGGAGGAGGAGGAGAAAAGGAAAATCAGCATAATACAGGAAAGGACCCAGGAGGTGGGAGGGAGGGAGGGAAGGAGTGGGGAGTGCTGGGGAGGGATAGTGAACCAAATTATATTTTTATATTGTGTGTATCTATGAATATGTAGCAACAAATCCCACCAATATGTACAAACATTTTAATTTTAAAAAGGAACTAGTGTTTATATATAATTTCAATAGGTAACATATAACAATAGTTATGTTCCTCCAACATAATACAAAGAGCAGCCACAAATAAAAATACTGCCAATGAATCAAATTGGAATTCTAAAACAAATTTCAAATGACCCACAACAAAGGAAAAATAAATAGAAGGCGAAATCAAAATGATGGACTTGAGCCTTAGCATACCAATGACAATATAAAAAATAAAAAGTGTTCATTTTTAAATGATAAAAGTCAGGAATTTGTTTATTTATTTATTTTTTAAAATTTTTTTGTTGTAGGTGGACACAATGCCTTTATTTATTTTTATTTACTTATTTTTATGTGGTGCTGAGGATCGAACCCAGTGCCTCATGCTAGGAGAGCACTCTACCACTGAGCCACAACCCCAGCCCTTGAATTTATTTTTTATAGTGTAAAAACCAGTTAATAACAAAGTTTCTAAGTTTAAAAGTAAGGTTCCTTCTCACTCAAACCATACTGTGGTGATTATAATAAAGTGTTTGATATGTATTATTTTCAATTTTATCCATGAATAAATAGAATGAATTCAAGAGATATGAACTGAAAGAGAGAAAAATAGTTTGCTAAAGGGCCCCCACATGCTAAATATTATTCTACAGTTTGCTTTCTCCTTTAAAAGTAAACCATGGGTACCCTCTTAGAAGAGTATGTATCTGTCACAGTTTTGGACTATGCATTGATCCAGAACATGTATTTTCAAACTTTTATTTAAATATGTTTTCAAGTTTTTGCTTTTAGAAACATTGCTTCATTGCATATAATAAACTTCCAAGTAAACTTCCATTTTACAGAGAAAGGAAATGAGGCAGGTTACACATCCTTTGCCTCTATTAATCTGCAGGACAGGAATTCAAACCCAGAGACACCTGTCTTCTACAGGTACACAATTTCAAAAATTTTGAAAATACATGAACAAAAATTCAACTGTGTGCTCAGCTGTGATACAATTCAAAATAAAAATAATAGCTAATTTTAATACCTTTGATTATGGTATTAATACTTTGTATCATGGCCAGCATCTGCCTGGCATGTGCAAGGTCCTTAGCACTGCCATTTTTTTTCTTTAATACCTTATATAAACTTTAATAATTACATTTCAATTTTTACACTCTGAAAGGAAAATTGTGTGTGTGTGTGTGTGTGTGTGTGTGTGTGTGTGAAGTTTCAGCTTCCATCAAATGAACTTTTCCCCTTTCTTTGTTCTTCAGGAACCGTGGGAGCTTTTTTTGTATGTTCACATTGAAAAGTTAAGAAAGCTCAGATGTCGTAGCTAAACTGTGGGCTTATAAATCACAATCCATAAGTTGTTTCTTGGAAGACTCAACTAACCCTCTTTCTTGTACTACTCTTCAAGCCTGTCACAGTGTGCCAGTTAACCTCGATTTCTGTGCCTTTTGAGGATTCTACAGTATCAACTTAGTCAAATCTAATCTTTCTCTATTGATGACTCATAGTTGGTTTTCTTAGGTGTGATAAATGAGTCATCAATCATCAATCCACCTTCTAGATAGAAACTTGTATTGTTATATCTTTATTCATTTATACCTTTTAATAAGAAAAATCTTTATTACATTGTATAAATGAAGTAAACATGATTAAAAATAAGAAGAATAGATGCAAAGGGAAAAAATGTAAAGAAAAAAGAAACCTAAATCCCCCTGACATAAAACAACTGAAATCTCAATCACATCAAACCCAGAGTAAGAAGCATGCTATGGGCAGGCGCATGATATTGATTCAAAGCTTTCCCCAGAGCTCACATATTGGACAATTATTCACTAGAGAGTTGGGAGGTAAGGTCTAATAAGAGGTGAATAGGTTCCTTAACTGAATTAATGTTGTTCTGGGGGTAGAGAGTCAGTTATCTAGAGAGTAGATTTCTCATTAAAGCAGGTTTGACCCTCTCTTGCTTTAACTCTCTTGCCTGTCTTCCTTTGGTTGTAGGATGTGTGGTCAGAAGGCCCATGCCTAATACAGTCCTTCAATCTTGGACTTCCCAACCTCCAGCACTGTGAGCCAAATAAATACCATTTTTTTCTATTTAAATCACCAAATCTCTACTGTTCTGCTATAACAACATCAAAAGGACCAAGACAGGGACGCTGTTCCGCATGGTCATTCACGTATCCAGCCTAAGGTAGACTGCAATAAGCCACACAGGGCCATCAGACTTAAGAAATAAAAATCCAGGATGCCCAGTTAATTTGAAATTCAGATAAACAAGAATTCATGTTCTACTATTTCCATGTACTATTTAGGTCTCATTTCTACTAAAATTTATCTGAAATTCATATTTTTATCTGTTTTTCCATATAATATCTTGCCACCCTAAAACATGACTTGCAAAATTGCCCTG
The DNA here is from genome assembly GCF_964194105.1 of Spermophilus citellus. Lineage (NCBI taxonomy): Eukaryota > Metazoa > Chordata > Mammalia > Rodentia > Sciuridae > Spermophilus > Spermophilus citellus. Next base: position 242,292,235 of record NC_138183.1, read on the forward strand.
AATGTCAATATACAGCTACTAGATAAAAAAGAAAAGGTACAAAAGTCATATGGTTCCCATTTCTTTAGAAATAGGTTGAGAGAGTTGGTTCAGGCCTAGATGTAGCATGCATTAATTTTGTCCACACTTGGGTAGAACATCACATCATGACCACACAAGAGCAAGTTGATTGGAAATGTGGTTTATGTCTGGTCCTATCTGGAAAGTCATGTATAGATGGGCAGCAGCCAATTTTTGCCATACCAAGGGTCCAGGATTCATTACTCCAGAGCTTGAACTAAAATTACATGAGTAAATAATAACTGTTTGAGGAAAACTATAGGCAGGAAAAAAGTTTGAAATCAAATTTTGATATTGCCTTATAAAACACAGAAAACTCTTTATCATAAGGTAATAGTATATTAATTTACATTTTTTAGATCCACACATTAAAAGACAACATTTATCTAAGAAGTATTCTTCATTTTAAAAATAACTAATGATTCTATTATACGACTTATGAACTGGCTTTTTAATCAAGAATATTTTTCCAATTAATTGGAAATCAGTAAACTTTATTGGGTTTGTCATGAAGATCAAAGTCAAAAACGTAACATAAACTGGAAGCAATCACAGATTTTTTGTCTTGTTGTGATTCTGTTCCTCTGCAGGTTTTTGGTAACCATGACACAAGGAAATGGCACTGAAGTGACTGAATTCTACCTTCTGGGATTTGGTGCCCAACGTCAGTTTCAGATCATCTTCTTCATTATGTTTCTCATGATCTACGTGACGTCCACGGTGGGGAATACTGGAATGATCCTACTCATCAGGACAGATGCCAGACTCCAAACACCCATGTACTTTTTCCTACAACATCTGGCCTTTGTTGACATCTGCTACACAACAGCTATCACTCCCAAGATGCTGCAAAACTTCATCACAGAAAACAAGTCCATATCATTTGGTGGATGCTTAATGCAATTACTGGTCTATGCAACCTTTGCGACCAGTGACTGCTACCTCCTGGCAGCGATGGCGGTTGACCGTTATGTAGCCATCTGTAAGCCTCTTCACTATTCCATCATCATGTCTCAGACAGTCTGCATCCAAATGGTAGCTGGTTCATACCTCATGGGATCAATAAATGCCTCTGTACAAATGGGTTTTACATTTTCACTGTCCTTCTGTCGGTCCAACAGCATCAATCACTTTTTCTGTGATGTTCCCCCAATTCTCATGCTATCATGCTCCAACATTGACATCAACATCCTGGTACTTACTGTGTTTGTGGGATTTAACTTGACCTTCACTGTGTTGGTCGTCACCTTGTCCTACATTTACATCCTGACCACCATCCTGAAGATGTCTTCTACTGCAGGGAGGAAGAAGACCACCTGTGCCTCCCACCTGACAGCGGTCACCATTTTCTATGGCACCCTTGCTTACATGTACTTACAGCCTTATTCTGAGAATGCCCAGGAGAATATGAAAGTGGCCTCTGTATTTTATGGCATTGTCATTCCCATGTTGAACCCCCTGATCTACAGCCTGAGAAACAAGGAGGTGAAAGAAGTTTTAAAAGTGGTGGCCAAAAAGCTCTTTTAGGGTAGACCCAAATTGTTCCAATTCAGCACATCAAAGCATGCAGTGGAAACATGTTACTGCCCTTTAATGATTTACAAATTGAAAGTGTGTGAACATGTTCAGTTCTTAAATCCAGGTTACCCTATCAACACCTAAGATGCTAGAATGTGGGGAATGTTCTACAAACTCTCCTGAGACTCATTTTCTCTGGGGTATAATTTGAAAAATATAATCTTCAAAGAGAAGTTTTATGTAGATGGTGAAAAATATAATGGAGTGTATATAAAACTTACAAAGTATTATTTCAAAATTTTTCAAATATACTTTTTTTTGCCAGTAGCCTGAGAATCCCTTTATTGGGCTTCATAATCTTTCTTTTTTATTTTTATTTGTTTTAATTAGTTATACATGACAGTAGAATGCATTTATGCACTTTGATATATCAGACATCAATGGAATATTTCTCATTTTTCTGAGTGTACATGTTGCAGAATCATATAGGTCATGCAGTCACATATATACATACAGCAATAGTGTCAGTTTCATTCTACTATCTTTCCTATCCCCACATCCCCTTCCTTCCCCTCCCATCATTCCCTCTACTTCATCTAAGGTAACGCTATTCTTCCTTAGTGTTCTCCACCTTATGGAGAATTAGCAGCTGCATGTTAGAGAAAACATTTGGACTTTGGTTTTGTGGGATTGGTTTATTTCACTTAGCATGATATAATTTTAATGTCTAGAAAAAATAAAAATTGCTTAAATATTGTCGGTACTAAAATTGGAGTTTTATTGATTTCCCTTTACTTTTAAAAATGATCCCTAAATTTTCCATAGTGAGGTCCATTGTAGATACTGTTGCAATGATTGTACAACTCTGAATATGAAATAAATGTATTTCCTTCTTACAGATTATCTTGTGACTCAAGCTATCACTTCTATACAATATTCTTATATTTGTTACTTCCCACACTACTTAGAAACAGTTCCTTCTGTCAACAGTTACCCTCTTTATTCCTATTTCATCACTTTCTTTCCTTGGGAAAGGGAACTCTGGATAACAGTTCTATTCTATCTCCAGCTGAGATAACCTAGAAAGAGTTGTATCTGAACTCTTGCCAGTAATCATTCATTTACAATCATTTTGTTCAAACAAATAAGATTAAACTACAGAAGCTCCATAGGAATTCAACATAGGGTAAGAGATCTTTGAGTCAATGAAAGATTATTTGGCAGGAAAGCTTTAGTACACAGACAGGACCCGGCTTCGTAATGGTGGGCAAGTAATGAAGGAAAGCACCTGCAGTCATTTTCACAACTTACCACACAGTGGTAGATTCCTTCCCAGAGTAAAGAGTTTTCACCTGGCACCTTGATCAAGCTATTATTTATCCTGCCATGGTGTGTATATATGAGAAAACACTCAAACTAAATCTATGTTAAGACTAGAAATGCACTCTTGCATCCCAAGCCCCTATCAGGTGTCTGGAAATTACTAAGTAGTTATTAAAACAGTTGTAGAATGAGGGAAGAAGGAATGTTCACAGAAAACTTGAATCTGTCCATTAAATGAAAAAATATATAGTCCATCTCTCTAATAGTTCAGTATGGCAATCTATTCTTATGGAATCATGTGTTTTATAAGGACTTACTAGGACCAGCAACTGCTTCTTAACATTACTGTGAATACCCAAGAATTCAATTAGTACTTGAAGTCAAGGGAGTGCAAGGTGAGGTACTGGGGAATGTCCTGTGCATGTATAAATATGTCCCAGTGAATCCTACTATTATATATAATCGTTTTGCACCAATAAAAAGTTTTTCAAAAGAATTTGATCAGAAAAGGCTACTTTTATAAAAATATAAATCTAAACTCAGAGAAAAAATATGGGATCATATATATAACAGTTTGGGATACCAATGGCCTAGAGAAGAGAGTATTCACATATACTGAAAGAAAAAAAAATATTTGGCATTCCATACATGAATTCATCGTTGTGAAAAATATAGCTGTCTATATACTATGCATTCTTGTTTTCCTTCCTAAATGAACTCTAATATTTGATGGGAAGTAATGCTTTCATAAATAAATAGTTGATGGCCCAACTCTATTGCAGCTAGTGCAATACGTGCCTTAATTTTTATTCCTGAGACACGAACTTGAGTAAAGGTCATGTATTTGTGTCAGTGCTGGCCTCAAATCTTTGGCCACTGCATAGTCCAACAAAATGAATTGTGATCAGAATTTGGAGTTATTTTGTCAGTTTCATACTTCAGAGGATTAGGAGACAAAAGGTATTATCTGATCCCTCAAAGGAGCTTGGATCTAAGGATCAGCCACATGGTCACTATGTCCTCTTGAGTTCCAACAAAAAGTGGACACCAAAGATTCAGTGAGTTCCCTGGGTCAGTAATGCTCCATGAGCACTACCTTAACTGAGGTCAGGACAACAAGGTGTCACTGAGGATGATAAAAGTTTCATTCAGACTTCACTCTCTATCTCTCCTACTTTAACTGGTACCAAATTTAATTCTTCTGATACAATAAAACTGAACCTGTTTGTGTACAACACCTTTTCTGATGTCTTCTTCTGTTTGGGTTCTATGTCAAATACGTCATCAAATTACTATTGACAGTACAATTTGTAAACAGCAGAAATTTATTTCTCATATGTTCTGGAGGCTTGAGGTCCAAAATCAAGATACCAGCAAGATCCAGTGAGAGAACTCTACCTGGTTGGACACAGTCAACATCTCGATATGTCCTCACTTGGCAGAAAAAAAGAGCTAGAGAGTTCTCCAAACCCATTCATGAAGGATCCACCCTCTTAAATTTTTTTCCCAAAGTGCCATTTCCTATACTATCACATTGTGGTACAGGATTTTCTATATTTTTTTATTTGTTCTTATTAGTTATACATGATAGTTGAATGTGCTTTGACACATAATACATAAATGGAGTACAATTTCTCATTTTTCTGCTTATACATGATGTAGAATCACACACATCATTTAGTCATATATATACATAGGGTAATAATGTTAGATTCATTCACTATCTTTCCTACACCCATTCCCTTCCCCTCCCTTCACCCCCCTCTACCTAACCCAGAATAACTCAATTCTTCTCTAGCACTATTCTCCCTTATTGTAAATTAAAATCCTAATATCAGAGAAAACATCCAGAATTTTGTTTCTTGGAATTGACTAATTTTGCTTAGCATGATATTCTCTAGCTCCATCCATTTACCAGCAAATGCCATAATTTCACAATAGCTAAACTATGGAACTAACTTGGTGTCCTTCAATAGATGAATTGATTTTTTTTAAATGAGGTATATATACAAAGTGGTACAGGACTTTGACATTGGCATATTGGGAAACCACACTCAGTCCATAATATTCTGCATTTGGGACCCTAAAAATCTTATCCCTCTGACATACACAATGCATTCATTCCATTCTGGAAAATCCCAAAAGTTCTTGTATCTACCATCAACCATAATGTCATTCTAAAGTGTCATCTCAGTGTCATCTAGATAAGATATGGATCAGATTTATGAAATGGTTTATTCTGAGCCAAAATTCCCCATCTGTGAGCATCAAATCAATCAAGATGTGAGCTTCCAAAATAAGAGAGAACAGGAATAGGATATTCATGCCCACTCCAAGAAAGAGAAATAGGAAATAAAATGGAGTGATGGGGCCCAAGCACGTGCAAAACCTAGGCAGGTGACCTCTGAGATCCCAAAGCTCAAGAACCATCCTCTTTAGCTCCACACAATGCCCTTCGGGTCATCTGAGGCAGAAGTCCCACCTTCCAGACCTAGAGATTGACATCTCAGCAGAACATACCTGCAGTCTGTTCTTTTCTTTGTTTCCTAGAATATCTTCAGGAATAAGGAAACTTCTTCTGTATCTCACTTTTCTTTCTGAAGCCTCATATGAGTCACTTTTAAAACTGTGTTCTCAGAAGTCTAGATTTTTTTTTATCAATCTCTCAAAATACATCAAACCTATATCCATTACCCTAAACCAAAGCCACTTTCAATTTTTTAGATATTTCCAACGGTAAAGTCTCACCCTAAGTAAAAATTCCTGTCCTTATCAGTTTGAGCTAGCATAACAAATTACTACAGGTTGGATGGCTTCAAAATGACAGAAACTTATTCTTCACTGTTTAGGCAACTGGAAGGCCGAAATGAGCAACCATATGATCAGGCTCTGGTGGGGGCTGTCTTCTGGGTGGAGATGTGCTCTTACAGCAGATAGCAAGAGGGGCATCAAGCTGCTCCAGTACACACAAGGCACAAGTCCCCTTAATTAGCACTGCTCCACCCTTATAACTGTTATAGTTGAAGCTTTGTCCCAGGGTTTCATAAACCGACTTCCAGACCACTCACATATAATCGAATCAAGCCTTTATTGAACCACACCGGTGGCGGCTGACCAGAACATAAAGCTATTCCCCTGATCAGCCCCGAACAATTGCAAGGGCACTCCTTATAAGCCCGAAAACCGCAAAAGGGATGTTCAGGGGGTCTAGCCAATGCAAGCAAGCCAGGTTACAGAAGCGAGACAGTGCAGTCAAGTGGAGGGAAGCCTAACCAATCACAGTTAGCCCAGTCACCCCAGTTACAGAAACAGAGCCCCGTTACCTAGTTACAGAAACAATACCCCATTAGGTAGTTTTGTGTTCTTAAAGGTTTCTATAGCAAAAGGAAAAGAACATCTTGCCCCAGTCATGACTCTTCTACTTGGCATGGTTGTTTTACAGGATGAAGTCATAAAACAAAATGGAGTCACATTTGCTCCTACTATCACATAACTAGCTAATTCTACAAACCTCCCAGAGTTCCCACCTCCTAACACCAGCACATTGGGGGCAGGATTTCAACACAGGAATGGAGGGAGAAGGTGGGACATGAACCTTTGGTGCCTAACATCAGAGTTGGGGCATATTCTAGTGCATTATCAAGTCTGAGGGTGATAATGAAGATTCCTAAATTAATACTATTTTGTAAGAAGGGTGGTCCTTGGCACCCCTGAGCTTTTGGACATTATCTGAAGTGACATCAGTTCTGTGGGAACTTTTCCTTCACACTCTACAGTTGCTAAACTTTTCGGTGGTGTTCATTCCACGCATCAGAGAGAAGAACAAGAGAAAGTGAAGGAGGAAATGCAGGGAAGACTGAGTGAGGGAATTGCCTGCTTTACACTTTGGGGACCCGGAACTCAATTCCACAGGGGACTTGAATGGACTATATCGAATATCTTTCAGAATTGTCTGTCCCAGGACAGAAGGTTGTGACATTTACTCTACTCTATTTCTCCTCCATTGTTTGAAAGTTTGCCAAAGCAGTAAACAGCCCCCCACATCTATGCCGATTCATGGCTTCAGAGATATTCCTGAGGCAAGAAGCAGAGAGATGCCATAGAAGACGGGCCCCTCTTTGGACAGAGAAAACTCTCTACCACAGATGCACTACCATCAAGTTCTGAGAAGATGTGGTGCAAGACCTCAACGTTTCTGCTAACCCATATAACAAAGGTGTGGATGGTGATATTTACCTTGAAGATTCTGGGGAAATTTGAAGAAAAATTTTGCTTTCCTGTTCAAAGGTGTATGTGAGATAACCTGTCCTCTCTGTGCATATTTCCTGCTTTGTGATGAATTGTCACGTCTGAAGCTAAAGTAGAGCTGTTAGATTGTGAGGCAGTCAACATATGAGAAAGGCAAAGCAAATCAAAAAGGGATTGATCTTGACTCTCAAACTGCTGTCGCAAAGGGAAATGAATCCTTATATTTAAGCCAGATTTCCGAGAAACTAGCCATTCCATAAGGAAAACTGAATATTAAACCACTAGACTTTTGATAATAACTTTCCCTCATTCATTTGTTCTTTAATCAAAAATCTACAGGTTCAATGAATTTAGCTTTCTTTTTACATATTAATCAAACCACAGGCTTAAGACGGGCAGGCTTACCTAGCAAACAAAACTCAAAGTCTCTTGTTTTACAGATGGTTGTCGGAAATAGTGATAAAGTACAACTAGTATGCATGTTGTCTGTGTAGAGTTGATTTTTACAATGTATAAATTTATAAAAAAAATAATTCAAGAGCAATTTTTGAAATAAATGAACAATGGTTAATCAATATTATGACATGTACTCATATAATAGTATCATTATTTGTCATATCAGAGACCATATGCCCATAAATTAAGGTTAGGTTTAGATTTATTTTTTCAGAAAGGTATTTTTCACTAATTATAGAAACATACAAATTTATACACACATAACCACTGGTCCTAAGACATAAGATGCTCAACCTGATTCATAATTAAAAGTAGTTATTAAAGAAACAATGACATGAGAAAGAATCATTTTCTCTAAAAGTCTTGAAAAGACTCATTTCCCAGCTTCAATTTCCATCAGTCAAAAATCACCAGATAACATTGTTTACTCAATTTCATCTTAGCTCTGGAACCTCAGGTCCTCAAGGGAGCGAGTATTGATCCCTGGGGACACGACTATAAGCTCCCTGGTGGAATAACAGAGAGAGCCCTCCATGGGCAATCAGCCTGCACCAGCTGCAGAAAGAGATTCTGGAAGCAACTCTGGTGTAAGTACAACAGGGCAATTCCCATTTTCAACAGCAGCTGTGTGGTGTTACTGTGTACAGGAAGCAGCAAGGCACCAGGGGTGAAGGTGCAGTTCCAGCACATCTCATCCTGAGACCAGGACTCAGCTCATCACAGGTGATGTGATGGAAAGGAAGTGAGGGGTTTGAATCTGGTGCCCAGGAAAGAATGTGAATGATCAAATAATTGAATCAACTAATCAGTCAACCAACCAACCAACACTAAATATGCTTAATATAACATTTGCATGTGTTGTTTGGACATTGGGTGAGCATTCACTGTCTGCACCATGCTTCGAGGTCTTTGTAGATTTGCTAACTTGAACTTCACATCACTTCAAGCCAGGCTCTGTATTTTCCTTTTTATATTTTTTTTATTTTACTTTTTATTTTGAAATGCTCATAAATTTACAAAAAAAAATGGCAAAGTTAGTGTCAAGTGCCTATGAACAGTTCACCCAGTGTTCCCTCAATAGTACATCTTACGTAATTCCACTCTGACACTAAACCCGGGGTTTTGAATTTGGTATAGTGTGTGCACATGTCTCTCTCATTGTCTCATGAATATGGATTCCTGCAACCACCATAATCATCAAGATGTAGAATTTTCTGTCACAGATCTAAGATTCCACACAGTCTTCACACCCTTTCCTTCACACCCCCCTCCACCTACAATCACTAGCCCCAGGCAATCTCTGACCTAGTCTTCATCTCCATAATTTTCATTTTGATAATGTTATAAATGCAACCACATAGTGCATGGTGATCAGAAATTAGCTTCTTTATTAATCCATTTAATGCCATTTAGATCCATCTTGCATGTGTCAACAGTTTGTTGTGCTCATTTCACAAAAGAGATGCATCACACTTTAACCAATAACATGTTATAGAACATTTTAGTTATTTACCATTGAGGGAATGTTACAGATGCAGCTGCTTTGAAATTTGTTTATACATTTTGAAGTGGACGTGATTTTGTACAAATATAATTATATAGGTGTACAAGGACTAGGCTGTATGGTAAATATATTTAGATTTTTTTAAATGCTACCAAACTTTGTTCCAGTGTGATCACACCATATTTGTTGCATTCCACCAGCACTGTATGGGAGACCCAGTAGTTTTGTGTCTTTGCCAGCGTTTGGTATTGTCACTATATTTATGTTAGCCAGTCTGCTTCATGCCCAGGGATATCTCCTCATGTTTAGTGTGGTGATATCCAATCATGTTCTTAGTTTGCATTTCCTTCATGACTACTGACATTGGACATATTTTCATATTTTTTCAGCCATATGCCCTTCTTTGAAGAAATGTTTGTTCATGTCTTGCCATTATAAACTTTAGGAGCTAAAAATTGGGTCCTCTTTTCTTCTGAAGATTTATGGATTTATATTTTGCATTTAAATATATGTTATTTTTTTTAAAAAGAGAGAGTGAGAGAGGAGAGAGAGAGAGAGAATTTTTTTTAAAGAGAGAGTGAGAGAGAGAGAGAGAGAGAGAGAGAATTTTAATATTTATTTTTTAGTTTTTGGCGGACACAACATCTTTGTTTGTATGTGGTGCTGAGGATCGAACCCGGGCCGCACGCATGCCAGGCGAGCGCGCTACCGCTTGAGCCACATCCCCAGCCCTAAATATATGTTATTTTTAAGTTAATTTTTGTGTAGGACATAAGGTTTATGTCAAGTTCTTTTTTTCCCCTATAGAGAGATACTCCAGGACTATTTATTAAAATGGTCCTTTCTCCTATTGAATGACTGCTGCATCGTTTTCAAGGATGAGCTGGCTATCCCCATATGTATCTGTTTCTGCATTTTCTGTTCTGCTTCATCTTTGTGTATCTCCCTCCACCAACATGAATGCATATTACTACAGCTACATAACAAACTCTGGGATCAAGTGGAGTGGCTCATTCACTTTATTCTTTCTCAGAATTGGTTTAGATATTCTAACACCTTCCATATAACTTCTAGAATAACTTTGTCTCCTTATAAAAAAATTTTGCAGATGTTATCAGGAATTGTATTACACCCATATAAAAGGTTGGAAGGATTGACATTTCATTATATTGAGTCTTCTAATCCATGAACCCAGTAGATCTGTTCATTTAGATCTTTGTTTTATTTCATTCATATTTTCTAATTTTCAGCATGCTAATCCTATGCAGATTTTCTTAGATTTATATTCAAGTATTTCAGTTTTTTAGTGATTGTAAAATAGGTACTTTAATTTCAGTTCTCACCTTTCTGTTGCTAGCATAAAGATACAATTGATTTTTTATGATCATCTTGTATTCCATAAACTTTTGAACTCTGGAAGACTTTGGTAGATTTCTCAGGATCTTCAACATAGACCATCATGTCATTGGCAAACAATTTTCATTTCTTCCTTTCTGAAATGTGTGATTGTGTTCCTTCTCTTCCCTTATTTCATGGACTGGAACTTCCAGAACTATTGTGAATAGCTGTGATGAGCACATATTTACCTTGTTACTGATCTTAAGTACTAAGTGTTTAGTGTCTAACCACTAAGAACAGTATTTGTAGTTTTACATCAAGTTGAGGAAATTGTTTCTAGTACTAGTTTCAGTAGCTTTGTTTTTTATGCAACCATAAATAGGTGTTGGATTTTGTCAAATGTCTTTGTCCACACATGTTTTATGATCCTGATATCTTTTTTTAGTGTGTGTGTTTGTAGTTCATTACATTGATTGGATTTTTATATCTTGAACCCGTCTTTCACCACTGAGGTAAATATCACTGGATGGTATATAATCGCGTATCTGAATTACATGCTTGTTAATGTCTTATAGAAGAGTCTTACATCTACATTCATATAAGTTTCTTCTTTCATAAATTCTTCATCTGTCATTTTTATCAGAGTGAAACTAGAATTATAAGGAGAAGCTGGGAAGTATTCTTTTTGTAGTATTTAATTCTTCCTTAGATTTTGACAAATTCCTCGGTGATTTTTGGAGGGGTAGTTTTACATTCATAAATTCAAATTTCTTAATTGCTATATGGCCGTTCAAATTATTGCTTTCAAATTGGTTTAGGTGTAGTTTTTACTTTTCCTTTGTTGTAGAATCTCTGTATAGAGTTATTCATGTAATTCCCTCATTACTTGTTTGATGTCTCCTGGGCGTGAAATGATTCAGCCTGCCTTATTCCTAGTTTGATCATTGGTATCTTCTCTCTTTTTACTTTGTCAGATCACCTATGTGTTTTACTGACATTTTCACATGGTTTTTGTCTGTCAAACTGCACTTACGTCTACCCTTAGCTTTGCTTTTCCATTCCTTCTGCTGGTGTTAGGTTCACTTTCTCCTTTTCCTAGTTTCTTCAGGTGGGAGCTTAGCTCATTGGTTACAGACCTTTTCTCTTTTCTGTTGTGAGCATTCAGTGCTACACTTTGCCCTCTCCATACATTAGGAGCATCCCCTAAACTTTAATGTATTGTATTATTTTCATTTTCATATTTTTATTTCCCTCATTGACCTTATTGACCAAAATGATGTTTAGAAATGAGTTTTTTATTTGCAAGTTTTCAAACATATTCTGTTCCCTTTCTATTGTTCATCTCTAGTTTCAACTCACTGTTTTCAGAAGATATTCATTGTATTTTTTTCCAATTATTTTAAGTTGATTTAGAACTTTTGTGGCCCCAGATAGAGTCTGACTCAAGGTATATTTGTACGTGCTTGGGAAAATAATGAGTATTCTGCTCATGTTAGATGGGGTGTTCCGTGTGTCAAGTAGACCCAAGGGGTTGATTTCTATATACTTGCTGATCTTCTGTCCAGATGTTCTACCAACAATTAAGAGGGGAATATTGAATACCCCAATACTAGTTGTGGATTGCCTTTGCCACTCTTCACATCTATCACTTTATGCTTTATATTTGTTCAGTTCCCTAGTATAGTGTCCACACATTTAGAATTTCTGTTTCTTCTTAGTGGATTAACCATTTTCCATTAACAGCCCTCTTTGCTCCTGGTAATTTTCTTTCATGTAAAATCTGCCTTATCTGATATTAATATTGTCTCTGTTTCAGTATTTTGGTTAAAGTTTGCATGGTATTTTTTTCCTACCTTTTCTTTTTGATCTTCAATATCAATTATATTTACATGACCTTTTCGGTCCACCACATATAATAGCATGCTTTTCTATCTTCTCTGCCAAACTCTCTCTTAATTGATATTAGATGAAGGAGTCCTGGAACATCAGGAAACATGAAGAAGTGTGGAAAAAGTGAAAACATTGAAAATTAGAGAACATTTACATGCTTTTCTTGAGTTTTCTAAATTATGCTTGAACATTGAAGAAAAACTTAATACTCTGAAGTGGTAGGAATATGCATGCGAGTAATATTTAAGACAATTATGTTAAAAAATGGGAGACTATCAGGGATAACAAAGGAAGTAAGGTTTCTATGATACCCAAATTGGTAAAATGCAACACTAACAATGTGTCTATAATACCTAGCTAGAACAGCCACTTTAAACAAAAAGCTTTATTTAAAAAGGGTATATATTAAAACCTCTAGAGAAAAGTTATGCTGGAATTTTTTAAATGTTCAAATGACCTACAAAAAAAGCAGAAAAAATAATCACAGAAACAAAAATAGAGCAAAGAGAAAACAAAAAACTAAAATGGCGGGGGTAAGGCTTAGCATACCAATGACAACATCAAAGATTAGTAGTGTTCTTTTGTAATCTAAAATATCACAAATTTCTAGTGAAAAATAAAAGTGAGAGAACAAACTTTATGATTTTAAAAAATAAGGTTGACTCTCATCCAAACCACACTCATGGATAATTATAACTAGTGTGTATTATGTATAAATTTTGTCCATAAAAAAATAAGGAATGAAAGAAAAGGAGAGTGACAGTAAGCTTAATTTCTAAAAGGGCCCACATGAAAATATTGGCCAATGCCTCGCTTTCTTCTCTTTAGACCTTGGGATGTGGGCACTTTTGGATTATGTCTTGATCCATACTATGTACCTGCCAATGTATTTAAGCCTATTTCCAAACTTTCATTTTTAGAAACATTGTTGGAGTGCCCATAGGGAACTTGCACGTGAATTCTGTGACATCCATGTTAGAGAAGTGAGGCAGAGGGTGGCTACCTCCTTAGCCTCTGAAAATGGCAGAAAAGAATCCAAACCCAGGGCTACCTGTCTCCTTTTCATTGCCCAAACGTAAATCCAAATGAAGCTCAGAAGCACTAGGACTAGGTATATGCTACACGTATTTGAAATACTCGGGTCATGGGCATTTTCTCTATAGCATACATTGATCAGGAAATATCTACATCACACATGAAACAAAATAATTCACCTTCTATATACAGACAGATCCTGTCCGTACAATGGTCTGGGGTTGGTCCTCATCCTTTAAAAGCATCCCCATATAGAATATTATTTTACTTGGATTCAGAATGATCAAAGTGAAATTGAGAAGGTAAATGTCATTACCCCATCAAGAGTGTATTAAATAGTCCCTGACCTAAACCACCCTCCTCTCATAAGTGTTTTCTCCACCTGTTTTCAATGTGGCCTTCTTAAAAGGGCTCCATTGGCCTATTTTCTAAGAAATTCAGATGAAGAAAGAATTTGTACTAACTTATTTCTTCTCATTTCTCACTAAAAGTTGAATTGAAGACAATACTGCCTTGTTTCATTACTGAAACAATCAACATGCTGCTTATTTCTCAGGGGATTTAAGGATCCAGGAGTGCCGACACCAGTGAATGGCTGAGTTTGCTACATGCCCACAATTCAGTGTTCATTCTTCCTGCCCATCTGCTCTGTGAAGGTGCAGCTGTCCTTAGAGTCACTGAAATGAGTAAAGGAGCACACAACCAATGTCTTCGAATATGTTTTGTTCCTTCCTGGGTAGTTTCTTTTATTATTTAATACTGTCCATATAGAAAAATATATTGAAATTGTATGAACAATTATTCAACCATGTGTTTAGCCATGAGATAGTTTTAAATAAAAATAATAGCTCATTTTAATGACCTTATGTATCCTTCAATAATTACATTCCCATTGATACTCCCTGACAGTAAAAATCACACACAGAGTTGTAGGGGTTGCTTTCGAGTTTCAAAGATGGCCCTTTTCTTGAGTAGTTTCTGCTATCTCCTAGGGGACTTTCCTCTTTCTTTGTCTTTTAGATATCAAGTAAGACCTTTATGAATGTTCACATTGTTAAGCCAAGAAAGCTCAGATGTCCTTGGTAAGCTGATGACCTAGAAGTTATAATCAAAAGCTATAACCTATAAGTTGTTACTTAGAAGGCTCTCAACCAATCCTCATTCTTTTCATATGCCCTTCCATCCTGTCACAGAGTTTCTCTTTGAGGATTTTGTAGAATAAATTTGGTTGATTCTAAGCTCTTTCTTTGCTGATCAATATTTGGTCTTCTTATATCTGGTAAGTCAGTAATCAATCACCAATCCACTTTCTAGTTAGAACCTAGTATCATTGTTCTATCTTCATTTTGTGTTACTTTAAATAATGAGAAAAAGTTTTTATTGCATTGTATGAATGAAATAACAATCATTAAGAATAGGGCAAACTGTAATAAAGAAAGAAATCCCTAAATCTCAGTCACATATAACAATAGAAATTCTCAATCACACCAAACCCAGAGTAGGCAGTGGGGTACTATTGAATCAAAGCATTCCCCAAAGCTCATCTGTTGGAAACTTATTCACTAAAGCAACAGTGTTGGGAGGTAAGGATTAATAAGAGAGGACTAGGTCATGAGGGCTCTGCTCATTAACTGAAGTAATGTTGTTCTTGGGGGAGAGAGTCAGTTATCTACAGAGTAGAATTCTCATTAAAGCAGGTTTCACCTTTCTGGCTCTCTTGCTTTCATTCTCTCTTGCCCTCTACATTTGGCCATAGAATGAGCAGCAAGAAGGCCCCTCACTGATGTGGTACCTCAATCTTGGACTTCCCAGCCTCCAGCACTGTGAGCCAAACAAATTTTCTTTTTCTAGATAAATTACCAAGTCTGGTATTCTGCTACACAGACATCAAATGGACCAAGACAGAGACCCTGTTCCACACCATCATTCAGGAATCCAGCCCGAAATAGACTGCCGTAAGCCACCAGGCTTAGCAAATAAAAATGTAGGATTCCCAGTTAATTTTGAATTTCAGATAAACATTGAGTAATGTTCTATTTTTACTGTTTCCTATGCAATATTTAGGTCACAGCTCTACTAAAAAATATTTCATCTGAAATTCACATTTTTACCTATTTCCCTGAATAATATCTCACTACCTTATCCCTTGATTTGTTGCTCTTCCATGAGGCAGTCTTCCCTGAGTGTGAATACCCCACTAAAAGATGAGGTATAAAAGGAGAAGATATTCATATGGTTCCAGTTTGCATAAAAATGGGAGTCAGAGGCCTGATTGAGGCCTAGGTGTAGCATGCATTGCCTTTGCCCATCCTCCTTAGGGTATTACATGATAAGATGACTCTGCATAAGCAAGCTTGTTTGGGAGTGTGCTTTATTTATGGTTTAAGAATAAAAGGCAGGTGTACTGATGGGCATCCCATTTCTGCCAACCATCAGTCCATGATTTATTGCTTCACAATGAGCAGTGTTTGGCCATAAGGAAGGGAATCTAAGGACACTAACTCAGTGAATTTGCAGTCTAACACTGTATGGAAAATCATGCAGGAATTCATCAGTTGTATACCTAACCAGGATGAGAAACAGGAACTCAGAGGAAAACCAAGAGATTTCTGATTTAGAATAAGCCATCGTCATGTATTGAATTGGTACCACAAAAATTTTCCTTCAGCTAGGCAATAACTTAAAAGATAACAATACCATGGGAAATGTAAGTTATCTCTCATATATGTGCAATAAGAGGATTATCTGGTAGGTAAAGTAAAGACCTCTGATGGGAGTCATTAAAGAGGAAATAGTACAGACACGCTGTAAGCCATCAAATGCATGTGGGCCAGAATATATCCCTGGAAATTTTTCTTCCTCTAATGTTCCCAATTTTAAGAGATTGAATGAGCATTAAAAGGATAAAATGCTAACATAAGAAAGATGTAGCCTGCAGAGGAGGTACGAAATCAGAGTCAAATATTTCCCTAAGCAAATATAGATAGCTAAAATTCAATAAAAAGTATGTTACTTGATGCTTCTTAGAATAACACTTTAAAAGTTGCTGCTCTTCCATGAGGCAGTCTTCCCTTTGACATGAAATCATGGCCCAAATGCTCTTTTTATATGGTAGCCTTTATCAAGAATACAGAAGAAATTATTTGGAAAGCAATAAATCCCTTTATCTGCTTCTGTTAGGAACAGGGAATTTGAAAACAGTGTCATGAAATGTAGGAATATTTCATTTGAAGAACCACAATACTTTCCTTTCTTCTCTTGGTCCTCCTCTTAGTTCTCTCCAGACGTTGGGTAGCCATGACACAAGGAAACAGCACTGAGGTGACCGAATTCTACCTTCTGGGATTTGGTGCCCAACATGAGTTTCAGATCATCTTCTTCATTGTGTTTCTCATGATCTACGTGATGTCCATGGTGGGGAATACCGGAATGATCCTACTCATCAGGACAGATGCCAAACTCCAAACACCCATGTACTTTTTCCTACAACATCTGGCCTTTGTTGACATCTGTTACACAACAGCTATCACTCCCAAGATGCTGCAAAACTTCATCACAGAAAACAAGTCCATATCATTTGGTGGATGCTTAATGCAATTACTGGTCTATGCAACCTTTGCAACCAGCGACTGCTACCTCCTGGCAGCGATGGCGGTTGACCGTTATGTAGCCATCTGTAAGCCTCTTCACTATTCCATCATCATGTCTCGGACAGTCTGCATCCAGATGGTAGCTGGTTCATACCTCATGGGTTCAATAAATGCCTCTGTACACACAGTTTTTACTTTTTCACTGACCTTCTGTAAATTCAACATCAATCATTTTTTCTGTGATATTCCTCCAATTATCACCCTTTCATGCTCCAACAATGACTTGAACTTCATGCTAATTTTGATCTTTGTGGGATTTAACTTGACCTTCACCGTGTTGGTCGTCACCTTGTCCTATATTTACATCCTGACCACCATCCTGAAGATGTCTTCTACTGCAGGGAGGAAGAAGACCTTCTCCACCTGTGCCTCCCACCTGACAGCGGTCACCATTTTCTATGGCACCCTTGCTTACATGTACTTACAGCCTCATTCTGAGAATGCCCAGGAGAATATGAAAGTGGCCTCTGTATTTTATGGCATTGTCATTCCCATGTTGAACCCCCTGATCTACAGCCTGAGAAACAAGGAGGTGAAAGAAGCTTTAAAAG
Organism: Spermophilus citellus; assembly: GCF_964194105.1. NCBI lineage: Eukaryota > Metazoa > Chordata > Mammalia > Rodentia > Sciuridae > Spermophilus > Spermophilus citellus. The sequence continues at coordinate 242,309,808 of NC_138183.1, forward strand.
TGGTGACCAAAAAGCTCTTTTAGGTTAGACCCAAATTGTTCCAATTCAGCACATCAAAGCATGCGTGGAAACATGTTACTGCCCTTTAATAATTTGGAAATTGAAAGCGTGTTAACATATTCAGCTCTTAAATCCAGGTTACTCTATCAATACATAAGATGTTAGAATATGAGAAATATTCTAACAACTCTCCTGAGATTCATTTTTTCTAGAGTATAATCTGAAAAACAATCCTCAGGGAGAATGCTTTATGTAGATGGTGAAAAATATTAAGGAGTTTACATAAAACTTATAAAGTATTATTTCAAATATTTTTCAAATATACTTTAAATGGATAGAAATATTAAAAATTGTTTGAGGGCTGGGGATGTGGCTCAACCGGTAATGCACTCGCCTGGCATGCGCGGGGCGCTGGGTTCAATCCTCAGCACCACATAAAAATAAAAATAAAGATGTTGTGTCCACCGAAAACTGAAAAATAAATATTGAAAAATTCTCTCTCTCTCTCTCTCTCAAAATTGTTTGCATATTGTCACAACTGAAATTGGAGTTTATTGATTTCTCGTCCTTTGAAAAGGTTCCCTAAATTTTCTACAGTGAGGTACTTTGTAAATTCTGTTGCAATTATGGTACAACTCTTCATTTATTGTACATCTTTGAATGTGAAATAAATGTATTTCCTTACAAATCATCTTGTGACTCAAGCTATCACTTCTATACAACATTCTTATATTTGTTACATCCCATACTACTTAGGAACAGTTCTTTCTGTCAACAGTTACCCTAATTATTCCTATTCCATCACTTTCGTTCCTTGGGAAAGGGAACTCTGGATAACAGTTCTATTCTATCTCCAGCTGAGATAACCTAGAAAGAGTTGTATCTGAACTCTTGCCAGTAATCATTCACTTACAATCATTTTGTTCAAACAAATAAGGTTAAACTACAGAAGCTCCATGGGAATTCAACATAGGGCAAGAGATCTTTGAGTCAATGAAAGATTATTTGGCAGGAAAGCTTTAGTACACAGACAGGACCCGGCTTCGTAATGGTGGGCAAGTAATGAAGGAAAGCACCTGCAGTCATTTTCACAACTTACCACACAGTGGTAGATTCCTTCCCAGAGTAAAGAGTTTTCACCTGACACCTTGATCAAGATATTATTTATCCTGCCATAGTGTATATATGAGAAAACACTCAAACTGAATCTCTGTTAAGACTAGAAATGCACTCTTGCATCAGGTGTCTGGAAATTACTAAGTAGTTATTAAAACAGTTGTAGAATGAGGGAAGAAGGAATGTTCACAGAAAACATGAATCTGTCCATTACATGTCTATTTTGGTGCCAATACCATGTCGTTTTTAAACTATAGCTCTTTGTAAAGTTTATGATCTGGTATTGTGATGCCTCCTGCTTCACTATTCTTGCTAAGGATTGCTTTGGTTATTCTGGGTCTCTTATTTTGCAAAATTAATTTCATGATTGCTTTTTCTAGTTCTATGAGGAATGTCATTGGGATTTTAATTATTGATTATTTTAATTATTGATTATTTAATGACAACATAATTTTAATTTGAGTTGGATTAAATCTGTATAATGCTTATAGTAGTATGGCCATTTTGAAAATATTAATTCTTCCTATCCAAGAACATGGGAGATCTTTCTATCTTCTAAGAACTTCTTCAATTTCTTTCTTTAGTGTTCTGTAGTTTTCAATTGTAGAGTTCTTTCACTTCTTTTGTTAGATTGATTCCCAAGTATTTTTTTGAGGCTGTTATGAATGGGATAGTTTTCCTAATTTCTCTTTCAAAGGATTCATCACTGATGTATAGAAATACATTTGATTTATGTGTATTGCTTTTATGTCCTGCTACTTTGCTGAATTAATTTATTATAGATATTTTCTGGTGGAATTTTTGGATCTTCTAAATTATCATTAAATAATGATAGTTTGAGTTCTTCTTTTCCTATTTCAATCCTTTTAATTTCTTTCATATGTCTGATTTCTCTGGCTAAACTTTCCAAGACTATGTTGAATAAAAGTGCTGCAAGAGGGCATCCCTGTCTTGTTCCAGAGGGCATCCCTCTCAGACACTTCTCAGGAGATATACAATTGATCAACAAATACATGGAAAAAAAAGTTCTATATCTTAGGTAATTAAAGTAATGTAAATCAAAACTACTCTAAGATTTAATCTCACTCCAATCAGAATGGCAGTTATCAAGAATACAGACAACAATCAGTGTTGGTGAGGATATGGGGGAAAAGGTACATTTATACATTGCTGGTTGGACTGCGAATTGGTGCAACCACTCTGGAAAGCAGTATGGAGATTCCTCACAAAACCTGGAATGGAAACACCATTTGACCCAGCTATCCCATTCCTCAGTCTACACTCAAAGGACTTAAAATCAGCATACTACAGTAATGCAGCCACATCAATGCTTATAGCAGCTCAATTCACAATAACTAAACTATGGAACCAAACTAGGTGCCCTTTGATAGAGGAATGGATAAAGAAACTATGGTATATATACACAATGGAATATTACTCAACATTAAAAGAGAATAGCATAATGGCATTTGTAGGTAAATGGTTGGAGTTGGAGATTATCATGCCAAGAGAAATAAGCCAATCCCCAAAGCCCAAAGTTTAAATGTTTTCTCTAATATGTGAATGTTGATCCATTAATAGGTGCAAAATGGAGGAAATTTCCCTGGGCAGAGGGGAGTAAAGTGAGGTGATGTGGCATGGGGAAGGAAACATGGTGGAATGAGACATCATTACCTGAGGTAGATGTGTGATTGCACGAATGGTGTGACTCTACACCATGTACAACCAGAGAAATGAAAAGTTGTGCTCCATTTGTACACAGCTTGGATCTAAGGATCAGCCACATGGCCAGTGTGTCTTCAAGGTCCAATAAAAATGGTACAAAAAGACTCAGTGAGTTCCCTGGGTCAGTAATACTCCATGAACTTTGCCTTAACTGAGGTCAAGACAGCTATGTGTCCCTGAGGATGACAGGCATTTCATATAAGGGTCACGCACAGATTTAATTCTATGTCTTTTTTACTTTTATTGGTACTAACTTTAATTCTCCTACTGTAATAAAACTGAATCTGTATGTATAGTACTTTTCTGATGTCTTCCTCTGGGATCTATATCAAACATACTATCAAATTACTATTGACAATATAATTTGTAAACAGCAGTAATTCATTTCTTATATTTATGGAAGCTAGAGGTCCAAAATCAATATACCAGCAGGATCCAGTGAAGGAACTCTTCCTGGTTGGACACAGTCAACATCTCAATATGTCCTCACTTGGCCAAAAAAAAAAAAAAAAATGGGGGGGGGGAGCGGCTAGAGACTTCTCCAAACCCATTCATGAAGGATCCACATTCTTACTTAATTGTCTCCCCAAAGTGGCATTTCCTATACTATCATGTTGTGATGAAGGATTTTTTATGTTTTTTTAATTTGTTCTAACTAGTTATACATGACAATAGAACACACTTTGACACATCATACATAAATGGAGTATAATTTCTTACTTTTCTTCTTGTACATGATGTAGAATCACACCAGTCATGTAGTCATATATGTACATAGGGTAATAATGTCAGATTCATTCACTATCCTTCATACCCCCATATCCCGCCTCTCCCTTCACTCCCCTCTACCTAATACAAAGTAACTCAATTCTTCCCTAGTCCCTGCTTTATTGTGAATTACCAATTGCATATCAGGAAAAACATTTGGCTTTTGGTTTTTTGACATTGACTTATTTTGCTTAGCTCTATCTATTTCTCCAGCTCTATCTATTTACCAGCAAATGCCATAAATTCACAGTAGCTAAACAATAGAACCAACCTAGGTATCCTTCAACAGATGAATGGATTTTAAAAATGTGGCATATATACATAGTGGTACAGGATTGTGACATTAGAATTTTGAGAAACAACACTCAGTCCATAATATTCTGCATCTGGGACCCTAAAAATCTTATTCTTCTTACATGTACAATGCATTCATTCCATTATGACAATCCCAAAAGTTCTTGTATCTACCATCAACCATAAAGTCAGATTCCAAAGTTTCATCTAAATGTCATAAAGATAAAACGTGGATAAGATTTGTGGAATAATTTATTCTGAGGGAAAATTCTTCTCCAGCTGTGAGCCTCAAATCCATCAAGATATGTACTTTCAAAATGAAAAGAGGAAGACAGGAATAGGATAGACATTTCCACTCCAAGAAGGAGAAATAGGAAATAAAGAGGGGTAATGGGGCCCAAGCAAGTCCAAAACCTAGGAAGGTGAGATCCCAAGGCTCAGAACCATCCTCTTTGGCTCCACACACTGCCCTCCAGGCCCTCTGCGAGAGAAGTCCCACCTTCCAGACCCAGAGAATGACATCTCAGCAGAAACTTCTTACAGTCCATGTTCCCACAACTATTCAAGAATAAGGAAACTTCCTCTCTATCTCTCTTTTCTTTCTGAGGCCTTGTAGGAGTCACTCTTAAAACTCTGTTCACAGAAATCAAGAATTTTTCTACCAGGCAACCTTAAAATATGTTCAAATTCTACCTACCCATTTCCCTGTCTAAATCTGCTCTCCTATTTTTAGTTATTTGGTTCAGAGTACCTCAGTCTTGGTGAAAATTTCTCTTATTTTTGGCTTCACAACAAAAATACTATAAACTGGGTAGTTTCTAAATCCCAAAACCTTATTTCTTATAGTCATGGGGACAGAAAGAGATGAGCAAACCCATGTGATCAGGCTCTGGTGAAGGGAATCCTCTGGGTGGAGATGGCTAACTTCTCATTCTGTCCTGTCACAGTAAACAGCAAGAGGAGCATCAGGCTCCCTCAGCATTCACAAGGTGCAAGTCCCCTTAATTAGCACCGTTCCACCCTTAGAACTACCCAATCGTGCACACTTGTCAAACTCCTCACCCATTAATAGCAGCCCTTTGGGGGCAGGATTTCAAGATATGAATGGAGGGAGAAGGTGGGACATGAGCCTTTGGTGCCTAACATCAGAGTTGTAACATATTCTAGTGCATTATTAAGTCTCAGAGTGATAATAAAGATCCCCAAATTAGTAACTATTTTGTAAGAAGGGTGGTCCTTCGCACCCCTGAGCTTTTGTGTGTTATCTGAAGTGACATCAGCTCTGTGGGAACCATTCCTTCACACTCTGCAGTTGCTAAACTTTTTGGTGGTGTTCATTCCAGGCAGCAGAGAGAAGAACAAGAAAAAGTGAAGAGGAAATTCAGGGAAGACTGAGTGAGTGACTTACCTGGTTTACAATTTAGGAAACTGGAACTCAATTCCACAGGGACTCCAGTGAACTAGAAAGAATGTCCCTCAGAATTGTCCCTCCCAAGAGACGACGTTGTGACATTTTTTCTCCTCTCCTCTCTCCACTATTTGAAGGTTTGCCAAGGTGGTTAACACCCCCTCACATCTGTGCTGATTCTGAGGGGTGGTCTTTCATGGCCTCAGAGAGAATTCTGAGGCAAGAGGCAGAGATGCTATAGAAGATGGGCCCCTCTTAGGGCAGAGAAAGCACTTTACCACAGAGACACCAAAATCAAGTTCTGAGAAGATGTGGTGCAAGGCACAGATTTTTGTTACTCTGTGTTACACGTTTCTAGCCAGTGACATTCGGCTACAAGACTACTGAGAGATTTAAAGCAAGGGTCTCTCTGGCTACTGCCCTGCCCTTCTTGCCCTTTCCACTTCATGAAATTAGATGCTCTAGAACTGTAGCAGATGGATTGGCAACAAGGAGGCAGCCAGTGTCTGAGAAAGACAGAGCAAATCTTAGAATCGCTAGTCCTGACTCTCAACCTGTTGTCATGACGGGAAATGAATCGTGGTATTTAGGCAAAGGAAGTTGTTTTTTCTTCTACTGGCAATTGAGCACATCCCTAACTGAAACAGTCATGCAGTAAAGGATACTGAAGTGGAATTCAGTAGCATTTTGAAAATAAGTCCCCTTCATTCAATTGAAGTTCACCAAAAAACAACAGACTGGCTAAATCAAGCTTTCTCCTTACACATTTATTTTTTTTCTTGATTCTTTTTAGTTATATACAACATCAGAACACACCCTGACATTATCACAAAAGCATGGAACACATCTTTATCCACTTCAGTCCCCAGCACTTCCCTCCCTGCCCCACCCCCACTCCCCTTCTCTACCTCTCCATTCCACTGATCCCTCTTCAATCCATGTACAGATCTTTTTTTTTTTTTTTTTTTTTTTTTAGTGTCCTTTGACCATATCTAATTCTGGGCCCAACTGTGCAATATCCTTGCATGTACTATGAAAGTTTGGTCAGATCAGTTCCACTGTTCTTTCCTTCTTCTGTCCTTCCTTCCTCCTCCTCAAACACTTTGTCTAGTCTACTGATCTTTTCTCTATTTACATATAACTCTGTGTGTGTGTTTGTGTGTGTGTGTGTGTGTATACACATTTCTTGTTTTTTATCCTCCAACCTCACCACTTATTTTGGATTAGATTTTTCATATCAGAGAAATCATTCAACCTTTGACTTCTGGCCGCTGGCTTATTTCACTTGGCATGATAGTCTCCAGATCCATCCATTTACTGGCAAATGCCATCATGTAATTCTTCTTTAAGACTGAGTAATGCTACATTGTGTGTGTGTGTGTGTGTGTGTGTGTGTGTGTGTCACTTTATCCTTGCACATTTATTAAAGACTTAAGTCTTGAAAGTTCATAGCCCAATTAAATTCATGGTCTCTTATTTCACTAATACTTCAAATGTTTTGACATTATGAAGTGAATTACGAATTAATGTTGCTATTGTGTAGGGCTGATTTTTTAAATGTGTAAGTATATAGAAAAAATGAAAAGAAGTAATTTTGAGAATTTTTTTCAACCAATAAGCAGTAGCCTACATAATATTGTAAAATATATTCATGTTATAATACCTACTTGTTATACCATGGATGATATGCCTTTAAATTTTGATTACATCAATAAATGCTGAAGAAGTTATAGGGAATAGAGTACACTCATGCATTGCTGCTGGAAATGTAATTAGTATAATCGCTTTGGAAATCAGTATGGAGATTCCTCAAAAGACTGGAACCTGAAACACTATATTACCTAGCTATAGCATACCTTGTATTTATTCAAACACACTAAAATCATCATGCGATAGTGATACACTCATACCAACGTTTATAGCAGCAAAATTCACGATATTCAAGTGTGCAACCATCCTAGGTGCCCACCAATAGTTGAAAGAATGAAGAAAATGTGGCATATATACACAGTGAAGTTTCACTCAGCATTGAAGAAGAATAAAATTATAGATGTTGCTTGTAAATGGATGGAACTAGATAACATCATGTTAAGTAAAATAAGTCAGACTCAGAAAGCCCAGGGTCAAATGTTTTCTCACATATATAAAAGCAAGAGAGAAATAAGAAATTTTTTTAGAAAGGATGATCTCATGAAAATGGAAGGGATAACTGTAGAGTAAGGTAGGGAATTTAGACAGAGGAAGGAAGAATGGTAAAGGGGAGGAATTGAAAAACGAAATTGACCAAACTCTGCTATATACATATATGAACATATCACAATGATCTTAACTTTTATGCATAGCTATAATACATCAATTTAAAAATGTTAATCAATACAAGAAGCACCAATAGAACAGAGGAAGGGGATCCGGATAGGGAAGTGAAAAGGAAAGGAGGTAATACTAAGGATCGAAATGGAACAAATTATGTTACATGCATTTAGGACTATGTCAAAATGAACCCCACAATTATATGTGACTATAATGCACTAACAAAAATGTTTTTAAAATATAGTTTAGATTTAAATTTCTGTCATTGAAAAGCTATAATCTTTACTGATTAGTGACAAGATTTATCTAGATCTAAACACAGGTACTTAGACATATTAAGATGCTCAACCTGATTTATAACAATAGCTTTTTAAAAACACTTGTTAAAGAATAAATGATGTGTCTGGCTTCCTGCTTCTACCAGAGATGTCACACTCTTTTTCTTTCAAGATTTCTAATTTCTTCCTCTCCAGGCACTGCTCATCCAACTTAAATCTGCTGTTGCTCCACTTCTGGACCTGTTCCATCTGAGCTCTCTCAGATTACCTCCAGTAACTCATACCCAATCTTTTTTTTTCTTCAACCCATCCCACCAATCTTTATACTCTAGTAACCTCTCATAACTTAACTCTTAATGCTCCATCCCTAACAGTTTGAGTTACCCCTCTTTTTTCTGACTCCTGAATCACCCTCTGATTTGCTCCACCAACAAAGCTTCAAGCATAATTGGTGTAAGATTTTGTTTCCTATATAATGAGCTACATATTTTACTTATGTTTTGTATAATTAAATAAATAATGGTTCCCCCCCCCAAAAAAAAAGAATAAATGATGTGATCCAAGCACCATAGCACATGCCCACAATCCCAGCAATGTTGGAGGCTGAGGCAGGAGGATTATGAGTTCAAAGCCAGCCTCAGCAACTTAGTGAGACACTTAGCAACTCAGTGAGACCCTGTGTCTAAATAGAATACTAAAAGGTGCTGGGATGTGTCCCAGTGGTAAAGCACTCCTGGGTTTATCCCCAGTACAGAAGAATGAGGAGGAGGAGGAGGAGGAGGAGGAGGAGGAGGAGGAGGAGGAGGAGGAGGAGGAGGAGGAGGAGGAGAAATAATAATAATAATTACATGAAGAAAAAGAACTGTTTTCTCCAGGCATTACAGCAACACTAAAACACAATGTCCTCTCTAGGAAACCTAAATTTAGTCCTGACAGCACATGCAAAGACACTCAACCTGATTCATAACAATAAAAAAAGCAAAGTTGTTAAACAACACATGACATTAGAAATAATTGTCCCCTCTAAAAATAGAATAATGCACACAAAAAAATTGTTCTCTCTGGAAAACATACGTTTTCTTCAGCCAATTACCACTGCTAATCACTGTTTTTCCAATCCCATCTCAGCCTCTGGAACCTCAGATACCAAGGGAGTCACTATAGATCCCTGAGGTGGCAGCTATAAGATCCCTGGTGGGGAAGAGCCATAGAGAGAGCCCTCCATGGGCAGTCAGCCTGCAGCAGCTGCAGAAAGAGATTCTGGAGGCAACTCTGGCTCCAGTACAACAGGGTAACTCCCACTGTCAACAGCAGCTGTGTAGCACTGCCATGTGTGCAGGAAGCAGCAAGCCACCAGGGTCAGAAGAGCAGTTCCAGAATGTCACACCCCAAGACCAGGACTCAGCTCATCAGGTGATATGATGGAAAGGAATTGAGGGGTTGCCCTCATTCTGGCCAAGGGTTGCCCAGGAATGAATGTGAATGAACAAATGTCAATCAACCAACCAACACTAAATGTGCTTAAAATAATGTTTGCATGTGTCCTTGGGCCATGGGGTGAGCACTCAATGTCTGCACCCTGCTGTGAGGTCTTTGTAACTTTGGTAACTTGAACCTCACATCACTTCAAGCCAGGCTCTGTATTTTCCTCTTCATTTTCCTTTTCCTTTTTATTCTGAAATACTCATAGATTTACAGGAAGTTGTGCAACTTTGCCAAGAGTTTCTGTGAACCTTCCACCCACTTTTACATCTTGTTTGATTCCACTATGACACCAAAAGCAGGATTTTTATATTGGTGCTGTGTGTGTTTGTGTGTTTGTGTGTGTGTGAGAGAGTGTGTATGTGTGTGAATGTGTATGTGTGTGTGTGTGTGTGTGTCTTTGTCATTTTCTCACTTGTGCAGACTTGTGTAATGATCAAGGAATAATGATCAAGATATAGACTCTTCCACGCCACATCTCAGATCCTATACAGATTCTTCTCATAGTGTCCCTTATATTCCTCCTACCTTCTTCCACCTGCAACCACTAGATGCTGCCAATTACTAACTTGTTCTCGATCTCTACAATTTTGTCATTTTAATAATGTTTACAATAAATCACATGTGACTATTGAAAGTTAACTTCGTTTTTGTTCTGCCCAATGCCACTGGGATGTCAGTCTTTCTCTAAATGATGTAGATCCTACTGGTTGATGGTGAGTTCTAGGTCTTTGCTGACCTTCTGTCTAGTTGATCCATATGTGACTAAGAGAAGACTATTAAATCCCCAATAATAATTGTGGACTGCCTTTTCCTCTCTTACATTTTATCAGTTTGGGCTTTATATTTATTGTAGCTCTGTAGTTTTGTCCCCACACATTTAGGATTGCTATTTCTTCTTGAAGGATTAACCCTTGTATCATTATGTAACAGCCTTCTTTGTCCAGGTTATTTGCTTTCCTGTGACGTCTGTGCTATCTGATAATTAATGTAGCCAACACTTCAATCTTTTGCTTAATTTCTATATGGTATGTATTTTCCTTGTGTTTACTTTTGAGCTACAAATATTATATTTGAAGTGATTTTCTTGTTCACAGTTTATGATAGCATAATATTTTTCTAGCTACTCCATGAAACTCTTAATATTTCACAGTTTATGATAGCATAATATTTTTCTAGCTACTCCATGAAACTCTTGGTATTTAGAGAAGGAATCAGGAAAGATGAAAGTACATGAACACAGCAAAATACAGAAAAATATAACACACTTTTCTGTCTTCTCTTAATTTCTCTAAGTTATATTTGACTATTGCAGGAAAAATTTTCATATCTTCCGATGTGGTTCTCAATGTGCATAGAGCCAACATTTAAGACAAATCTGTTAAAATGGGAAACAGGAAAGGATTTTAAAAGGAAGTAAAGTTTCTATGCCACTTCAAAAAGAAACATGCAAAAATAATTATGTTTAGAATACAATACCTCTAGCAGCCACTAAAAAAGCTGTAGAAATACATATACAAACCACTAGAAATAAATCAGTGTGGAAATTCTAAAATGCATTCAAGTGAAACACAGGAAAGCAAGTAAAAGTAAACAGAGAAACAAGAGGAAAGGGACCCGAGGGAAAGAGGAAGGGAAGACAAGGTGGGGTCCTGGAAAATGAAATCAACCAGATTATGTTTTGTGCATATGTGAGTGTGATACAATGAAACTCACTGCAATATAATTATGCACCAGTAAAAAATTTAAATTATAATAAAATAAAATTCCAAACTTAAGAGGCAACATGTGTGGCAAAGGATCATTTTATAACAATAAGAATCATGAATTCCTAGTATAAAAATCAAAGAACAAATTTTTATGTTAAAAATTAAAATTCTCTCTCACTCACACCACACCCAGGGAAACTTATTTCTAAAGGGCTTAGTGGGCCCCATTCCTGATCTTTATCAATGAATAGAAAGAATGAAATCTTGAGTAAGAGTGAGAAAAAAAATAGATTGTTGAAGGGCCCATTCTCTAAACATTACTCTGAAGCCTGCCCTCTCTTTGGGCAATATGACATGAACACCTTCCATAGGGTGTTATGTTTACTTCATTCACTTTGGACTACCTATTAATCCATAATACGTATCTAGTGTGATTTATTTAAACCTATTTCTAAATTTGCTTTTTGGAAACATTGTTGCAGTGACCATAATGAACTTCTAAGTACGCTCTGCAACACACATTTTGCAGAGGAAGGAAGTGCAGCAGGGGAGGGGTTACATCCTTAGCCTGCATTGATTGGCTGGACAAGAATTCTGGTAATGGGCCATAGCCTTTGTAGCATTTGCTGATTAGAAGCACCTCCATCACACATAACAAATGATAATTCCTGTTGAGTCCATTGTCCCTCAGTACACAGATTCTGTCTGTGAGTGGGTGAAGGAGGGCTTCTCCTTAACTCTTGAAAACTGTCTCCATAATGGGATATCCTTTTACTTGAATTCAAAATAATTAGAGTAAAATGAATAAATTAAAAATTATTACTCTATCAAATTTTTTACTTAAATGGTACCCTGATCTACTTGGGCTTCCTCTAAGGTGGTTCTCCCCACAAGATGGATTTTACTTGAAAAGACTCCATTTCATCTCTTTTCCAACAAATTCACTGTAGGAAGGAACTTGTACATACGTTTTGTTTCTCAGCCCTCACTAAAGGTTTGTGCTGAAAGACACTAGTGCCTTGTCCCTGCAGATGGGTTATCCCACAGTGCTGGATTCTCAAGATATTTAAGAGAACCAGAGAAGCTGATAGCAACAACGGGCTTCCTCTGCTGCATAGCTGTCACTAAAGGCACATTCTTCCTCACCACCCTGTCCTTGAAGGTGGAGCTCTGCTTAGAGCCGTGGTACCAGTGAAGGAGCAGCAAGGCTGTTGATAAATTGAGGATGTGTGTTGTTCCTCCATTGGCAGTTCCTTTTATTATATAATGTATAAAAATGGTAAAATTATATGAAAATAATTCCATCACACATGAACCCATAATATAATTCAAAATATAAATGACAGCCAAATGTTTAATTCCTTACGTGTACTTCAATACATTCCTATTTATCTATCATGAAAGTAATAATTATATATACAACATATGTATTACATATTCATATACATATATTACATATACTTAGTATATAGAATATAAACTATATAGTATATGTTTCAGATACATGATGGATGAGAGAGAGAGAAATATTTGGGACGGGAAGTCTGTGCGTTTCAAAGATGGCCCATCTCCCTGTTCTCTTTTGCTCCTTCCAAGTGGTATTTTATTCTTCTTTTGTTTTTCAGGTAATAGGTGAACCTCTTTTTGTAGGTTTGCATTGATAAGCCAAGAAAGCTCTAGTGTCTTAGGTAAGCTGCTGATGAACCAAAAGTTCTAACCTATAACTTGCTTCTTAGAAGGACCTCAACCAAACCTCATTCTGTTAGGACTCACTTCAACCCTCCCACAATGCACCTGATTAGGATCAGCATTGGGGGGATTCTAAACCATAAATCTAGTTGAGACTAAGATTTTCCTATTGCTGACTCAGTATTTCAGTTTCTTGGATCTGATAAATGGGTCATCACTCACCAATCTATTTCTCAGTGTGCTTCTGTTACAACTTGTTTCATTTATGACTTCTTGCAAAATATTATTATTGCATTTTAGGAAAGAAATAATAGTTATTTAAAATAAGACTAACTGTTGAAAAATAATTCCATAAATATCAGTATTGTACAACACTAGAAATTCTCAGTCACACACAGTCCAGTGGAGGAAGGGTACAGATGGCAGTGGACTGCTATGAATGAAATGTGTCCCCCGGGTTCACGTGTTGGAAATTAATCACCATTGTGACAGTGTCAGGAGATTAAAGTATGAGAAGAGGTATGGCCCTCGTGAATGAATTCATTCTGTTTTTGTGGGAGAGGGTTAGTTATCTTGAGCTAAGATTTGTTATGAAAGCAAGTTTGCCCGACTCTTGTTCTCTTGCTGTCAATGTTGACTCACTTGCCTTTCCACTTTCTGCCATATGATGAGGCAGTATCAAGCCCATGTGATGTTGCTCTGCCATCTTGGACTTCCCAGAATTTAAAACTGTGAGTCAAATACAGTTTTTTGTTTCTTTGAATTACCTTCTTTTTCATGTCTATGAATTTCATTATTATTAGAATAAAGTGTGGTATTCTGCTCTGTCAACAGAGTAGGACAGAGATTCTGTGTTGCACACAGTCATCCCAGCCTGAAGTGGACCACAGTAAGCAACATAAGGAAGGCTAGTAAAATTACCAAAAGAAAAATATATATATAAGAGGCCAAGTTGAGTGTGAATTTTGGAAAATAATAAATATTTTTGCTCTTATTGTTTCTTGCATAAAAGATGTATAGACACTAAAGTTGGTGTGTATTTATATGAAATATTACACTTACTTATAGCAAAATTTACTTTAACTTGGTGTTACTTTAACTTGTGTTTTTTTCTGACAACCCTGTCTCATGATAAAGTCTCTCAAAATTGCCAATATCCAACAAACAGATGAGTCAGAGTAGAAAGTTATATTGTAACCATTTTCACAGGTGTGGGGGTGAGAGGGCTGCTTCAGGCCTAGATGTAGCACACTTCGCTTTTGATCATGTTACTTTGAGCAGAACCTGAAGTGATAACCTCACATAAGCAAGTTTGGCTGGAAGCAAGGTCTACCTCTATTTCCAGAAGACAAAGGTACGGATGGGCAACAAGCCAGTTTCTGAATACATAGTCATGGTTTGTGACACATTACTCACCAACAAGCAGTGCTAGGGAATACAGAAAGTTGTTTAAGAATTAAGTCACCAAACCAGAGAATTTGAGTGCTTACACTACATGAAAGACATTCATGAATGCATCTCAGCTCTATACCCAACTAAGCACAGGGGTACACAGGTAGAGAAAAACAAAAACATTCATGATATAAAGTAAGCAATAACAACATATTAATCAAACGTTTACCACATTATCTTTCCTTAAGCTAAGACAAAGCCACAAGAGAAACAATGCCAGGGGAAAAGCAACTTTATCTCTCTCTCTCTCTCTTAATTATATGTGAAAAGAGGATTATCTGAGGGATAATCAGAAAATTTTTTGTGAAGCTCATCATTTAAAAGAGAGTTGTAAAAAATAATAGAGGTACAGACACACTGTGAACTCATCAATCATGTGAACCATTATTATGGTTTCTATGTGAGATGTCCCCCAAAAGCTCATGTGTAAGACAATGCAAGAAGGCATAGAGGAGAAGTGATTGGGTTATGAAAGCCTTAACACAATCAGTGAATTAATCCCCTGATGGGATTAACTGAGTGGGTGGCTGAAGGATGGTAGAGTGTGGCTGGAGGAAGTGGGTTGTTGGGGACATGACGTGTGGGTGTATATTTTGTATCTGGTGAGTGGAGTCGCTGTGTCTGCTGTCTGATCATCATGTGAGCTGGTTTACTCCACCACACTCTTCCACCATGATGTTCAGGCTCACCTTAAACACAGAAGAATAGAACTGGATGTCTATGAACTGAGACCTTTGAAACCATGAGCTCCAAATAAAATTTTCCTCCTCTACAATTATTCTTGTCAGGTATTTTAGCTACGGCAGTGAAAAAGCTGACTAAAACAAACACGAACATAACTCAGAAAATTCTTTATTGCAATGAGTTCTCATGTCCAAAACTTGAACCAGGATTAAATGAAGAGAATGCTAAATGCCTACAAAAAAATTGTAGACTACTGAAAAAGGGGAAATCTCTTGCTTCATGCAAGTATAGATGCTCATTTAAAATAATGAAAAAGTAGTTTAATATACATTTTTCATAATCACAGGTTAAAAGTCAGTCTTCTTCTGTAAAGTTTTCTCCACTGTAAAATTTATCTAAAGCTTGAATACATTGGTTTGTGATGGCTTCTTATAAAAAATACAGAAAAATTATTTGGAAAACAATAAACCAGATTCTGATTTTGTCATGAATTTCAAAATCAAAAAAAGTAACATGAAATGTAAGGATCTTTCATTTGAAAAAGTCACAAAGATTTTCTTTCTCTCTTGGTCCTTCTCTTGCTTCTATCCAGACATTGGGTAGCCATGACAAAAGGAAATGGCACTGAAGTGACTGAATTCTACCTTCTGGGATTTGGTGCCCAACGTCAGTTTCAGAGCATCCTCTTCATTATGTTTCTCATGATCTACGTGACGTCCACGGTGGGGAATACTGGAATGATCCTACTCATCAGGACAGATGCCAGGCTCCAAACACCCATGTACTTTTTCCTACAACATCTGGCCTTTGTTGACATCTGCTACACAACAGCTATCACTCCCAAGATGCTGCAAAACTTCATCACAGAAAACAAGTCCATATCGTTTGGTGGATGCTTAATGCAATTACTGGTCTATGCAACCTTTGCAACCAGCGACTGCTACCTCCTGGCAGCGATGGTGGTTGACCGTTATGTAGCCATCTGTAAGCCTCTTCACTATTCCATCATCATGTCTTAGACAGTCTGCATCCAAATGGTAGCTGGTTCATACCTCATGGGAGCAATAAATACCTCTGTACAAACAGGTTTTACATTTTCACTGTCCTTCTGTCGGTCCAACAGCATCAATCACTTTTTCTGTGATGTTCCCCCAATTCTCATGCTATCATGCTCCAACATTGACATCAACATCCTGGTACTTACTGTGTTTGTGGGATTTAACTTGACCTTCACTGTGTTGGTCGTCACCTTGTCCTACATTTACATCCTGACCACCATCCTGAAGATGTCTTCTACTGCAGGGAGGAAGAAGACCTTCTCCACCTGTGCCTCCCACCTGACAGCGGTCACCATTTTCTATGGCACCCTTGCTTACATGTACTTACAGCCTCATTCTGAGAATGCCCAGGAGAATATGAAAGTGGCCTCTGTATTTTATGGCATTGTCATTCCCATGTTGAACCCCCTGATCTACAGCCTGAGAAACAAGGAGGTGAAAGAAGCTTTAAAAGTGGTGACCAAAAAGCTCTTTTAGGTTAGACCCAAATTGTTCCAATTCAGCACATCAAAGCATGCAGTGGAAACATGTTACTGTCCTTTAATAATTTGGAAATTGAAAGTGTGTGAACATGTTCAGTTCTTAAATCCAGATTACTCTATCAACACATAAGATGCTACAATGTGAGAAGTAGTTTAAGTACTCTCCTGAGATTCATTTTCTCTGGAGTATAATCTGAAAAACATAATCTTCAGGGAAAAGACTTTAGGGAGATGGTAAAATATATTAAGGAGTTTATATAATGTTTACAAAATATTACTTTAAATATTTTTTCAAATATACTTTAAATGGCTACAAATATTAAAAATTGCTTGAATATTGTCAGTACTAAAATTGGAGTTGATTGATTTCCCCTCCTTTGAAAACATTCCCTAAACTTTCTACAGTGAGGTCCTTTGTAAATTCTGTTGCAACTATTGCACAACTCTACAATTATTGAACAACAATTATTTCTGTTATGTTAAATAAATATATCTCCTTCAAATCATCTTGTGACTCAACCTATCACTTCTATACACCATTCTTATATTTGTTACATCCCACACTACTTAGGGTCATTTCTTTATGGCAACAATTACCCCTTTCCCTTTTCATCACTTTCTTTCCTTGGGAAAGGGAACTCTGAATAACAGTTCTATTCCTACCTCCAGTTGAAGTAACCTAGAAATAGATGGATTTAAACTCTTGCCAGTAATCATTCATTTACAATCATTTTGTTCAAACAAATTAAGGTTAAACTACAGAATTCCATGGGAATTCAACATAGGGCAAGAGATCTTTGAGTCGATGAAAGATTATTTGGCAGGAAAGCTTTAGTACAGACAGGATCCAGCTTCTTAATGGTGGGCAAGCAATGAAGGAAAGCACCTGCAGTCATTTTCATAACTTACCACACAACGGTAGATTCCTTCCCAGAGCAAAGAGTTTTCACCTGTCACCTTGATCAAGACACTATTCATCCTGCCATAGTGTGTATATATGAGAAAACACTCAAGCACTTTTGCATCCCAATCATCTATCAAGTGTCTGGAATTTATTAAGTACTTGTTAAAATAATTGTAGAATGAGGGAAGAATTAATGTTCACAGAAAACTTGAATCTGTCCATTATAGGAGAAAATTATAGTCCAGCTCTCTAATAGTTCAGTATGGCAATCTATTCTTAGGGAAAGATGTTTTATAAAGACTTAAAGAACCATCAACTGCTGCTTAACATTTTTGTGTTGGCCCAAGTCTTCATTTAGTACTTGAAGATCATGAGAGGGCAAAAGGAGGTACTGGGGAATGTCCTGTGCATATATATATATATCAATATCACAATGAATCCAACTATTTCATATAAGTGCTATGCACCAATAAAAAGATTTTAAAAGAATTTGAAATTAATCATGAACAGAAAAGACTGCTTTTATAAAAATATAAATCTAAACTCAGAGAAAAATATGGGATCATGTATAGAACAGTTTGGGGTAGCAATGGCATAGAAAAGATAGTATTCACATATATTCACATATACTGAAAGAAAAAAAATATTTGTCATCCCATGTGTGAATTCATTGTTGTGAAAAATATAGCTGGTTGTCTTTACACTATGCATTCTTGTTTTCCTTCCTAAATGAACTCTAACATTTGAAGGAGTAAACTTCCATAAATAAATAGCTGACATCCCATTCCCTACTGTAGCTAGTGTAATATGTGTCTTATTCCTGAGACACGGACTTGAGTAAAGGTCATGTATTTGGGATATGTAGAGAAGAATTAAGCTTACCTCAAGAAAAGTCTGGCCATGTCCTCAGCCTCTGGGAAGTGATCACTAACTGACGAATCTCCTGCCAGAGAGGAGTGTCAGTGTTGGCTGGAGGCTTTGGCCACAGCACAGTTCAACACAGTGAATGGTGATAGGAATTGAAGGATGTTTTACATCAATTTCATACTTCAGAAGAATTGAAGACAGAAGGTATTTCTGATCTCCCAGAGTAGCTTGGATCTAAGGAACAGCCACATGGCCAGTATGTTCTCAAGCTTCAATAAAAACTGGACACCAAAAACTCAGTGAGTCCCCTGGGTCAGTAATACTCCATGCATATTGCCTTAACTGAGGCCAAGACAGCCATGTGTCCCGGAGGATGGTAGAAGTTTTATGTGAGGATCACGCCCAGACTCATTCTATGTCTCTCTTACTTTTATTGGTACTAACTTTATTCTTCTGCTATAGGAAAACTGAACCTGTATGTATAGCAATTTCCTGATGTCGTCCTCTGTTTGGACTCTATATCAAACATACTATCAAATTACTATTGATAGTAGAATTTGTAAGCATCAGTAATTCCTTTCTCATAGTTCTGGAGGGTAGAGGTCCAAAGTAAAGAAGGCAACAGGATCTAATGAGAGAACTTTTCCTGATTGGACACATTTAACATCTCAGTGTGTCCACACTGGCAGAAGAAAAGGCTAGAGAGTTCTCCAAACTTGTTCAAGAAGGATCCATCCTTATACTTAATTATCTCCCAAAAGTGTCATTTCCTAAAACTATCACGTTGTAGTAGAGGATTTTGAAATTGACATTTTGAATTGAGAAACTACACTAATCCATAATATTCTGCCTATGGGGCCCTAAAAATCTTATCCCTCTTACATCCACAATGCATTCATTCCATTCTGGCAACTCCCAAATTTCTCGTATCTACCATCATCCATAAAGCCTGAGGTCCAAAGTCTCATCTAAGTGTCATATACATAAGACATGGATCAGATTCATGGGATGATTTATTCTGAGCCAAAATTCTTCTCCAGCTGTGAGCCTCAAATCCATAAAAACATGTGCTTCCAAAACACAAGAGGACAGCCATAGACATTCCCAATCCAGGAAGGAGAAATAGGAAATAATGAGAGATGGTGGGGCCCATGTAAGTGCAAAACCTAGGAAGGTGACCTCTGTGAGACCCCAAGCCTCAAGAGCCATCCTCTTTGGCTCCACACACTGCCCTCCAGGCCCTCTGGGAGAGAAGTCCCACCTTCCAGACCCAGAGATTGACATCTCAGCAGAACCTACTTACAGATCATAGGGTCTTCAAGAATAAGGAAACATCCTCTCTATCTCTTCTTTCTGAGGACTCAAATGGGTTACTCTGAGAAGTCTGTTCACAGAAATCTAGACTTTTTCTATCAGGAAACCTCAAAATATGTCCAAATTCTACCCATTTCCCCTGTCTAAATCTGCTCTCCTATTTTTAGTTATTTTTAGTTATTGGCACCTCACTCTTGGTAAAAATATCTGTCTTATTTTCAGTTTCATAACAAACTACTGTAGTACACTGGGTGTCTTCTAAATCCCAGAAACCTATTCCTCACAGTTGTGGGGACTGGAAGTCTGAGAAGAACAAACCTGTGTGATCAGGCTCTAGTGAGGGCTGTCTTCTGGGTGGAGATGGCTAACTTCTCATTCTGTCCTGTCACAGTAAACAGCAAGAGTAGCATCAAGCTCCCTCAGCATTCACAAAGCACAATCCCCTTAATTAGCACCGTTCCAACCTTATAATTAGCCAATCCTACACACCTCTCAAACTCCCCACCCCCTAATACCAGCACTTTGGGGGCAGGATTTCAAGATATGAATGGAGGGAGAAGGTGGGACATGAATCTTTGGTACCTAACATCAGAGTTGTGACGTATTCTAGTACACTCTCAAGTCTTGGAGAGATAATTAGTAGTGATTTTGTTAAAAGGGTGGTCCTTCGCACCCCTGAGCTTTTGTGTGTTATCTGAAGTGACATCAGCTCTGTGGGAACCATTCCTTCAGACTCTGCAGTTGCTAAACTTTTTGGTGGTGTTCATTCCAGGCAGCAGAGAGAAGAACAAGAAAAAGTGAAGAGGAAATTCAGGGAAGACTGAGTGAGTGACTTACCTGGTTTACATTTTAGGGACTTGGAACTCAATTCCACAGTGGACTCAAATGGACTGTATAGAATGTCCCTCAGAATTGTCCCTCCCAAGAGACGACGTTGTGACATTTATTCTCCTCTCCTCTCTCCACTATTTGAAGGTTTGCCAAGGTGGTTAACACCCCCTCACATCTGTGCTGATTCTGAGGGGTGGTCTTTCATGGCCTCAGAGAGAATCCTGAGGCAAGAGGCAGAGATGCCATAGAAGATGGGCCCCTCTTAGGGCAGAGAAAGCACTTTACCACAGAGACACCAAAATCAAGTTCTGAGAAGATGTGGTGCAAGGCACAGATTATTGTTACTCTGTGTTACACGTTTCTAGCCAGTGACATTCGGCTACAAGACTACTGAGAGATTTAAAGCAAGGGTCTCTCTGGCTACTGCCCTGCCCTTCTTGCCCTTTCCTACTTCATGAAATTAGATGCTCTAGAACTGTAGCAGATGGATTGGCAACAAGGAGGCAGCCAGTGTCTGAGAAAGACAGAGCAAATCTTAGAATCGCTAGTCCTGACTCTCAACCTGTTGTCATGACGGGAAATGAATCTTGGTATTTAGGCAAAAGAAAGTTGTTTTTTCTTCTACTGGCAATTGAGCACATCCCTAACTGAAACAGTCATGCAGTAAAGGATACTGAAGTGGAATTCAGTAACGTTTTGAAAATAAGTCCCCTTCATTCAATTGCAGTTCACCAAAGAACAACAGACTGGCTAAATCAAGATTCCTCCCTACACATTTATTTTCCTTGATTCTTTTTAGTTATATACAACATCAGAACACACCCTGACATTATCACAAAAGCATGGAACACATCTTTATCCACTTCAGTCCCCAGCACTTCCCTCCCTGCCCCATCCCCACTCCCCTTCTCTACCTCTCCACTCCATTGATCTTTCTTCAATCCATTTACAGCTCTTTTAATTAATTGGTTGTGTCCAATGGATATACCTAATGCTGGGACCCACCATGCTACACTCCTGCACGCACATATGAATGTTTGGTCAGATTCATTCCACTGTCCATTCCTTCTCCTGTCCTTCCTTTCTCCTCCTCAATCCCCCTTTTCTACTCTACTTATCTTTTCTCTATTTACATATAATTCTCTCCTTTTTTCTCTTTCCCTCTCTCTTTTTTTTATCTACCCCACCACTTATTTTGGATTAGATTTTGCATATCAAAGAAAACATTCAACCCTTGACTTTTGGCCACTGGCTTATTTTACCTAGCATGATAGTCTCCAGATCCATCTACTTACTGGCAAATGCCATAATGTCTTTACTACTGAGTAATGCTACATTATGTGTGTGTGTGTGTGTGTGTGTGTGTGTGTGTGTGTGTCACTTTCTCTTTGCATATTTATTAAATGCTTAAGCCTAGCAAGTTTATAGCCCAACTAAATTCAATGTCTCTTATTTCACAGTTACTCAAATTATTTTGATGCTATGAAGTGAACTAGGAGTAAATGTTATTATAGTGGAAATCTGACTTTTTTAAATGTATAAGTTTATAGAAAAAATGGAAAGAAGCAATTTTCAGAAATATTTTTCAACAAATAATAGCCAGCATAATATTATAAAATATAACACATATAATAATATCTTTATTTGTTATACTATGAACAATACG
This sequence comes from Spermophilus citellus, assembly GCF_964194105.1. NCBI lineage: Eukaryota > Metazoa > Chordata > Mammalia > Rodentia > Sciuridae > Spermophilus > Spermophilus citellus. Next base: position 242,331,845 of record NC_138183.1, read on the forward strand.
CCCTTAAATTTAGGTTAGATCATTAAGTACTGGTGCAGTTGTGGGAAATAGGGTACACTCATGCATTATTGATGGAACTGTAATTTGTACAATTGCTTTGGATATTGTATGGATATTCCTCCAAAAGACTAGGAATAAACCCACCATATGACCCAACTATACCACATCTTTTTATTTATCCAAGATAACTAAAAAATTATACTAAATTAATACATTTACTCCAATGTTTATAGCAGCACAATTCACAATATTCAAATATGCAACCATCCTAGGTGCCTATCAGTAGTTGAAAGGATAAAGAAAATGTGGAATATATACACAGTGAAATTTCACTCCGTCTTAGAGAAGAATGAAATCATAAATGGATGGAACTATAAAACATCATGTTAAAGAAATAAGTCAAACTCACAAAGTCCAGAGTCAAATGTTTTCCTTCATATGTAAAAACTAGACAGAAATAATAAAAAATTTTAAAGGGATCTCATGAAAATAGAAGGAAAAATAGAGGAGTAGAGGAAGAGGAATTGGAAGGAGGGAGGGAAGATGAGAAAAGGGAAAAGATTTAAAATGAAATTGAACAAATTCTGCTACAAATATGCATGAACATATCACAATGATTTTCACTTTTATGTATAACTATAATACATCAATTTAAATGTATTAATTAATAAAAGAACCACCAATAGAATAGAGGAAGGGATTTGGGGTAGTGAGAAGAAAAGGTGGTAGTACTGGGGACTGAACTGGAACAAATTATGTTATATACATTTATGAATACATCAAAATTAGCCTCACAATTATGTATGACTATAATGCACTAATAAAAATGTTTTTCAAAATTTAGGTTAGATTTAGATTTGTTTTATCAGAAAGTTATGTTCTTTACTGATTAGTGAGAAGATTTATCTAGACCTAAACATATGTCCTTAGATATAAGAAAAGATGCTTAACTTGTTTCATAATAAAAAATTTTTAAGTACTTGTTAAAGAATAAATGACAAGAAAAAGCGCTATTATGCAGGCATTATAGTAACACTGAAAAACAAAGTCCTCTCCAGAAAGTGTAAATTTAGTCCTGACAGCATATGCAAAGACATTCAATCTGACGGATAACAATTTTTAAAAAAGCAAAGTTGTTAAACAACACATGACATTAGAAATAATTGTCCCCTCTAAAAATAGAATAACATCAAAATATTTGTTCTCTCTGGAAAACGTACATTTTCTTCAGCCAATTACCACTGCTAATCACTGTTTTTCCAATCCCATCTCAGCCTCTGGAACCTCAGATACCAAGGGAGTCACTATAGATCCCTGAGGTGGCAGCTATAAGATCCCTGGTGGGGAAGAGCCATAGAGAGAGCCCTCCATGGGCAGTCAGCCTGCAGCAGCTGCAGAAAGAGATTCTGGAGGCAACTCTGGCTCCAGTACAACAGGGTAACTCCCACTGTCAACAGCAGCTGTGTAGCACTGCCATGTGTGCAGGAAGCAGCAAGCCACCAGGGTCAGAGGAGCAGTTCCAGAATGTCACACCCCAAGACCAGGACTCAGCTCATCAGGTGATATGATGGAAAGGAATTGAGGGGTTGCCCTCATTCTGGCCAAGGGACACCCAGGAAAGAATGTGAATGAATCAGTCAATCAACCAACCAACACTAAATGTGCTTAAAATAATGTTTGCATGTGTCCTTGGGCCATGGGGTGAGCACTCAATGTCTGCACCCTGCTGTGAGGTCTTTGTAACTTTGGTAACTTGAACCTCACATCACTTGAAGCTAGGCTCTGTATTTTCCTCTTCATTTTTCTTTTATTTTTTATTTTGAAATACTCGTAGATTCACAGGAAATTGGGCAGCAGTGCCAAGAGATCCTGTGAACCTTCCACCCACTTTTACATCTTGTTTAATTCCACTATGACATCAAAAGCGGGATTTTGATATTGGTGGTGGTGTGTGTGTGTGTGTGTGTCTTTGTGGGGGTATAGCTCAGTTGGTGGAGTTCTTGTCTCTCATGCCCAAGACCCTAGGTTTGATCCTCAGCACCACACACACACACACACACACACACACACACAAATATATATATATGATATATGACAGCCAGTTTTTAATCCCTTCCATGTATTTCTATTTAATCCCTTAAATGTATTTCTATTTATCTGTCACAAAGGTAATAATTCTCTGTGTATAATTATACATTTTATATTTATATAAATATGTATACCTAGAATATAATATATTTTATATAATATAAATTATATAGTATATGTTCCCTCCAAGTGGTCTTTTCATTTCTTCTTTTTTCAGGTACCAGAGGAATCCCTTTTTGTATTTTTACATTGATAAACCAAGGAAGCTCTAGTGTCTTAGGTAAGCTGCTGCTGAACCAAAAGTTCTAACCTATAACTTGCTTCTTAAAAGGACCTCATTTCCAAACCTCGTTCTGTTAGGACTCGCTCACAATCCCTCTCATAATGAACCTGGTTAAGATCACCATTTGGAGGATTCTGAAGCATAAATCTAGTTGAGGCTAAGATTTTCCTATTGCTGACTAGGTATTTCAGGTTTTTTGGACCTATAAATAAGCCATCACTACTCAATTGGAAACTTGTGCTTCTGTTACAACTTCCTGCCTTTATACCTTTTTACAAAATATCATTATTGCATTTTATGAAAGAAATAATAGTTATTTAAGATAAGAGTAAATGTTATAAAGAAATAACTCCATAAATATCAGTTTGTACAACACTAAAAATTCTCAGTCACACACAGTCCAGTGGAGGAAGGATATTGTTGGCAGTGGACTGCTATGGATAGAATGTGTCCCCCAAGTTCACGTGTTGGAAATTAATCACCATTGTGACAGTGTCAGGAGGTTAAGGCATGAGAAGAGGTATGGCCCTTATGACTGAATTAATGCTGATTTTGTGGAAAAAGGTTAGTTATCTTGACCTTAAATTTGTTATGAAAGAAAGTTTACCCCTATCTTGTTCTGTTGATGTCAATGTTGACTTGCTTGCCTTTCCACTTTCTGCCACGCTATGAGGTGGTCACAAGGTGCCCATGTGATGTAGCTTCACTATCTTGGACTTACCATCATCAACAGCTATCACCCAAATACATTTTTTTTATTTCTATGAATTTCATTATTATGAAGTGTGGCATTCTGCTCTGTCAACACAAAATAGAGTAGGACAGAGATTCTGTGTTGTGTACAGTCATCCCAGAACCCAGGCTGAAGTGGAACACAATAAACAATACAAGGAGGGCTACCAAAATTACAAACACACACACACACACACACACACACACACACACACACACGGCCCAGTTAAATGTGAATTTTGGAAAATAATAAGTATTTTTTGTTCTTATTTTTCTCATGCAATAGACAACATAAATACTATAGTTGATTTGTATTAATATGAAATATTTTACTTATTTATTCTGAAATTTACTTAACTTGTTGTCCCTTGTTTTATCCGGCAACCTTATCTCATGATTTGTAAAGTCTCTCTAAATTGCCAATATCTAACTAACAGCTCAGATGGAAATGGAGTAGAAAGTTATATTGTAACCATTTTCACAGGTATGGGGTTGAGAGGGCTGCTTCAGGCCTAGATTTAGCATACATTGCTTTTACTTATGTTACATTGAGCAGATAACCTCACAAAAGCAAGTTTGGTTGGTTGTCTACCTGCATTTCCAGAAGAAAAGATGAAGATACTGATGGGCAGCAAACCAATTTCTGCAGTGTATAGGCATGGTCTGAGACACACGTGCTAGGAAATATGAAAAGAATTGTTGAATTAAGACATCAAACCAGAGAGTTGGAGGGCTTACACTACATGAAAATCAGCCATGATTACATCTCAGCTGTATACCCAACCTGGCACAGAAGTACACAGGTAGAGAAAAACAAAGACATTCATGATGTAAAATAAGCTATAACCATATACTAATCAAATAGTTACATGATCTTTCTTAAGCTAAGCCAAAACTATAAGAGAAACAATGACATGGAAAAGGATATTCTCTCTCTCTCTCTCTCTCTCTCTCTCTCTCTCTCTCTCTCTCTCTCTCATCTCTCTATCTCTCTCTCATCTCTCTCATCTCTCTCTCTCATCTCTCTCTCTCTCATCTCTCTCTCATCTCTCTCTCTCTCTCATCTCTCTCTCATCTCTCTCTCATCTCTCTCTCTCATCTCTCTCTCTCTCATCTCTCTCTCTCTCTCATCTCTCTCTCATCTCTCTCTCTCATCTCTCTCTCATCTCTCTCTCATCTCTCTCTCTCATCTCTCTCTCTCATCTCTCTCTCATCTCTCTCTCTCATCTCTCTCTCTCTCATCTCTCTCTCACTCTCTCTCTCTTCATCTCTCTCTCTCATCTCTCTCTCTCTCATCTCTCTCTCTCATCTCTCTCTCTCATCTCTCTCTCTCTCATCTCTCTCTCTCATCTCTCTCTCTCTCATCTCTCTCTCTCATCTCTCTCTCTCATCTCTCTCTCATCTCTCTCTCTCTCATCTCTCTCTCATCTCTCTCTCTCATCTCTCTCTCTCTCATCTCTCTCTCATCTCCTCTCTCCTCATCTCTCTCTCATCTCTCTCTC